>NC_053390.1:543598756-543939082 GCF_905171765.1 Bufo bufo | reverse complement strand
GCAGTTAAAGCACATCTTGTTCGTTTCATTTCAAATCCATTTTGGTGGCGTATAGAGCCAAAAATTTTAGAATTGTGTTGATGTCCCAATATTTATGGACCTGACTGTGTATATATATATATATATATATATATATATATATATAATGAATAAAAAATAATAAATAATAGATAATATAATATATAAAATTCACTCACTTCACTAGGGGGGTGGTCGTCAGGATAAGCATATGACACCTGCAGCCAAAAAAAAACCCGGGCAGGATCGCATGTAGAATGGTAGTGACAGACGGCAGCACCACAGGAGGGCTTCAGGTCAAACACTTTATTCGGTAAAATATATGGCTCAACGCGTTTCGGGGATATAAGTTCCCCTTCCTCAGGAGCAAGTGTAGGGTATACAATTACAAAATTCATACATATTTATACATGTTAGAATGTTTAAAATCCAATAGCAAATGGTGTTTTTTCGCGCCACTTAGTACCGGAACCGGAAGTGACGTCAGATGCGCTCCACACTGGAACGCATAGATGTTTTCTATATATTATGCCATTAAATAAATAAATACTAGGATGGTGGCGTGGGTCTCTGTAGGGGGCACAGTAAGAGTCTTTACTTGGGTTTCATCATAGCAACATTATTGGTGGCAGTGTGGGGACATTATTGAGGGCACCATGGAGAAAATTACTGGGGATACTCTGGGGGACATTACTGGGGGACATTCCCGAGGGTAGTGGGGGACATTACTGGGAGCACTATAGAGAACATTACTGGGGGCACTGTAGGGACATTACTGGGCTTACCATAGGGACAATACTGGGGACAATGAGGGACATTACTGGGGGCACCTTAGAGGGCATTACCGGGGGCACTGTAAGGGACATTAAGGGCACTGTGAGCCATTAGTATTACCAGAGACATAATAGGGGACTTTAATGTATGTGGCACTATAGGGGGGCATTATTTTTACTGGGGGAAGTATGGGGGCATTATTGTTTGAGGCACTATCGAGAGCACTATTTTTACTTGGTCAAAATGGCGGCATTATTATTGTAAGGGCACAATAGGGTGAATTATTATGACTGGGAGCACAATAGGAGGCATTTTTTATTGCTGGAGGGACTTTTTTCTGCATTGTATTTGGGATCAATGGTGTAATGACCGGCGTCACGCAAAGGGAGGGAAATGGGAAGGCCCTGTCCAAGGGAGAGGGAAAGATGGTGACCCTTGACTCACCTTGCGGCTGGCACCTGACTGCCCTGACGTCCCTAGACGGGTTCCTCACCCGTACGCCGATCACGTGCCTAAACCCTGGCTTTCCCTAAGATGAGCCCTATGTAGTGAACGGGGCGGTGGGATCACTAGTCCGCACCACTGACACTAAGAGGAAAACACCAAGCAGAGGAGAGACAATACAGACAAACATATAATCCCAGGTGGGCGACAACAGCAGACCACCAAGGCCCAACAGGGATCCGGAGGGTAATGTTCTGGAACAACAACCAGGGAACACGGCTACACAGCTCCAGTGGGTCAGTATAGAAGTCCAGGCAGGAAGCTCTATATCTGGCAACCAGAGAAGTGAGAGATGGGAATATAAGGAGGTTGGGATTGCTGGACAAGAAACAGCTGAGGAGGAGAAGCTACGGATCCCTGAGTGAGCCAAAAAGGATTGCAAGGCAAACCCAGAAAGCTACCATTAATAAACAGCACTGTTTTTAGACATAGAGCGCGCAGCCACCCGCTGCAACTTCCTGACCCCGGGTATAACTGAGTCAGGCGTGGCTCTTGACACCCTCGTGACAGTACCCCCCTCTCTACGAGGGGTCTCCGGACACTCAGGACTAGGTCTCTCAGGATGAGAGGCATGAAAAGCCCGAACTAACCTGTCGGCATTTACCTTAGACGCTGGAACCCACATTCTTTCCTCGGGACCGTAACCCCTCCAATGCACCAGATATTGAAGAGAGCGGCGGACCCGACGAGAATCAACAATTTTGGATATTTGAAACTCTAGATTACCATCCACAACAACAGGAAGAGGTGGCAGCGGTGACGGTTCTAGAGGTGGAACATACTTCTTGAGTAACGACTTATGGAAGAGGTTATGGATTTTAAAAGTCTGAGGTAGCTCCAGGCGAAAAGCCACGGGGTTAATGATGGCTACTATTTTGTAAGGGCCAATGAACCTAGGACCCAGTTTCCAAGAGGGAACCTCTAATTTAATATTCCTAGTAGACAACCACACATAGTCATTCACTCCTAGGTCCGGACCTGGCGACCGTCTCTTATCAGCCATGCATTTATATTTACCTCCCATATTTTTCAAATTAGCTTGCACTTTCTGCCATACAGAAGAAAGAGATGACGAAAACCGTTCCTCTTCGGGAACCCCAGAAGACCCCCCTTCTTTGAAAGTACAGAATTGGGGATGAAAACCATATGCACCAAGAAATGGTGACTTGCCAGTAGATTCCTGACGTCGATTATTTATGGCAAACTCGGCTAACGGTAAATATGATGACCACACCTCTTGGTTTTCAGACACAAAACATCTTAGATATGTCTCAAGGTTTTGGTTGGTACGCTCAGTCTGTCCATTCGACTGAGGATGGAAAGCTGAGGAAAAGGACAAGTGTACCCCCAAACGGGAACAAAAAGCTTTCCAAAATTTAGAAATAAACTGGGTTCACCGATCTGAAACAACATCGGAAGGGACCCCGTGAAGCTTCACGATTTCACTGATAAATACCTGAGCAAGAGTCTTAGCATTAGGTAGTGCGGGTAACGCAATGAAGTGTACCATTTTGCTAAACCTGTCCACTACTACCAAGATAACTGTTTTACCCGCAGACAAAGGTAAGTCAGTGATAAAATCCATTGACAGATGTGTCCATGGCCTATTGGGAATGACAAGTGGCAATAAAGACCCTGCAGGACGTGTATGAGAGACTTTCTCCCGCGCACAAGTAGAACAGGAAGACACAAAATCCATTAC
Source organism: Bufo bufo (assembly GCF_905171765.1). Taxonomy (NCBI): domain Eukaryota; kingdom Metazoa; phylum Chordata; class Amphibia; order Anura; family Bufonidae; genus Bufo; species Bufo bufo. The sequence continues at coordinate 543,936,084 of NC_053390.1, read as the reverse complement.
ATCCTGACGCAACCTTGGCCACCAAAAATGACGAGACAATAGCTCCAAGGTTGCTTTACTACCCGCGTGCCCAGCAAGTGCCGAATTATGATGTTCCTTTAATAATTCGAGACGCAGGTTTAACGGTACAAACAATTTCTCTGAGGGGCAAGAGACCGGGGCGTCCCCCTGGTCCTCTAACACCTTCCCATCCAGAACAGAGTGTACCGCAGAGACAACCACTCCTCTTTGTAGAATGGGTACCGGATCACTCAGATTACCCCCTCCAGGGAAACAACGAGATAGTGCATTTGCCTTGGTATTTTTTGCCCCAGGACGATAGGTAATAACAAAGTTAAACCTGGTAAAAAATAGCGACCACCTAGCTTGTCTAGGGGTGAGACGCTTAGCTGATTCGAGGTACAGAAGGTTTTTGTGGTCCGTAATCACAGTGATGGGGTGGATTGCCTCCTCTAAAAAGTGACGCCATTCTTCAAACGCTAGTTTAATAGCTAATAGTTCCCTATTGCCAATATCATAGTTCTTCTCTGCTGCAGATAGTTTTTTAGAAAAGAACGCACAAGGACGCCATTTGCCAGGAGACGGACCCTGAGACAGCACAGCCCCCACTCCCACCTCTGACGCATCTACTTCAACAATAAAAGGCTGGGAGACATCAGATTGGATTAGTACAGGTGCCGAGGTAAACCTCTCTTTTAGAGAGGAAAAAGCAATTTTAGCGGCGTCAGACCATTTAGAAAAATCAGTCCCCTTCCTAGTCATGTCAGTAAGGGGTTTTACAATCACCGAATAATTTTTAATGAATTTTCTATAGAAATTTGCGAAGCCCAAGAACCGTTGCAGTGCTTTGAGGTTCTCAGGAAGATCCCAATCTAAAATTGCCTGGACCTTCCTAGGATCCATACGGAAACCTGAAGCAGATAATAAATAACCTAGGAACTGTATTTCCTGAACGGCGAAAACACACTTTTCAATTTTAGCATATAATTTATTCGTCCGTAGGACCTGCAGTACCTGTCTGACATGCACCTCATGTGTTTTCAGATCCGACGAATAAATTAAAATATCATCTAGGTATATCACCACAAACCTGCCGATAAGATGACTAAAAATGTCATTAACGAAATTTTGGAAGACAGCAGGAGCATTGGTCAGACCGAAGGGCATGACTAGATTTTCATAATGCCCCTCAGGGGTGTTAAAAGCTGTCTTCCACTCATCCCCTTCCTTGATACGAATCAGATTGTAGGCCCCCCTAAGATCAAGTTTGGAAAACCACCTAGCACCCGCAATCTGATTCAACAGGTCAGGAATGAGAGGAAGAGGGTATGGGTCTCGGATGGTTATCCGGTTTAATTCGCGAAAATCTAGGCAAGGACGCAGGCCCCCATCTTTCTTTTTAACGAAGAAAAACCCTGCAGCCACGGGTGAAGAAGAGGGTCTGATGTGTCCCTTAGCCAAGCTCTCTGAGATATAATCTTTCATAGCTTGTCTCTCTGGACCCGAAAGATTATATAACCTGGTATTGGGTAATTTTGCACCTGGAATCAGGTTAACCGGGCAATCATAAGGACGGTGAGGTGGTAACTTCTGACAACCCTTTTCAGAAATAACGTCCTCAAAGTCTGAAACAAATGTAGGTAGGGTAGCTATGGAGGCGACTAAGCAATTGCTATTTAAGCAATTTTCTCTGCACTGCTCACTCCATTCCAATATCTCCCTGGCCTGCCAATCCACCACTGGATTGTGCGCTACCAACCAGGGAAGACCCAACACCACCGGAGTGGGAAGGCCCTCCAGAGCATAACATGAAAGCAACTCGTTATGGTGGTCCCCTACCCGAAGGTGTAAGTTATGGACAATGTGAGTGAGGTTTCTCTGAGACAGAGGAGCAGAATCAATAGTGAATATGGGAATAGGTCTCTGTAGTGTACAGAGAGACAAACCCATAGTGTGGGCAAAATGGGCATCTTTCAAATTTACTCCTGCTCCACTGTCTAGAAAAAAAGAAATAGTCTCCGTCTTAACGCCAAAAACAACAACCGCTGGCAACACAAATTGCGATGTTCGTATGGAGGAAACGTATACCCCCCGGCTGACATCCTCCACACAGCCTGGGGTTAGTAGTTTTCCGACGGTCTTTTGTTTTTGAGGAAGGAAGGACAGTCATTAATGAAATGACCCCTCTCCCCACAGAAAAAACAAACCCCACGCCTACGGCGAGCCTCAGGAGGACGGACCTGACGAGTAGTTCCTCCTAACTGCATAGGCTCTTCTAAGTCCGTACAGACTAACTGCTGCTTGGGAGGGGTATCCAATTGCTCCGGATTTTTCCATCTGTCCCTAAGACGTCTATCTATTCTGATAGAAAGGGACATCACCGCATCAAGGGAAAAGGGAGTCTCATACAGAGCAGAACTGACTCCTGAGAGCCGGGTCGTTCCACTGGGTATCCGTAGCCCGCCTACGGAACTCTGAGCAATACTCCTCTACTGGACGCTCTCCCTGTAGGAGTCTCCGTAATTTTGATTCAGCCAGTGCGACTTGGTCAGGGTCGTCATATATGAGACCCAAGGCCCCAAAAAATTCATCCACTGACCGGAGAGCCTGGGAATCAGTGGGTAAAGAGAACGCCCAGGATTGCGGGTCCCCCTGCAGCAGGGAAATAACAACCCCACCCGCTGTTCTTCATTACCAGAGGAGTAAGGGCGCAGCTTAAAATATAATTTACAGGCCTCACGGAACGTCACAAATTTGTCCCTTCCCCCAGAAAATCTGTCAGGAAGAGCAACCTTGGGTTCCGCAACAACCTGGTTACCTGTAGCAACCGCTGGTCTTGCGGTCTGTTGCAATTGCTGCTGTTGCTGGAGGACCGACGCCTTCAATCCTGCCACCTCCCAAGACAGGCCTTGAAGTTGCTTTGACAAAGCAGCAATTGGATCCATACTGGATTCTAAGTAGGTAGAAAGAAAATTATTATTATTTTTTATTTTTTTACCTACACAAAATAAGGGCCAGATATAATGTAATGACCGGCGTCACGCAAAGGGAGGGAAATGGGAAGGCCCTGTCCAAGGGAGAGGGAAAGATGGTGACCCCTGACTCACCTTGCGGCTGGCACCTGACTGCCCTGACGTCCCTAGACGGGTTCCTCACCCGTACGCCGATCACGTGCCTAAACCCTGGCTTTCCCTAAGATGAGCCCTATGTAGTGAACGGGCGGTGGGATCACTAGTCCGCACCACTGACACTAAGAGGAAAACACCAAGGAGAGGACAGACAATACAGACAAACATATAATCCCAGGTGGGCGACAACAGCAGACCACCAAGGCCCAACAGGGATCCGGAGGGTAATGTTCTGGAACAACAACCAGGGAACACGGCTTCACAGCTCCAGTGGGTCAGTATAGAAGTCCAGGCAGGAAGCTCTATATCTGGCAACCAGAGAAGTGAGAGATGGGAATATAAGGAGGTTGGGATTACTGGACAAGAAACAGCTGAGGAGGAGAAGCTACGGATCCCTGAGTGAGCCAAAAAGGATTGCAAGGCAAACCCAGAAAGCTACCATTAATAAACAGCACTGTTTTTAGACATAGAGCGCGCAGCCACCCGCTGCGACTTCCTGACCCCGGGTATAACGGAGTCAGGCGTGGCTCTTGACACCCTCGTGACAACTGGGGAAACAACTGGAACAGTATTGGAGGATTACACTATTGGGGAACCAGGATGGGGAGGATAATGGAAAAGTGAGGAATCTAAGATGTCTGTGTGGCAACCTCTGCAGAGATGAGAAATGGCTAAAATAAATTGTCATGGCGGTTTGGTCTTAGCGAGGAAATAGAATGTCTACATCAGAGAACACGTCACTGAATGAAGTAATCGTGGCAGGTTGGTCCTAATGAAGAAGATGAAGAAGGAGAATGTCAACATCAGAGGATGTATTGGATGTAACAGGAATGTAGTTCTGTATTCTGCTGTTTGCATGGTAGCACTGAAAGACAAGGTAGGATGCTGAAGGTAAGGCTGGCTCTGTGCTGTTGTCTGCATCTTCTTATCTCCCTCCTCCATATTTTAATAAGAGACAAGAGGAGGAGGAGGACAGAATGTGTCAGCTGGCACTGGCCACCACAAAGGGTTAGCTTCTGGGAAGTTATTTTGCTAAATCAATCTGCACTAACCTTTTCAAAACCTGACTACTTAATTTTTCATATCTTATTATCCCACAATCCCAAACAATTATGTAATATCTTAAATGTCCTTTCCTCTGGTGCCACCTCCAGCACCCTTAATCTGATCATAGGACCTTGTCTCATATTTGAAATTAAAATTCAACACCATTAGACAAAGCTTCAACAAGAACTCCGAACAGCAATTCCATATACAGTTGCTACTCGTGTCTTTCCCACATAAAGCTGCCTATCCACTATCATTGGGGAAAACCTTTCCACCCAAATCCCCAAATCACAACTCACCACCTGTGCCCTTTATCCAATCCCTTGCCATTTCATCCCTAACTTTACTACTATGCTTATCTTAGGCAAGACCCATCTCTTTGTCCTATCACTAACCACTGTAGTCTAGTGTTGATCACGAATATTCAAATTACGAATTTTTATCGCGAGTATAGGTACTTCAAAAATTCGCGAATATTTAGAATATAGTGATATATATTCGTAATTTCAAATATTCGAGATTTTCTTTATTGCAAATTTTTGTAATGTGGATTTTCGTAAATGCAAATTTTTATCACGAATTTTTCATTTGCCGAGTAAAAACATAATTCCTCCCTGCTTCTTGCTTGTGGGCCAATGACTCATTGGCCCACAAGCAAGAAGCAGGGAGGAATCATGACTTTAAATGGGAAAAATTATGAATATTCTAAAAAACGAATATATAGCACTATATCGAATATATTTGTTTTTTCGAATATTCGTAATATTCTAAAACAAGAATATATAGCAATATAGTCAATATTCGAAAAAAACAAATATAGAGCAATTTAGCTAATATAGTGCTATAATCTTCTTTGTCTAATAGTTGTAATTTTTTTCTCATCTGAAGCTCAGATTGGAAAAAAATTTCAACTATTGAAAAAAAAAGATTATAGCACTAGATTAGCTAAATTGCTGTACATTCGTTTATTTTTTTTTTGAATATTCGTTGTATTGCTATATATTCTTGCTTTAGAATATTACGAATATTTGAAAAAATGAATATATTCGATATAGTGCTATGACTCATTGGCCCACAAGCAAGAAGCAGGGAGGAATCATGTTTTTGCTCGGCAATTGAAACATTTGCGATAAAAATTTGCATTACAAAAATTTGCATTACGAAAATTTGCATATTACGCGATCATTACCTTTTTGATTTTTCGAGTTAAAATTTTTTAGAATATAACGAATATTCAAATTTGTGAATATTCACTGAATAATCTACAAAATATTCGCAAAATATTTTGCGAATTCGAATATGACCACTTCCGCTCATAACTACTGTAGTCTTTCCTTCTTCTTTTAAACGTGCCACCATCATATCTCTCCTCAAGAAACCTTCCCTTGGCCCATTTTCTTTGCTCAGCTATGGCCCCATCTCACTAGTCCTGTTTGCACCAAAGTTCTAGAAAAATATGGCCTTCTTGAACTATCCTTCTACATTTTATCCCATTTATCCCACTTTTTGACCAGCTACTATCTGTCTTCTGAGCCCATGACTCCATTGAAATTGCCCTGTTAGACAATGTCTCCCATCCCATGCATGAAGCTGTTGTGGAGTTGGAGAGCCCCTTCAGTGACAGACTGCTGCATCCTAGGTGCACAAAGAAACGTTATCGTAGGTCCATCCTCCCAGCAGCGGTTAGGATTTATAACCACCACTGTTCCCAAAAAAACCAGTAGTGATTTCTTTTAAGTAAATTCTGTGTTATGTTTTTCTTGTATTTTTTACTTTTTAATTTCTAATTACTCTTATTTTTGCTCCTGTTGTGAATGTGATTGCTGCTGTTATGCCACAATTTCCCCACTGAGGGATAATAAAGGGATTTTATTCTTCTTCTTCTTCTTAACCATAGTCATTAATAATCTGCTAGCTGCCAAACCTAAGCAACATCCTTCTAGATCTTTCCTTCAACATAGCTGACCACTCCCTCCTGTTATAAATTCTTTCATCCCTAGGTATCAGAAGTATCAAAAATGGCCTTCTCCTGGATCTCCTTATCCATTACCAACTAAACAGTCAGTGTCCCACTCACTCACCACCTCATCTTGCCCTTTTCTATCTTGATCACAAATAATACCAAGTTGGCTGGCTCTGAGTAATTTGCATCAACATATAACAATTACACTTATATGTGGTAATTCGCATCAAATTTTACTAACATACTAAAATTACACTCTTATATAAATCATAAACATGAGTTATTGAACTGTCCCTTTAAATGCGGAGCTCACGCAAACATTGTTAAAAAATTTTGTAAAAATGGTAATTGCCTTATAATCCGTTCTTTTTGGGGATTCATTGTCTGTTATACCACTGAGGAAGAAACTTTATAGTTTCGAAACGCTTCTGGTTGAAGAAAGGGCAGTGTGAAAGATCGATATATAGTGACTAACCAAGATTACAGCTCCGATAAGAAGTTGGCATCCCGACAGTCCAGCTGCGCACACGTGAGAAGTACACTCTGAAGAAAAGCCGAGTCGGCGGCACACGAGGCAGACAACAGAGCCGAGGCACATACCGGCGGGCATTGTGTGAGTAACACGCAGATGCGTGTAGCAGCAGCAACAGCAAAATCAGTTGTAACTGAATAATTGGACACATAGACCAACAGCGACAGTAAGTAATACGTGGTAGCGTGCAATAACGAAACTGGACAACTGGATAAATGTGTAATAACCAAGTTTGTATATATGCACGTATCACCAATCACAAATAATATTCTGACAGGAAAATATTTAACAATCTAACAAGACATACAACAAATACCATATTATGAATGGACATAATCTAAATATTTAACAAAGTGTACGATAAGCACAATATAAGTGAAGAGAGAAACTAAAAAGTCACTAAACCAGTTAATCGATATGATAGATCACATGCCCAAAAATAACGGATTATAAGGCAATTGCCATTTTTGTAAAAAAATTTTGCAATGTTTGCGTGAGCTCCACATTTAAAGGGACAGTTCAATAACTGATGTTTATGATTTATATAACAGTGTAATTTTAGGATGTTTGTAAAAGTTAATGTGAATTACCACATATAAGTGTAATTGTTATATGTTGATGCAAATTACTGTGGCCGGTGAGCATCCACTATATTATACATACTAGGACTTTCTCTATCTTGGTGTCCCTCAAGGATTTGTTCTGGGACCCCCTACACTTCCTTATTTATACCTTTGGCCTGGAAAAGCTCATAGTCCCATGGTTTTCAGTACCATTTATATGCTGATAATGCTTAAATCTACCTCTCTGGCCCAGACAACCCTACTATCCAGAAATTGAGTTTGTCCATCAGATATATTTTCCTTCTCCTCACACTTTCTAAAAATCAACATGGAGAATACCAACTTCATCATCTTTCTCCAATAAAACTTTCTCCCACCAGTGGAATCCTTTCCACTTCTAACAGTCTGTCACAAATTTAGTCCATGCACGTTGCACTTTCTTTAATTTTTAGCTTACTTTATGCTTCTATTGCTCACTACATTTCACCCTACCATTTGATTGACAGAACAAGACATCTCATCTAGCTATGTTTTGTCATGCCTGCTCTGTGGCACACAAAGTCAGTGCTTGCACTCTCCTTCTGCTGTTGCATGCTGAGAAGCTCAGATTAAGACTGCACAGGTGCCATAGAGGTCATTCCTAGAGATGAGCGAATTGAAGTTGATGAAGATTAGATTAGCACGGAATCCGAATTTCCTCACATGTTAGGACATGGAGCAAATAACTCTGGGAACGAGGAATCACCCACAATGCCATGCATGCAGCCAATCAGCAGCCAGCCCTGTGATGTCACAGCCCTATAAATAGCCTGAGCCATCTTGGATTCAGTCATTTTCCAGTGTACTTAGTGCAGGGAGAGACATCAGCAGGCGCTAGGGAAAGTGCTAGGAAAGACTTTGAAAACTTTAATTTTGCTGAATAGAAGAAGTTCAGGGAAAGAGCATTAGAAGTATAGGGAAAGGATAGGGAGGAATTATTCCACAGTTTTGAAGCAGAACAGGATTCAATAGGGGAGTTTACAGCCTAGGTAATAGAAACAATCCTATTACACCTTGCTGCACTGACTACTGCTGCTTTCAGGTTTGCAATAGATGATACCTCTGTAATTCCAACAAACCGTTCTTTTTATTGGGGTGCAAGTGCTGTGTGATACAGCCATTAACAGAGTGTATTACTAGGAAATATTTGTACGTCTTATTAGCCCTTGTGCAGTGTGTTATGCAAGTGTAACCGTGAGTCAATTCGAGCAGCCAGGGAGAAGAGGTCATCCAGAGTGGAAGGAACATCCTGTCTGGCCAGCTCATCTTTAATTCTCCCACAGAGACCTTCCCAAAAAATGGCCACCAGTGCCTCATTATTCCAGAGTTCAGAGGCTAGCATACGGAACTGGACTGCATACTGGCCCACAAATTGGTTCCCTTGACGCAACCGCAGTAGGGAGGATGTGACAGAAGTGGTGCGTCTGGGCTCATCGAACACCTTGGGGAAGGTCTCTAGGAAGACCCGAAGATCCATTATGACTGGGTCGTTCCATTCCCAAAGGGGATTGATCCAGGCCAGTGCCTCCCCTGTGAGGTATGACATAAGAAAAGCCACTTTGGCTCGGTCCGAGGCAAATTGGTGAGGCAAAAGTTCAAAATGAAGGGTGCATTGATTTATGAACCCCCGGCACTGCTTAGGGTCACCGTTGAAACGTGGAGGAGCAGAGAGACGAGGTCCAGATCCGGGTACGTAGGAAGAGGATGGAGCAAGAGCCGAATTAACCTGGGCAGAGAACCTTGATGACTCTGGTTTAGCAGATGTCGGGTCATTTAGACGCATATTCACATTGCGTAGGTAGGACAATATTTGATCCTGACGCTCACGCTGCTGGGCCAACTCCTGGTGTAACTCAATGTTACTGGGCAGGTTCGGATCAGCGGGGTCCATGGCCTGAGCAAACTGTTATGCAAGCAGGTGTGGACCCACTGTGCCACTCTCTGGGTATACTCCAGAGGGGCGTAACTAAGCAGCTACCTGGTATTCACTAGAGCCCCTGATGGTGGGGATAGGCTTGGGCCTTAGGGTAGCTGCCAGGTGCCACTCCAGAGTAGTCCCCAAGTCAGTGGCAGCTGACCAGGGGGTCAGAGTGCTCGGTGCAAGCACCAAGGGGACGTACGAGGCCTGGAAGTACGGGTCAGGACAGGCAGCAATCAAGCGAAGCAAAGAATATTCGAGGTCAGGGGCAGGCAGCAAACAGGCAAAGTCCATAAACAAAGTCAGAGGTCAGAGGCAGGCGGCAGAAAGCAAAGTCCAGGAGTACAATAGCAGGATTCGGTACACAGGAAGGCAGACAAGATAAACACCTTTGTACAGGGACTAGACAAGCTAGACACTGAGGCTGCTCAGTCAACTTTCTGTAGTAGGAAGTTCCTTTAAATACATGCTGCAATCCGGCCATTGGCTGCTGAGACAGAGGGCGTGTATGTGTTGCCACATAGGAAAGAGAGACACACCCACGCAAGCTTCAGCAGCAGTGCAAGTTTCCAGCAGCAAGGAAACACTGGCATGAATCACATGTAGCAGGGTTAAGTTAGTTGCTGACCGTCTTTGTCAGCTGGGCGGCAGGAGAGAAAAGAGGGAGCCCGGCACCCGTGCCTGCTGATTGGGGCAGCGGCGCCGACACAGGCCGCTGGGCTAACACAGTGCAGTTATATGTTCTAAAGCCTTTTTTGGCGTGTATTCTAAAGCTTTTTTGGCGTGTATTAGTGGGAAAAAAGGGCTTATTTTCTGTTCAGCGGTGCAGTTATATGTTCTAAAGCCTTTTTTGTCGTGTATTAGTGGAAAAAGAAAGTATTATTTGCCGTTGTATGGTGAAGTGAGAAAGTTACATCCCTTTTTGGCGTGTATTAGTGGCAAAAAAAAGTATTATTAGCCATTCAGCGGTGCAGTTATATGTTCTAAATTCTTTTTTGGCTTGTATTAGTGGGGAAAAAAGGGCTTATTAGCCGTTGTGTGGTGAAGTGAGAAAATTACAGCACTTTTGGCGTATATTAGTGGCAAAAAAAAGTATTATTTGCCGTTTAGCTGTGCAGTTATATGTTCTAAAGCCTTTTTTGACGTGTATAAGTGGAAAAAAAAGGTCTTATTAGCCATTGTGTGGTGAAGTGAGAAAATTACAGCCCTTTTTGGCATGCATTAGTGGCAAAAAAAAAAGTATTTGCCGTTCAGCGGTGCAGTTATATGTTCTAAAGCTTTTTTGGCCGTTCAGCGGTGCAGTTATATATTCTAAAGCTTTTTGGCGTGTATTAGTGGCAAAAAAAGTTTTATTTGCCATTGTGTGGTGAAGTGAGAAAGTTACAGCCCTTTTTGGCGTGTATTAGTGGCAAAAAAAAGTATTATTAGCCATTCAGCGGTGCAGTTATATGTTCTAAATTCTTTTTTGGCTTGTATTAGGGCGAAAAAAGGGCTTATTAGCCGTTGTGTGGTGAAGTGAGAAAATTACAGCACTTTTGGCGTATATTAGTGGCAAAAAAAAGTATTATTTGCCGTTCAGCGGTGCAGTTATATATTCTAAAGCTTTTTGGCATGTATTAGTGGCAAAAAAAGTTTTATTTGCCATTGTGTGGTGAAGTGAGAAAATTACAGCCCTTTTTGGCATGTATTAGTGGGAAAAAAGGGCTTATTTTCTGTTCAGCGGCGCAGTTATATGTTCTAAAGCCTTTTTTGTCGTGTATTAGTGGAAAAAGAAAGTATTATTTGCCGTTGTATGGTGAAGTGAGAAAGTTACAGCCCTTTTTGGCGTGTGTTAGTGGCAAAAAAAAGTATTATTAGCCATTCAGCGGTGCAGTTATATGTTCTAAATTCTTTTTTGGCTTGTATTAGTGGGAAAAAAAGGGCTTATTAGCCGTTGTGTGGTGAAGTGAGAAAATTACAGCACTTTTGGCGTATATTAGTGGCAAAAAAATTATTATTTGCCTTTGTGTGGTGGTGACAAAATTACAGCCTTTTAGGGGTGTAATAATTTCCATTTTATTTACTTATTGATCTAACAGTATGTCAGACAAAAAAATTGACAGGCCCTGCACAGGGGCAGAGGCCTAAATGTTTCTGGCACAAGCACAGGTTGCAGCAGAGTAAGGGGGCGTGGCAGCAGGGGTCACTTCCAGAGGCCTGAGCTCCCAGTGTCAGCGGTCGTGTATTTGACCAGCAACCCAGCGGTTCTTGAATGGTTGATTCGGTCATCCGCTTCATCCCAAGTGACATCAGACACTCCCAGCCAAGAGTCGGTGGGTTCATCAGATACAACCCTTAGTTGGCCTGGCCTGGGAGCAGGCCCTGTGCCCTCACCTGTCCTCAACCTGCCTCTGTCCTTTTCTGTTGCCTTAGCCAGAGAAGTATTATATGCTGTGGGCTCAGCTCCACTATACAGCGAGGACAAGCTACTAGAGGACAGTCAGCAGCTACTGGCCAGCCAAAATGTGGAGGAGACATTTGTCACTTCCTCTGGTAGGTGGGCAAATAGTGATGAGGAGAGTGGCGTGGGAGCTGGTGTTGAGAGTGGTTAGGCTCCTGACCCAGAGATGGTTGAGGAGGATATCAGTGACGTGCAGACAGTACTCGATGATGATGATGATCTTGATGTAGCTGATCGCACCATTGGAGACGGCTGACGAAGTTTCTTCATCATCATTGGGAGAAGAGGGTGGCTGCTTGCCCGTGAGGTTCACGGAAGCAGCGGCGGTAGCAGTCAGTTAGTGTGTAGTGTTGGGTGCAAAATTACCTATTCGTCGGTGTGGCAGTTTTTTGTTAAGCCGCCAGAGGAGGTGAACATGGCCATTTGCCGAATCTGTGGGCAAAAGGTGAAGCTTGGCCAGGGTGCCAATGTTGGCACCCTGGCCCTGCGTCAACATATGCAGCGTCACTATAAAATGGCCAAATGTGGTGGTCCAGCCTGCCGCAGCAACTGCTGCATTACCCAGTGGCATGCACCCGATTTCAGACAGTCAAGGCTCCACCACCTCAGCCGAAGGGAGTTGTCTGTCCTTCCCATCATCTACAGGTCCTGATTCTCCTGCTCCTCTTGCTCCTACTCCTCATCAGTCATTCTGTCAGCAATTGATCACCGAAGCGATTGCCAAGAGACAACAGTATGCCGGCATTCATCCAACGGCGCAAAAGCTAAACGTGCTCCTGGCCAAGTTGCTGGTGCTGCAGTCCCTCTCTTTCCAAGTGGTGGACTCTGCACCTTTCAGAGAACTGATAGCTTGTGTCTAGCCGAGGTGGAGAGTCCCAAGCCGTCATTTCTTTGTGAAAAAGGCAGTACCAGCTATGCACACACATGTAGAACAGAAGGTGGGCCAGTCCTTGAGCCTGTCGGTGTCTGCCAAAGTGCATTGCAGCGCCGACGTGTGGAGCTGTAATTACAGTCAGGCACAATACATGTCCTTTGCAGCCCACTGGATGAATGTGGTTTCATCACAGCCACACCAGCAACTTTGCCAGGTGACGCCGTTTCCGCCTCCACATTGTCACGCCGTTGGTCCTGCGACAATGTCCGCCTCTGCCTCCTCATCCTACACCATGTCCTCAGTCTCCACTGCAGGGACAAGTCACAGTGCTCCTCCAGCATACCACATGTGCAGAGCTCAGCGGTGTCATGCTGTTCTGTACTTAGTTTGCCTTGGCGAACAGAGTCACACAGGGGAGGAACGGCTCTGTGTGATGCATAAAGAAATCGAATCCTGGCTTCTCCGTGACAACTGAAAATCAGAACAATGCTGACAACGGGAAGAGCATGGTGTCGGCAATTCGTCAAGGAAGGCTGAGCCATGCGCTTCCTGCATGGCACATGTGTTCAATCTGGTTGTCAAGCGGTTCCTGAAGTCTTCCACTGATCGGCAAGACATCCTAAAAATGGCCAGGAAACTTTACATGCACTTCAGCCACTCGTACACCGCCAAGCGCACCCTCTTTGAGCTGCAGCGGCAGAACGGGGTACCCCAACATAGGCTGATATGCGACGTTTCCACCCGTTGGAATTCCACCCTCCATATGTTGGACTGATTATACGAACAGAGAAAGGCCATAAATGATTTCTTGATGATCCAAGCGGACAGGAGTACTCCCCTGTGTAACTTCGATGTCAGCCAGTGGCAGCTCATGCTTGACACCTGCCGTTTTCTCAGGCACTTTGAGGATACCACGTTATTTTTCAGTAGCCAGGACTAGGGGAAGAACAATGTCATTCCACTGCTTCATATCCTGGAACAGATGCTGGTACATCTGGCTGGTCATAGGACTGGATACGTGGCACCTAGATCTCACGGCCACATGAGCCCTGTGGGGTCTGAACTGGATGAGGAGGACATTGGAGCACTAGCAATGTGTAGCGAAAAGGGTGGTGTTTCTACACAGGTGACAGGAGAGGAGGAGCAGCCGGAGGAGCAAGAGGGAGATGAGGAAGATGAGGCAGATGGCCCAGGCACACAGTGGCAGTATGCAGTTGAGATGGAGGCAGGGAGTCCCTCCGAGTCACTTGCGCAAATGGCCTGCTGTATTCTCACTTGCTTGGGTAGTGACAGCCGAATTGTCACCATTCGGCAGAGGGATGACTTCTGGCTTTCCACCTTGTTGGACCCTCGCTACCGGTCCAAAATGGGGGCCTTTTTTACACCTGCTGAGAGGGAGGACAAACTGAACTACTATAGAGACATCCTATGAAGTCAGTTGGCTGCTGCCTTTGTGCACCATCTCCCATCCTCACGTGGGTAAGACCGGGGGGGCCCCTCTGCGCTCACATTCCACTGCCACGGCTGCTGGGGGGGCAGGAGCAGTCGATGATGAGCAGCTTTCTTAACCCGCCTAGTGAAGAAACTACTCACCAGCAGCAGCAGCTAGACCTGGAGCAGAACCTGAATCAGCAGGTGGTGGCATACTTGGACAGCACTCTGCCACCCTACATTGAAGATCTGCTAGACTACTGGGCAACCAAATTGGATTTGTTAATGCAACTGGCTGAGTTTGCCCTGGAAAATCTGTCCTGCCCAGCCAGTAATGTGTCATCAGAGCAGGTGTTTAGTGCGGCGGGGGGCCATAGTTACCCCAAGGAGAACTCACCTGTCCACCCAAAATGTGGAGAGACTGACCTTTGTTAAGATGAACCAGGTGTGGATCAGCTAGGATTTCCACCCACCAATGCTTAATGCATCAGATTAGATCATCCATGCTGCCTCACCCAAACCCTGACAAAAGAGACCGGTTTCTTCTGGCTACCTGTCTCAGCTACTACTCTGATGCTGCCACCAGCCTGATGCCACACATCTGATGCCAAGTGCTCCTTCTTACACACACCATCATCAGCGGGTACTGTTATTGCCACCCACCTCCCCACTCTGTGATCTCCTGATGCTGCTGCCACCTCACCGCTCAGGTCTCCTCATGCTGCTGCTGCCACCTCCACACTATATCACCTTGCCACTCTGTGTTCTCCTCATGCTGCTGCTAACTCAACACTATGTCACTGGGTCACTCTGCGGCCTATTCATGCTGCTGCTGCCACCTTCACACTATGTCAACTTGCCAGTCTGTGGCCTACTCATGCCGCTACTAACTCAACACTATGTCACTGGGCCACTCTGTGGCCTCCTCATGCTGCTGCTAACTTAACACTATGTCACTGGGCCACTCTGTGGCTTCCTCATGCTGCTGCCACATCAACACTATGTAAATAGGCCACTCTGTGGCCTCTTCATGCTGCTGCTGCCACCTCCACACTATGTTACCTTGCCACTCTGTGGTCTTGTCTTCTCATGCTGCTGCTAAATCAACACTATATCACTGGGCCACTCTGTGGTCTCCTTATGCTGCTGCCACCTCCACACTATGTCACTGGGCCACTCTGTGGCCTCCTCATGCTGCTGCTAACTCAGCACTATGTCACTGGACCACTCTGTGGCTTCCTCATGCTGCTGCTACCTCAACACTATGTAAATGGGCCACTCTGTGGTCTCCTCATGCTGCTGCTGCGGCCACCTCCCCACTATGTCACTGGGCCACTCTGTGGCATGCCTCTGCTACCTCAACACTATGTCATTGGGCCACTCTGAGGAATTCTCAAGCTGTTATCCCACCCTCCCCACTCCATGACTTGGCCAATATTTTGCCTTTTTGTCCTGGTTGAGATCATCATTTATTTGACCCTTCTTCTGATCTGTCAGAAGGAAGGAAAAATCAGACACACAACAGATCCTGCACAACAGAACCTGTCTGTGTAGCAGCTATAAGGCCTGTATGGTCCCATCAGAATTGGATTATGATTTGGTAGCCAAAAGCAAGAGTGGGTACAAAACACAAAAGACATGCAAATATTCTATTCACGTGTCATCTCTGTTTTGGATCCACTCCTTTTTTTTTTTTTTGGCTTTAGCAATACTGATAGATTACTGACCAAATGCTGACAGAGTAAAGGCAGATACTCAACAGACAGGATCCGTTTTTTGGGGGGTTATTGTTCTGACGGATCAGAGGAAGGGCAAAATAATCAGTGAAGTCAACACAAACTTACTGCTGACACCCTCTCCACTCTGTCAGGGGGAACTCTACTTGTATAAGCGTTTAATAGAACAGGTTCTGTAGACATCTATGTGGAATCAGCTGACAACAGTGTAAAAGGAGAGTGCTCTTTCATGCTACAGTAGGATCTTGGGCCTCTGCATGGTTTTTTATACCTGGCACTAATATCGACCTGTAAGGCTGAGTTGACACTTGAGTTATTTGGTCAGTTTTATCCCCGTAATTACCCAAATATGTGAAGTGTGCAGTGATTCTAAGAGTGACTCCTGTCATGTGCATGTCATACTGGTTCACAGTATTGTTTCAGTACCATAGCAGACTCCATATGTGTGTTACTGCAAGGTACGGTGTTCTATATCACTATACAGGCTCTCTGCAGCCAGGAAATAGCTGTTTTTTAACACAATTAGCCACAAATAAATTCGGATTGAATCGATTTTTTTCAGAAAATTTTTGAGAAATTCGCTCATCTCTAGTCATTCCCCCCAAAAGTAGAGGCGTCGGCGGCTTCAGACAAACGGAGGAGCACAGCTATTGGGGGGATCAAAATTTAAGTAAGCCCTCTCTTCCTTCTGCAGAGGCTTCACTGCCACCAATGATTTGCAGAAACCAAATAAAAGCTGAAGCACATTAGCAAAATCATGTATTCCTAGTGGAAAGCATGATTTTTCTAAAACACACTGACACCAATGATGTAACATTACAATAGTGATGCCACTATATCACCGACATAATCATTTTTATTATAGATTGTTTTATGGCAGCATCATTTTATTTTTAGGAGTGTCATAATGTTTGTGCAAATATGTGGCATACCATATAGAGAAGGTTGGCTTGGGGGGCGAATGAGCTACCAAATTAATTATAATAATGAAAGAATCATATTTTGGGCACACTGATTGAGGGGTGGCTGGGGGGGTGTGAGGGGATCACCTAGATGCAGGAAGCATTTACAGGCTTACTAAAAGGATTGGAAGCATGGGCGGGGAAGGGATGGGGGGCATGCAAGGCATCCCTTCACACACACCCACAGCCACCCCTTCCTTCAATGAACCATCAATATAATTTTTTCATCCTTGTAATTAAATTGCACCTATTTGCACAAACATTATGACCTCCCTTAAAAAACAATATAGAGTGAAAACGATAATGTTGGTAAAATAATGGTATCACAGTTGTAATGCTATATCATTGGTGTCAGTGTGTATTAGAAAAACAATGCATTCCACTACAAATGCATTATTTTGCTAATGGGATTTTGGTTGCTACAAATCATTGGTGGCAGTGGAGCCTTTGCAGAAGGGAGAGAGGGTTATATGGGGAGGAGAGAATACTTTTTGATAACGCTAGCAGTTGTGCTCCTCCGTTATGTCTGGAACTACCTGCTCCTCTACTTCTGGGTGGAATGATGACGTTGGCTCCTGCGCAGTCTGAATCTTCTCTGAAAGCAGAGGCAGAATAAGTTTGTGCCCCACAGCACAGGTGCAAGAAAACAGAGCTAGATTACATGTCTAACTCTGTCAATCAAATGGGAGAGAGGAGTGTACTGATCACTAGGGGTGTAGCTGTTCTCTAAGTTCTACGGCAAGCCCATTGGTGCTCAAAACTTCCTAAGTTACATAAATATAAAAGTCCACATATCTCTGTGCAGTACCCCAACAGGGGTTACTTGCACAATGTTTCTTTGTTTAATGCTTGTCGTGTTATTAATTGTCATTTTATGCTCTGTATACCCCGTATTGTTATGACAAAATGACAGAATGAATCAACTCTGGCACAGCCTTTGCAGCAAGCATGGATATAGATTCTGGATCCACCCCTTGCTGAATCTAGAGAATTCCAGCTAGTAGAGGAAAAGCGTGGAAGCAACTCCATGTACTCCATTCCTCACAAAACTGGTCTAAAGCTACGTAGACTCATTGATCTCTGCATTATCTACCCAAAGGAAGAAAGAGAAAAAGACACAAGAAGGTTTAAAAATATGCATGGCTGATCATTGGAGCCAGTAAGGTAACCTGCTACATAAGCTATTTTGACTTTACTGCAGTGAGAGGAATACTGCTACTATTCACACTTGGACACGGCCTGGCAAGTTGTATCGTAAAAAAAACCTGTACATCTTAGTTGCAAATTACAGGCACAATTGCAAAAGTAAGATTTACAGCCATGAATTCGCAATAAAATGCTGAAGACTGAAGACAGATTCTCCTTAGTAATGCTCAGTCACAGCTTTGATAGCTCTCTTTAAACTGAAATGACAGTTGCACTTTAAGTAAAGAGAGATGTTTATTCTGTTACATTGGACTTTGTTACTGACTCCTGCACCATATGCTGGCCATTGTAATCTATATGCCCTGTCTTGCACCAATACAAACATTTAAGATCATGGGTACCCCAACTACCATAAATCAGGATCCCCAACATCAAGGTGTGCCCCATGGGAAGAAAGGGTTCACTGCATGGTGCTAGGTAGCAACTGTGTGAGTAAAGCCACTGTGAGTCACTATCACTCCCATGCTCTGCTTCATCTCCTCCTTGGTCCACTGCAAGCTATAAACAAAAGAAGGGCATAATTTAATCAGCATGATCAACCATACCAGGCAGTATAGGGATGCTCATGCTGACAGAGGCTCTTTAATAGTGTGTGTGTGTGTATCAGAGATCCAAAGTCGATTTGTTTAAACACTTTGGATTTAATGCTGCTCCCATACAGCAAAATTTGTTTCACCTGAAGTAGCTTGAGACTTCAGTGAAATAATACCAATACAAAGTCGGGTTTGGTACCGGCTGGTACCTTGGTACCAAATCCGACTTCAGATTGCTATTTTAAAATGTTTTTGTTAAAGGAAATATTAATTATTAATATTTTGGGTTAATATTAATATTCATAAATAGGCGTGATGACTCCGCCTATTTATACTAGAAATACAAACTAATTAAACTTGCCGCCTTTACTTTGAACTGAACTACGTGTGCTATGTTACTACTACGGCGGCGACTACCACAATAAATGACTATACACTGTATTATGAATAATAAAGTATATTTATTAACACAATAACACGTCTACAGTCTATTGGTTTACGCTATATCTATATATATATTTATATATTAATGATCATATAAATATATATACATACAGACGCACACACAGCAATATAATAACGCAATACCAGCAGCACAATATATATATATATATATATATATATATTACAATAATAGCACTATAATAATACTCCTAACTACACTAACAACACAATCCCAATTACAATATATTACACAATTCCACCCCAAACTCTACCTAAAAATACACTTACACACACACACACACACGTTATTTAGCAGCAGCCCACCCAACCTATATACTCTGTCCCTATGGGGTAAAAAGGGGTTAAACACTACAATATGGCAGAAAGGGTTAACACAGGGTTGGTAGGTTAACATCGGGTCAGGGGTAATCAGGGGAATGCAGTGTCGGGGTAATGGTTATGCAGGTGTTAAGGCTGGGGCTACAGGGGTACAGACTGTAGGGGTTAATGGTATTGGTGGTTCAGGGGTTATTGAATATTGCAGGGATCATTAGTGGTGTAGGGAAAAGCGTTGAAGGGCACGGGTTAATGATGCTCGTTGGTCTAGGGGGGTAAAGGGTACTCAGCCATCCAGCATTTAAGGCTTCTCCCTCCTTCCTATGGGGCAGCTCCGTCCATCTTCCTGCGCTTTCTTCCCCCTATGGGGAATCTTCCTCTAGCGCAGTGCTGGCTGAACTTTCCTTCTGGGGCTGGTCTTCTCTTCTCTCCCAAGCGCAGCACCGCTGGGTTATTTAAACCCCGCGGCGCTCGATACAGATCTATCCCCGCATATATACTGGGCCCATACTGGCCACACAGGGCCAATATATACATGTATATATTAGAAATATATACATATACAGTACAGACCAAAAGTTTGGACACACCTTCTCATTCAAAGAGTTTTCTTTATTTTCATGACTATGAAGGCATCAAAACTATGAATTAACACATGTGGAATTATATACATAACAAACAAGTGTAAAAACAACTGAAAATATGTCATATTCTAGGTTCTTCAAAGTAGCCACCTTTTGCTTTGATTACTGCTTTGCACACTCTTAGCATTCTCTTGATGAGCTTCAAGAGGTAGTCCCCTGAAATGGTCTTCCAACAGTCTTGAAGGAGTTCCCAGAGATGCTTAGCACTTGTTGGCCCTTTTGCCTTCACTCTGCGGTCCAGCTCACCCCAAACCATCTCGATTGGGTTCAGGTCCGGTGACTGTGGAGGCCAGGTCATCTGGCGCAGCACCCCATCACTCTCCTTCATGGTCAAATAGCCCTTTGGCTGACTGACTGACTTTCATTTCTTAAAGTAATGATGGCCACTTGTTTTTCTTTACTTAGCTGCTTTTTTCTTGCCATAATACAAATTCTAACAGTCTATTCAGTAGGACTATCAGCTGTGTATCCACCTGACTTCTCAACGCAACTGATGGTCCCAACCCCATTTATAAGGCAAGAAATCCCACTTATTAAACCTGAGAGGGCACACCTGTGAAGTGAAAACCATTTTAGGGGACTACCTCTTGAAGCTCATCAAGAGAATGCCAAGAGTGTGCAAAGCAGTAATCAAAGCAAAAGATGGCTACTTTGAAGAACCTAGAATATGACATATTTTCAGTTGTTTCACACTTGTTTGTTATTTATATAATTCCACATGTGTTAATTCATAGTTTTGATGCCTTCAGTGTGAATCTACAATTTTCATAGTCATGAAAATAAAGAAAACTCTTTGAATGAGAAGGTGTGTCTAAACTTTTTGTCTGTACTGTATATATATTCAAATTACACCCTTCCCTCGACAGTTTTTAAAGACACAGAAGTGATTACTGAATTAAAGGGGCTGTCCGTGCTTTTACTATTGTTGACCTATCCTCAGAATAGGGCTAAATTTATAAACTGGTGCACCTTAATAATATATGTGGCGTGAGTGTAATGTGGTTAGTCCAGGGGTTTGCCTGGAGTGAGATACAACTTTTTTGTGACATTTGGAAAAGTCACACATAGTAAATGTGCAATAATCCTGGTCCAAACTACAGTTTTCTTCTAGAAAATGGAACTCTTGCAGAATTGATGAAGACTAAAATGTCACAAAAAGTTAAAAAAGTGCTATGTGTGACTTTTTTATACTCGTGTATATAAACTGTAAATCATTTCACTATACCTAGTATGTGAAAGTATTTTCCACCTGTAAATTATTATTGAGACTGTACTATTATATTGCAGCTGCAGGTACTGTGGAGTGGTACTAAGAGCCCTGTAACTTTAATTGCCAACACTTGGACTACTTCTATTAATGCTTTGTAGAACAATACACAATGTGCACATTGCACAGATTGTGGCTATGAGAAGTTGGGATTCCTATATGGTAGTGGCATAGTGATCACCATGAACCTCAGAGATGGCACGTATTTTCCCACAAGGTGGCTGGAGCAACCGTGTGCTAGTTGTATTGCAGCACTGTACAGGCCAAAAGGATAGTTTGCCGAGGCCTGCAGTAACTTTGGCACGGCCCAACTTGGTGAGGACTCTTGTGGATGTTGAATTTTGCTACCCTGGTAGAGGACTGCCCTATTTCATCTAGCAACTTATTTGCAATAAAACTGTTGAACTGCAACATGTGAAAGGTGGACAATCTGTTAATAAAGCCTCATTCACACGTCAGTGTTTTGGTCAGTGATTTCCATCAGTGATTTTGAGCCAAAACCAAGATTGGAGCCTCCACAGACATAAGGTATAAGGGAAAGATCTGCACCTGTTCTGGATTTAGAGGCGCACCTGGCTTTGGCTCACAATCACTGATGGAAATGACTGACCAAAACAATGATGTGTGAATGAGGTATAAGGGTGCATTTCCATGTAGCAGTAACGGGGTAAACCTGCAACACCATGTGACCATTATTTAGAGGGGCATTTTTTTACAACTGCAAAGTGCCTCTAAACATTTAACTATATTGGACTGTTCAAATTCTGATTCACCTTATAAATCATAATTCCATTAAAACTGTAAAAGGCTGTTGCAAAATCAGACAGGTTTCATCTCAATAACCACAAAACAACAAAACCATATGAGATAAATTATAGATGCTATGACATTAACTTGACATTAAAAGAGTCAAACTTATTCGGCACCCTTTCCTTTCATAAATGAAAGTAGTTTGTAGCACTGACTGTTTTGCACTTTGATGTGCTCCAGTGTAAGTAACACATTTTGATATTAACTGTTGAACTCGCCACTTGCCATCTGGGCCATTTGCCCCCTTCCTGACCAGGCCTAATTTTGCAAAACTGACATATCTCACTTTATGTGATAATAACTTTGGAAAGCCTTTATTTATCCAAGTCATTCAGAGATTGTTTTCTCGTGACACATTGTACTTCATGATAGTCATAAATTTGAGTCAAAATATTTCACCTTTATTTATGAAAAATCCCAAATTTACCCAAAAATTTGAAAAATTTGCAATTTTCTAAATTTCAATTTCTCTGCTTTTAAAACAGGAAGTGATACCTCATAAAATATTTATTACTTAACATTCCCCATATGTCTACTTTATGTTGGCATCATTTTGGAAATGTAATTTTATTTTTTTAGGACGTTAGAAGGCTTAGGAGTTTAGAAGCAATTCTTCAAATTTTTAAGAAAATTGCCAAAACCCACTTTTTAAGGACCAGTTCAGGTCTGAAGTCACTTTGTGGGGCCTACATAGTGGATACCCCCATAAATGACCCCATTGTAGAAACTACACCCCTCAAGGTATTCAAAACCGATTTTACAAACTTTGTTAACCCTATAGGCGTTCCACAAGAATTAAAGGAAAATGGAGATCAAATTTTTAAATTTCATTTTTTTGGCAGATTTTCCATTTTAATCCAATTTTTTCTTTAACACATCGATGGTTAACAGCCAAACAAAACTCAATATTTATTACCCAGATTCTGCGGTTTACAGAAACACCCCACATGTGGTCATAAACTGCTGTATGGGCACACGGCAGGGCGCAGAAGCAAAGGAACTCCACATGGTTTTTAGATGCCATGTCCCATTTGAAGCCCCCTGATGCACCCTTACAGTAGAAAATCCCAGGAAGTGACCCCATTTTGGAAACTAGGGGATAAGGTGACAGTTTTATTAGTACTATTTTTGGGTACATATGATTTTTTTGATCATTCATTATAACACTTTATGGGGCAAGGTGACCAAAAAATTGGTTGTTTTAGCACAGTTTCTATTTATTTATTTTTACAGCGTTCACCTGAGGGGTTCAGTCAAGTGACATTTTTATAGAGCAGATTGTTTTGGACGTGGCGATACCTAATATGTATACTTTTTCTCATTTATTAAAGTTTTACACAATAATAGCACTTTTGAAACAAAAAAAATATGTTTTAATGTGTCCATGTTCTGAGAGCTATAGTTTTTTTATTTTTTGAGAGATTTTCTTATGTAGGGGCTCATTTTTTGCGGGATGAGGTGACGGTTTTATTGGTACCATTTTGTGGGACATACGCATTTTTGATCACTTGGTGTTGCACCTTTTGTGATGCAAGGTGACAAAAATTGCTTGTTTTGACACAGTTTTTTTTTTTTACGGTGTTCACCTGAGGGGTTAGGTCATGTGATATTTTTATAGAGCTGGTTTTTGATCACTTGGTGTTTTATACAGCTGGTTTTTGATCACTTGGTGTTGCACCTTTTGTGATGCAAGGTGACAAAAATTGCTTGTTTTGACACAGTTTTTTTTTTTTTTTTTTACGGTGTTCACCTGAGGGGTTAGCTGATGTGATATTTTTATAGAACTAGTTTTTACGGACGCGGCAATACCTAATATGTATACTTTTTTTTATTTGTTTCACTTTAACACAATAATAGCATTTTTGAAACAAAAAAAAAATGATGTTTTAGTATCTCCATGTTTTAAGAGCTATAGTTTTTTTATTTTTTGAGAGATTTTCTTATGTAGGGGCTTATGTTTTGCGGGATGAGGTGACCGTTTTATTGGTACCATTTTGTGGGACATATGCGTTTTTGATCACTTGGTGTTGCACCTTTTGTGATGTAAGGTGACAAAAATTGCTTGTTTTGACACCGTTTTTTTTTTTTTTTTTTACGGTGTTCACCCGAGGGGTTAGGTCATGTGATATTTTTATAGAGCTGGTTTTTATGGACACGGCAATACCAAATATGTCTATTTTATTTTATTTTTTCTATTTTTACCTTTTTTTTTTTATTCCTTACTTGGGGACTTTTTTTTTTTTACATGTGAAACTTTTTTTTATTTTATTTTTTCAACCCTTTATTTATTTTAATTTTTTTTTACACTTTTCGTCCCCCATAAGGTCATACAAGACCTCTGGGGGACATTTACTTCACTTTTTCTTTTTTTTTTCACTGTTGATTTCTCCTGTAACTGGGGCTGATATAGTAGCCCCAGTTACAGGAGAAATACACCCCCCAGAGAGGCTGTACAGCATAATTCTGCACTGTACAGCCTCAGTGCAGGGCTGATCGAGGTCTCTGAAAGACCTCACACAGCTCCTGCACTCTCCGGTCACGGTGGTCACATGACCGCCGGGCCGGAACAGGAAGCGCATAGCGCTTCCTGCTCTGCATACACAGTGCTCGGTGAGCACTGTGTATGCAGCGATCTAGAAGGCAGGGACACCTGGGCACTGTCCCTGCCTTCTCTCTGGGTTGCCCTGCTGTCACTGACAGCGGGCAACCCGATCAGCAGCTGCACGATTAGCGTGCAGCTGCACTTTCTAAACGGACGTTCTGGAACGTCCGTTCAGAAATAGAGATCCACCCATAGGACGTTTATATCCTATAGGTGGACAGAAAGTGGTTAAAAGGGTATTCCCATCTCAGAAAATGGGGGCATATTGCTAGGATATGCCCCCATTGTCGGATAGGTGCAGGTCCCACCGCACCTACAACGAGAACGAAGCGGGGAGCGCTGTGGCTGGAGGACCCCGATTTTTCCCGGGGTCCGTCCACCACCAAGCGCTGCTCCTATAGAAGTGAATGGGAGCGCACCGCGCATGAGTTCCCATTCATTTTGGTGGCCCCATAGAAATGAATTGAGGGCGACTGCGACTCCATTCATTTCCCGGCTCCGTTCTCATTGTAGGTGCGGGTCCTGGCGCCTATCAGACAATGGGGGTATATCCTAGCGATATGCCCCCATTGTTTGAGATGGGAAAACCCCTTTAATAAAAAAATGGATATTTGTAGCAGCCTTGAATTTTCACTTTAGCATGTAAACAGAGAATCTACCAGGAACTGCAGAGCAGATACTAGCAACTGATATTCTATAATTTTTTTTAACTTTTAAAACAGTAAAACAGCAGTCACCTGGTGGCTATGGCGCCAGTTGCACTTGCGAGTGGACGCCACCTTTATAGACCCACCCAGCATCATACATGTACAGCGATGGCTAAAAAATGAGGTGCAGTGCAGCAGAATCTACATGCAGTGGGCAAAATAAGTATTTGATATACTGGTGATTTTGCAAGTTTTGCCACCTACAAAGAATGGAGAGGTCTGAAATTTTTATCGTAGGTACACTTCAACTGCGAGAGACAGAATCTAAAAAAATCCCAAAAATTACATTGTATAATTTTTAAATAATTAATTTGAAAGTTTTTGCATGAAATAATTATTTGATACAATAGAAAAACTGAATTTAATATTTGGGACAGAAACCTTTGTTTGCAATTACAGAGGTCAGACATTTCCTGTAGTTCTTGATCAAGTTTGCACACACTGCAGCAGGATTTTGGCCCACTCCTCCACACAGGTCTTCTCCAGATCTCTCAGGCTTCGGGGCTGTCGCCGGGGCTACACTGAGTTTCAGCTCCCTCCAAAGATTTTCAATTCGGTTCAGGTCTGGAGACTGGCTAGGCAACTCCAAGACCTTGAAATGCTTCTTACGGAGCCACTCCTTAGGCTACTTTCACACTCGCGTTTGGTGCGGATCAGTCATGGATCTGCACAGACGGATCTGCACCGATAATGCAACCGCATGCATCCGTTCAGAACGGATCCGTTTGTATTATCTTTTACATTGCCAAAACTGATCCATCTTGAACACTATTGACTTACATTGTGTGTCAGGACGGATCTGTTTGCCTCCGCATCGTCAGGCAGACACCAAAATGCTGAAAGGTTTTGGTGTCCGCCTCCAGAGCGGAATGGAGGTGGAACGGAGGCAAACTGATGCATTCTGAACGGGTCCTTATCCATTCAGAATGCATTAGGGCAAAACTGATCCGTTTTCGACCACTTGTGAGAGCCCTGAAACGGATCTCACAAGCGGAAACCAAAACGCCAGTGTGAAAATAGCCTTAGTTGCCCTGGCTGTGTGTTTTGGGTCATTGTTATGCTGGAAGACCCAGCCACGACTCATCTTCAATGCTCTTACTGAGGGAAGGAGGTTGTTGGCCAAAATCTTGCGATACATGACCCCAGTGTAGTTGATGCCAAAAAGTTCTATTTGTGTCTAATCTGACCACATGACCTTCTCCCATGCCTCTTCTGGATCATCCAGATGTTCATTGATGAACTTTACACAGGTCTGGACATGTGCTGGCATGAGCAGGGGGACCTTGCGTGGCCTGCAGGATTTTAATCCATGACAGCGTAATGTGTGAAGCCCTTGCCCATGCTGTGGACCGCAAATTGCGGTCCGCAATGCACGGGCACCGACCATGGCCCAGCTGCATGTGGATCATGGACCCATTCACTTGAATGGGTCTGCGATCCCTCCATTCTGCAAAAAGATAGAGCATGTTCTATCTTTTTGCGGTGCGGAAACACAGAACGGAACTCAATAGTGCTTCCGTAGTGTTCCGTTCCGTGCTTCCGTTCCGCACCGTTCCACATCTCTGGATTTTTGGACCCATTAAAGTGAATTGGTCCACATCAGTGATGCGAAATGCACACGGAATGGTGCCCGTGTATTGCAGATCCGCAAATGCGGTCCGCAATACGGCAACGAGCAGCACGCGTTCATGTGAACAAGCCCTAACGGTAATCTTTATCTGTGGTCCCAGCTCTCTTCAGTTCATTGACCAGGTCCTCCCGTGTAGTTCTGGGCTGATTCCTGACATTTCTCAAAATCATCCCAAGAGGTGAGATCTTGCATGGAGCCCCAGACCGAGGAAGATTGACAGTGATCTTTTTTTTCTTACATTTTCTAATAATTTCGCCAACAGTTGTTGCCTTCTCACCAAGTTGCTTGCCTATTGTCCTATAGACCATCCCATCCTTGTGCAGGTCTACAATTTTGTCCTTGGTGTCCTTAGACAGCTCTTTGGTTTTGGCTATGGTCGAGAGGTTGGAGTGTGATTGATTTAGTGTGTGGATATGTGTCTTTTTTAACAGGTGCAATTAATACAAGTAATGCAGAGTAGAAGGGCTCCTTAAAGAAAAACTTACAGGTATGTGAGAGACAGAATTCTTGCTGGTTGATAGGTGATCAAACACTTATTTCATGCAATAAACTGCAAATTAACTATTTAGAAATCATACAATCATACATTCTGTCTCTCACAGTTAAAGTTTACCTATGATACAAATCACAGACCTCTCCAATCTTTATAGGTGGGAAAACTTGCAAAATAGCAAGTGTATCAAACACTTATTTGTCTATATATATATATATATATATATATATATATATATATATGTGTGCATTTTAATCTATCTAAAGATTCACCCAAGCTAAACTTGATGGTTAAAACGTTAATTAAAAATGGCACAGAATGGTTAACTAAAAGTTAAATAATAGTGTTAATCGAGCACCACAGTGCTCGGGTGCTTTGGCCGAACTCATCGGGATATAATGAAAGTCAATGGGAGAACCCAAGCATTAAACCAGGCACCCCCTGCTCTGAAGAGGGGAAGGTACCTGCTTTAAAGGAAAAGGTCAGAAATTGAGGGAAACACCACCAAAATGGTTCGGGAACAGCATGGGTGTGAGCTGACCCTGTAAAAGATTTTAGGTGCGGGCCTGCAGGTGAGCTGACCCTGTAAAACATTATATGCTAGAGCCTGCTGGTGATCTGACCCTGTAAAAGATTTAAGGTGCGGGCCTGCTGGTGGGCTGACCCTCTAAAAGGTTGTAGGTGAGGGCCTGCAGGTGAGATGACCCTCTAAAACATTAGATGCGAGGGCCTTCAGGTGAGATGACCCTGTAAATGTCACGGCCTATGGTGTATGCTGTGACACTCTTGCCACACTTGCGGTTTCCCGCGGCAACGTTTTGCTGTGAGAGCATGCGGTGGCAATGTCTCAACCTTTTGGGTGATTGCCGTGACATGGTTGCCATGCATGCTGTTGCCGGTGGTTATGTGTTTGGTATGATTGTGTGTGCACTTCCCCTTTAAGTTGTAGCCTCCCTCTGTCTGGTGCTGTAAGGATTAACTCCCTGACTGGGTGTGGTCACTTTGCTTATGGCTTAATTTGGTCTTGGAAGAGCTGGAGTGTGGTTCGTGTTGAAGTCCTGTTCATCCATCATCCTCTGAAGTTAAGTGTTCCGCTTGTTGTGTTTTGCATTCCCCCCCCGATTGTTTACTAGGCCTCAGTGAGACTCTAGTTCCTTCACCAGGGAAGAAACGAGTGGTCTCTGCCCTGTCATTATCTTTAGGGCATTTTCCCTCCTTGTGACACTAGGCCATGCATCAGGGTGAGGGTGCTGGTGGGGTGTCATGAAACTGTCCCAGGATTTGGAGAGTGTTGCCCTGACTCTGTCGGGACTGCTGTGTGTTCCGCTTGTCTCCCCTCCTCGGTTGGCTAAGGAACTACGGACTCTGCCTCCAGCGTTGTCAGATGAAAGTTTTTGGAGCAATTTTTCAACAAGGATCTTCTGGTATTGCACCGTTTCGCTCGTCCTCTCCACCAGAGGATTGAGAAATGAGAAGTTCTCTTTGTAGCGGGGGTCGAGAAGGGTAAATAACCAGTAATCCGTGTTGTCTAAAATGCGTATAACGCGCGGGTGATGGGAAAGGCAGCCTAACATGAAGTCAGCCATGTGTGCCATAGTACGAACAGGCAAGACTTCGCTGTCGTCATCAGGAGGATCACAGTCAATCTCCTCATCCTCTTCCTCCTCTTATGCCCCACCCACGCAGAACAGGTGGAATTAAACTTCCATGGGTACTACCCTCCTCTTCATCGTCCAATTCGCGCTGAGAAGACGAACTGAGGGTGATCTGGCTATCACCCTGTGTAATGTCTCTCCCCATTTCCACCTCTTCCACATTTAAAGCGTCGTCCTTAATTGTGAGCAGCGAGCGTTTGAGTAGACACAGAAGTGGGATGGTTACGCTGATAATAGCATTATCGCTGCTCACTATCTATGTTGATTCCTCAAAGTTTCTTAAAAACTCACAGAGGTCAGACATCCATGCCCACTCCTCGCTTGTGAATAGCGGAAGCTGACTGGAAAGGTGACGGCCATGTTGCAGCTGGTATTCCACTACTGCCCACTGCTGCTCACAAAGCCTGGCCAACATGTGGAATGTAGAGTTCAGTGCGTGCTCACGTCGCACAACAGTCGGTGAGCTGGCAATTTCAAGCACTGCTGCAGCGTTGACAGACCGACTGAAACTGTCGATGATTTTCGGAAATGTGCACACACGCGGCGCACATTCACCAGTAGCTCAGGCAAATTGGGGTAGGTTTTGAGAAAACGCTGAACCACTAAGTTTAGGATGTGGGCTAGGCATGGGATGTGTGTGAGCTTCCCGAGCTCCAAAGCCGCCATCAAGTTACGGCCATTATCAGACACAACCATGCCTGGCTCTAGTTTGAGTGGCGAGAGCCTGAGCTCAGTCTGACCTCTTATCCCCTGCTATGGCGGTGTGCCGTTTGTCCCCTAAGCATATCAGCTTCAGCGCGGCCTGTTGCCATTTCCCCACTGCAGTGCTACACTGCTTCCAGTTACCGACTGATGACTGACTGGTGCTGCACGTGGATAATTCGGAGGTGGAAGTGGAGGAGGAGGTGGAGGAGGAGAAGTGGGTGTTGGAGCCACTAAGCTAGGTGGTGGCGGAAACCCTGGTGGAATTAAGGCCATCAATCCTTGGCATTGGTAGCACCTGTGCCATCCCAGGGTACGACTCTCTCCTGGCCTCCACAACAGTCACCCAGTGTGCCGTCAGGGAAATGTAGTGTCCCTAGCCGAATGCACTTGTCCATGTGTCCGTGGTTAAGTGGACCTTCCCAGTAACTGCGTTGGTCAGGGCACGTGTGATGTTACGGGACACATGTTGGTGTAAGCCGGGCACAGCACACCTTGAAAAATAGTGGCGGCTGGGGACTGCGCATTGTGGGATGGCCACTGACATCAGGCTGCGGAAGGCCTCAGTGTTCCTAAGCCTAAATGGCAAAATTTCCAAGGACAGTAATTTGGAAAGCTGTGCATTTAGTGCTATGGCCTGTGGGTGGGTGGCTGGGTATTTTCTCTTGCGTTCAAATGCCTGGGGTAAGGACATTTAGATACTGCACTGGGACATGGAAGTGGATGTGGGCGCTGGTGGTACTTGCAAAGGTCCAGGTCCAGGGCGGGAGGCATCCGGGCCTGAGCCTTCAACAGGGGATTGGCCAGCTCGTAACACAGGGGAAGAGGAAGCAGTGGTGTAACCCGCAGACACAGATTGTGGACCCAGGCGATCGTCCCACTTATTACGGTGCTTGGATGCCATGTGGCGAATCATGCTGGTGGTGGTGAGGTTGCTGGTGTTCCCACCCCGGCTCATTTTGGTATGACACAGGTTGCAAACTATTATTTTCTTGTCATCCGCACTTTCCTCAAAAAAGCGCCATACTGTAGAACAACTACTCCTAGGAAAGGGAGATTTACCCCAACTACCCCTAGGATCTCCATGGAACAGTTGTGGGCCTGTTTGGTGTGGCCTGCCTTCTCCCTTTTGCAACCCACTGCCTCTTCCAGCCTGTTGTGGTGCAGCAGATCCTTCCCCCTCTGTACTGCTGTCCTCCCTCAGCTTTCCACCTTCCCACGTTGGGTCAGTGACTTCATCGTCCACCACCTCCTCTTTCACTTCCTCACTCTGCTCATCCTCCTGACTTGTTGCCCTAACCACTACCTCAGTGATTGACAACTGTGTCTCATCCTCTACATCAACCTCTAGAGACAATGATTGCTGTTGAGTTATTGGCAACTGTGTCTCATCATCATCCACCTCATTAAACAGTAATTGCCGTTCCTCACCGCCATCTTCTTGTGATTGTGGATGCTCAAGAGTTTGAGAATCAGGGCACAAGATCTGTCAAGCGTGGTTGGTGAGAGGGCCAAATCAAGGAATGGCGCTGAAAAGAGCTCCTCGGAATATCCAAGTGTGGGATCACTTGTATGCCCAGACTCTTCATGGTGGGTGGAAGGAGGATCAGGGTGAGGATTGGGTTGAGCAGACTCTTGGCTACTGAAACTGGACTTGGTGGAAGACAGGGTGGTGATTAACCGACTGGATGCATTATCTGCTGCAATCCAACCGACCACCTGGTCGCACTGGTCTGACTTCAAGAGTGGTGTTCTGCGCCGAACTGCAAACTGGGACATAAAGCTAGGTATCGTGGATGATTGTTTTTCTTGTGCTCTGGCAGAAGGCACAGTTTCACCGCGCCCAGGGCCACGGCCTCTGCGTGCACCATCAGCATCACTGCCACTGCCACCTCCCTTACTGCTCGCCTTTATCATATTAAATGTTATATATGATTGAAAGTCTGTCATACGTACAGTAGCGTAGGATTTGGAACTTTATGCGCAAACAAATTTAAAAAGGTATTTGGGATGTGGAAACGTCACACAGGAGATATCCCGCAGGTAATGTCAATGCTGTCACCAGCGGCTAATGAAAAATTACAGGGAATGTCACAGGTATTTGGGATGAGGAAACGTTATACAGGAGAGGTACCACCGGTAATGTCACTATCCGCAGCGTCTACGCAAAAAAGTACACTGTATGTCACAGATACATTTTTGAAGCGCACACGTTACACTGCAGATTTGGTCCTGGTAATGTCACTGTCAGAAGCGGACACCGTCTATTGACAAAGTACATTGTATGTCACAGATATTTTTGGGATGCGCACACTAAACACTGGAGATGTGGCACAGCTAATGTCACTGGCCGCAGCGGACCCCGTCTACGGAAAAAGTACACTGGATGTCAGATATTTATGGGATGCGCACACTTTACACTGGAGATGTGGCACAGCTAATGTCACTGTCCGCAGCTGACACCGTCTACGGAAAAAGTGCACTGCATGTCACAGATAAATTTTTTCAGCGCACATGTTACACTGCAAAAGTGGCACTCGTTATGTCACTGTCAGAAGTGGACACCATCTATTGAAAAAGTACACTGTATGTCACAGATATTTTTTGGATGCGCACACTTTACACAGGAGATGTGGCGCAGCTAATGTCACTGTCCGCAGTGGACACCGTCTACAGAAAAAGTACACTGGATGTCAGATATTTTTGGGATGTGCATACTTTACACTGGAGATGTGGCGCAGCTAATGTTGCTGTCTGTAGTGGCCTATCTATTGTACGCTATTTAGCGCAGGATGCGATAAAAATAGATATTGCTGCCCGCACACAATAGTCCTTAGAAGGATTTTTGGGTCTGTAAAGTTTTAGCTATTTAGCGCAGTTTGTGCTAAAAAAATATATTGCTGCTGTCACACACAGTAGTCTTTAAAAGGACTTTTGGGTCTGTAAAGTTTTAGCAATTTAGCGCAGGTTGCGCTAAAAATATAGATTGCTGCTGCCACACACAATAGTCCTTAAAAGGACTTTTGGGGTTCTAAAAAGTTTAGGTGGTAAAAATATTCTTAAATCACTCCCTACACTGTCTGTCCCTTCCTCAGCACAGCTCTCCCTGACGAACATGTTGATGAGGTGAACATGTTTCATCGGGTGCTATATAGCACCCGATGACGCTTTCCAGCCAGCCAATCACTGTAATGCCAGCAGCCAACATGGCTACGGCATTACAGTGAGGGCAGTACTTACCTGCACGTTTATTGGCTTCAACCAATATGAAAGTTGCCTACCCCTTACTATATAAGAACCTCCCAAGCAGCCATTTTCTGCTTTTTTTTTTTTGCTGTTTTGAGAGAGAGAGAGAGAGCAGTCTCAGGAAACTTTTAGCAGCTTGAAAAATGTAGCAAAATTGATCTGCGCTTGTATTGCGCACGCAATACGTGCATATTACATTGCAGATTTTCACAATCAAGAAAATAATGACCGGAGATCACGAATTCTAGAATATGCAAATGTATGGTGAATATTAGGCCAAAAATTTGGGAAATATCGCTCATCACTACTCAGAATTCCGTCTCTGCTTGGGACTTTACATAGTGCCTAATATACAAGTCAATGTATCCCTCTCCTGGCTGTCATGCTGACAGCAAGGCATTATGGGCAAGTCCGCTGACTATGGCCCTGCCCAGGGTTATATGGACCTCCAGCTTCATATTTCCTGCCTTGTTTCACTCAACAGCATGCTGAATTTGTTAGGTAAAGCGGATAGTGCAGTTTTTCACAATTTATGGAAAAATCAAAATGCGAAAACATCAGCTTCATTTGGAAGTAGACTTTTTAGGAAATTTGTAATGAGTTTGATTAATTTAGAATTGATTTGCTCATCTCCAAATAGAGTGCATAATGCCTGTCAAAGTCAAACATGTACAGGGTGAGTCAAAAGTGCCAGAACATACTTTTGTTTCAGAAACGAAAGGGAAAATTAAATATCTGAATACTCCAGCAATTAATGGGTGAGGGATCCTATTAGGCTATGTACAGAACATGGCTGCCATCTTGAAAGGCACCATATTGGATCAAGGGAAAATCAATGGAAGGGGGTAATGTAGCATATCAAAGAAGGCCATAAGTTTCTCCGAAATCTATTGCCACAATCAGATTTGCAATATGTCTTGTGGTTCAAAAGTTATCAAGAACGAAATTTAAAAACGTCAATGTTCAAAGTTTTTTGTTCAGCACTAGGAAAAACACATTGATCATGTAAAATAGCTGTGCATCAAAGAGGATGTTCGTGGTTGCTGTTGCAACTTTCTGTGTTGATAACTTTTGAACCACAAGAAATATTGCAAATCTCATTGTGGCAATCGATTTCTGAGAAAATTCTGGTCATCTTTAATATGTTACATGACCTGGTTACCATTGAAATCTGTATCTGTTTCATAGTGTGGTTAAATGTGACACTATGTTGCCATGCAGGCTGGCTGGCTGCACTCTTCTATACTTTTTTTTAACATGTGGTCAGGTGCTCTAATCACCCTGCTATTTAGACCTGTGTGCCGTATGCCTGGGAGTTCAGTCTGTCTCCAGGAATTATGTGTGCAGGGTGCATGCCACTGTGTTTGTGGCTCTTCCCTGACTTGTGGCGTAGTCAGCCTAGTTATTTAACAATGTCTTCATAACCTAGTCTGTCTGGGAAAGCCATGCTTCTCATTCCGCATGGGTTCCAAGCTATGTACCATGTTTGTATGTTGCTATGTCTTAGTATGTTCTATGTTACAATGTCTCAGTATGTTTTTAGTTACTACAGTATGTCTTTGTTTGTTTGGATCTGTCTGTGTGCGCCATGTATCAGTTTCACCTGGGTTCCAGTAAATGTATCAATGTCGTCTGATTATGTTCTGATTAGAGTTGAGCGGACACCTGGATGTTCGGGTTCTGGCCAAACTTCACAAAAAAGTTTGAGTTTGGGACCCGAACTTGACCCGAACTTCACACCGAACCCCATTGAAGTCAATGGGGACCCAAAGTTTGGAGCACTAAAATGGTTCTATAAAAGTCATGGAAAGGGCTAGAGGGCTGCAAATGGCATCAAAATGTGGTTAAGAGTATGGCAAGTGCTCTGCAAACAAATGTGGATAGGGAAATGACTTAAAATAACATAAATACATAAAAATAAAAAATAATAATCTTGATCTAGGAGGACGAGGTCCATATGGAGTAGGAGGTTGAGGA
This sequence comes from Bufo bufo, assembly GCF_905171765.1. NCBI lineage: Eukaryota > Metazoa > Chordata > Amphibia > Anura > Bufonidae > Bufo > Bufo bufo. Next base: position 543,901,199 of record NC_053390.1, on the reverse strand, counting down.
GGCGGTGGATGTGGCGGTGTAGGTGGAAGCGGCAGTGGAGGAGGAGGTAGTCAACACTGGTTTTTGGTTTGAATTTTAAATTATTATTTTTTGTTTGAATTAGGGTACACCCCAAAACATTGGGAAATATAACCTGTGATAACCCCCTCCAGCCGAACTAAACAAACGATCAGACAATACACTGGCTGCAGGGCAGGCCAGCACCTCCAAGGCATAAAGGGCAAGCTCAGGCCATGTGCCCAATTTAGAGACCTTGAAGTTGAAGGGGGCAGACCCAGCAGTCAGTACATGTAGGCATGTGCACACATACTGCTCCACCATGTCGCACATCCCAGGGAGCTTGAGAAAGGGGTACCACATCCAAGACAGGTCAATGGCTGCAATGTGATCGAGCTTGTGATCAAGCTGAAATGTGGGACAAGTGGGATCAAATGAAAGGGCCAATTAAAGACGAATTTTAGAAATTTAAGTCCCTGTCACCTATACAGAGCAGGGGTTTTTCATCGGCAAAAATGGGTTAATGTCATCCAACAATGGAACAGACGATTTTTCAAAAATTAGGTCCCTGTCACCTATGCAGAGCAGGGGTTTGTATACGGCAAAATTGGTAAAATGTCACCTGACGATGTAAAAGACGATTTTTTGAAATTGATGTCCCTGTCACCTATGCAGAGCAAGGGTTTATTCACGCCAAAAATGGTAAAATGTCACCCAAGAATGTAACAGATGAATTAGTGAAATGTATTTCCTTGTCCACTAGGTAGAGCAGGGGTATATCACACCAAAAATTGGTGAATTTCACCCGACAATGTAACAGACAAATTAGTGAAATGTATTAACCTGTCTAATAGGTAGAGAAGGGGTATATCACAGCCAAAAATTGGTGAATTTCACCCGACAATGTAACAGACAAATTAGTGAAATTTATTAACTAGTCTACTAGGTAGAGCAGGGGTATATCACAGCCAAAAATGTGGGATATGTAACCCAACAATGTATCAGACAAATTAGTGAAATTACTTAAAATAAAATAAAATACATAAAAAAAAAAAATCTTGATCTATGAGGTGGAGGTCCATATGGAGTAGGAAGTTGAGGAGGCGGTGGACGTAGCGGTGTAGGTAAAAGCGGTGGTGGAGGAGGACGAGGTAGCCATCACTGTTTTTTTGTTTTATTTATTTATTTTTTATTTATTAATTTTTTTGGTTTAAATTAGGGTACACCCCAAAAGAGTGAGAAATATAAAAAATACAACAATGAACAATTGCGCTGTAGTATAACAATGGCTGGTTAAGACCGGTATACATGTCTATTCTGCAAAAGGTACGGACAAGTCCTGTGGGATCCATGCCTGGTTCATTTTAATGAACGTGAGCTTGTCCACATTGGCTGTGGACAGGCGGCTGCGCTTGTCTGTGATAACGTCCCCTGCCATGCTAAACACACATTCAGACAATAGACTGGCTGCAGGGCAGGCCAGCACCTCCAAGGTGTAAAGGGCAAGCTCAGGCCATGTGCCCAATTTGGAGACCCAGAAGTTGAAGAGGGCAGACCCATCATTCAGTACGTGTAGTCGTGTGCACACATACTGCTCCACCATGTTGCAGAAATGTTGCCTCCTGCTAAGACGTTCCATATCAGCTGGTGGTGCTGGTTGTTGTGGCGTGCTGATAAAGCTTTTCCACATTTCGACCATGCTAACCCTGCCTTTTGAGGTGCTGGTGGTGCCCCAGTTGCGTTGGCGACCTCTTTCTCCTCCTCTGCCTTCAACTTGTGCTTCCATTGTGTCCTCGGCTGTCAGGTGGGAATGCCACCAGCAGCGCATCTACCAGTGTGCGCTTGTACTCACGCATCTAACGATCACGCTCCAGTGACAGAATTAAGGATGGTACGTTGTCCTTGTAATGGGGATCCAGCAACGTGGCCACCCAGTAATCGGCACAAGTTAGAATGTGGGCAACTCGGCGGTCGTTGCGGAGACACTGCAGCATGTAATCGCTCATGTGTGCCAGGCTGCCCAGAGGCAAAGAAAAGCTGTCTTCTGTGGGAGGTGTATCGTCTGTGTCCTCTGTATCCCCCCAGCCATGCACCAGTGATGGCCATGAGCTGGTTTGGGTGCCACCCTGCTGTGAACACGGTTCCTCCTCCTCCATCTCCTCATCCTCCACTTCTACATCCTCCAGAACTGTGCCCTGGCAGGACAATTGGGTACCTGGCGTTTGTGGGAGCAGGAACCCACCCTCGGAGCCACTTGTGAATGACTGGCCGGAACCCTATGAAATGATCCCTCTTCCTCCTCCTCCTCCTCCTCCTCATGTGCCACATCCTCTTCCATCATCGCCAGCAGAGTTTTTTCAAAGAGGCATAGAAGTGGGATAGTAACGCTGGTCATGTTGGTGGAGTACTGAAAACAGTGCAACAAGGAACACAGGTCTCGCATGGAGGCCCAGTCATTGGTGGTGAAGTGGTGCTGTTCAGCAGAGCAACTCACCCATGCGTGCTGCAGCTGAAACTCAACTATCGCCTGCTTCTGTTTGCACATTCTGGCCAGCATGTGCAAGGTGGAATTCCACCTTGTGGGCACGTCGCATATGAAGAGGTAAGCGGGAAGGCCGAAGTTACGTTGCAGCGCTGACAGGCGAGCAGCAGCAGGGTGAGAACGCCGAAAGCGCGCAAAGACGGCCCGGACTTTCTGCAGCAGCTATGACATATCCGGGTCATTTTTAAGGAACCTCTGCACCACCAAATTCAGCACATTCACCAGGCAAGAGATGTGCGTCAAACTGGCTAGTCCCAGAGCTGATACGAGACAACCACCGCCATAAGGCTTTTAAAACTCTCCGTCTCCACCAGACGGAATGACAGCTTTTCAAAGGCCAGTAATTTTGAAATTGTGGCATTCAGGGCCAGGGTTCGTGGGTGGGTAGGGGGGTACTTCCTCTTTAGCTCCAGTGTTTGGGAGATAGAGAGTTGAACGCCTCTATGGGACATTGTGGAGATGCTTGGTGACCCAGTTGGTGGCGTTGCTGGCAGATCCTCTGTTTGCGGGGTGGCAGGTGCCACTGTCACTCCAGAGGTGGATGAAGAAGCCGAGACTGCAGCAGAAGAGGAAGCACAAGGAGCCAGAAACGTTTCTTTGTTTTTGAGGTGCCTACTCCACTGCAGCTCGTTGCCTGGTCATGACGGTTTTGTTCAGGTTGAGAACGTTTATGCCTCGCTTCAGGCTCTGATTGCACAACGTGCAAACCACTCGTGTCTTGTCGTCAGCACATTGTCTGAAGAACTGCCATGCCAGGGAACTCCTTGGAGCTGCCTTTGGTGTGCTCAGTCACTTGCTGTGGTGGGCAGTAGCAGGCGTACTGTCTAGAGGACGGCCGCTCCACTTTTGCACCCTGCTCCCTCTTCTGCTGTGCTGGTGGCTCTGTGCGACCACTACCTCTTCCTCTTAACTACACAGGTCACTCGCATGATCTTGATTCTATGTGGGGTCGAGGGCCTCATCATCCTCCACATCATCTTCCACCCATTCTTCACCCCTGCCCTCCTTGTTGGTCTGCACATTTTTGAAAGCCACAGCAGTTGGCACCTGTGTTTCGTCATCATCCGAGACGTGCTGCAGTTGTCCTCCCATGTACTCATCCTGAAACATAAGTGGTTGGGCATCAATGCGCTCAATCTCTTCCACTTCTGGGGCAGGGCTATGTGGATAACCCTTGTAAACCCTGCTAGCAGAGTCATCAAAAAGCAGAAGAGACTGCTGCATGACTTAGGGCTCAGACTGCTTGGCTAATTTGGTGGGAGACAATGTGAAGAAACTGGAGGCACTATCAGCCACCCAATCTACAATCGCCTGTACTTGTTCTGGCATCACCATTCGTAAAGCCGCATTCGGCCCTACCAAATAACACTGAAGGTTCTGTTGCCTACTCGCACCTGAGGAAGGTGTTTCACTTGTGCGTGTAACTGGCACAGATCGACCACGTCCTCTCCCTGCAACAGGAGCTCCACTAGCAGCACCACGACTGGGGCCACGTCCCATATTTGATGCTCTCCTCATTCTTTGCGTTCATCCACCAAACTAACAAATGTTTTTTGTCAGGTGACAATGTAACCACCAATAGTCAAAAATTAAGTTTACTGAGAGTAAGGCAGTGCCGGTGTCATAAAGAGGAAACATTTCTTGAGGTTAAACAATAGTGTGACAGGTGAATTTTATACAATTACTTCACGGTCCCAAAAAATGTTAATTTCTCAACCAGCAACGTAACTGCAGTATTAACTGGTTGTATTTGACTATGAAAAATGCAGCAAAGGCCCCAGATATAGGGTCTTGCAAATAATTTTGAGTCTTTTTAAACCCAGAATATAACAGCAGTATTTAAATTTTGTATTTGACTGTCACAAATGCAACAAAGGCCACAAATGTATTATCTTGCCCAAAATGGGTGTTTTTTCAATACAAAAATATAACAGCAGCATCTGACGCTTGTATTGGACTGTCAGAAATGCAGCAAAGGCCGCAAATGTCTTATCTTGCCCAAAATGGGTGTTGTTTTAATACCAGAATATAATAGCGGTATATAACACATGTATTGGACTTTGACAAATGCAGCAAAGGCCCCAGATGTAGGTTATTGCAAAAATAGGTGTTTTTTTAAACCCAGAATATAATTGCAGTATTTCAAGCTTGTATATCACTGTCACAAATGCAACAAGGGCCACAAATGTATTATCTTGCCCAAAATGGGTGTTTTAAGAATACCAGATTACCAGAATATACCACGGTATATCACGCTTGTATTGGACTGTCAGAAATGCAGCAAAGGCCGCAAATTTATTATCTTGTCCAAAATGGATGTTTTTTTAAAAACAGAATATAACAGCACTATCTAACGCTTGTATTTCACGGTGACAAATGCAGCAAAGGCCCCAGATGTAGGGTATTACAAAAAATGGGTGTTTTTTTTTTAAACCAGAATATAATTGCAGTATTTCAAGCTTGTATTTCACTGTGACAAATGCAACAAAGGCCAGAAATTATTATCTTGCCCAAAATGGGTGTTATTTTTTTTAACCAGAATATAACAGCAGTATCTAACGATAGTATTTGACTGTGACAAATGCAGCAAAGGCCCCAGATGTAGGGTCTTGCAATAAATTGGTGTTTTTTTTAAACCAAGAATATAACTGCAGTATTTAAACTTTATATTTGACTATCACAAATGCAACAAAGGCCACAAATGTATTATCTTGCCCAAAATGGGTGTTTTTTTAATGCCAGATTATAACAGCGGTATATCACGCTTGTATTTCACTGTGACAAATGCAGCAAAGGCCCCAGATGTAGGGTATTGCAAAAAATGGGTGTTTATTTTAAACCCAGAATATAATTGCAGTATTTCAAGCTTGTATTTCACTGTGGCAAATGCAGCAAAGGCCCCAGATGTAAGGAATTGCAAAAAATGAGTGTTTATTTTAAAACCAGAATATAATTGCAGCATTTCAAGCTTGTATTTCACTTTGACAAATGCACCAAAGGCACCAGATGTAAGGAATTGCAAAAAATGTTTTGTTTTTTAAACCCAGAATATAATTGCAGTATTTCAAGCTTGTGTTTCACTGTGACAAAGGCAGCAAAGGACCCGGATTTAGGGTATTGCAAAAAATGGGTGTTTTTTAAAACCCAGAATATAACTGCAGTATTTAAACTTTATATTTGACTATCACAAATGCAACAAAGGCTACAAATGTATTATCTTGCCCAAAATGGGTGTTTTTTTAATGCCAGATTATAACAGCGGTATATCACGCTTGTATTTCACTGTGACAAATGCAGCAAAGGCCCCAGATGTAGGGTATTGCAAAAAATGGGTGTTTATTTTAAACCCAGAATATAATTGCATTATTTCAAGCTTGTATTTCACTGTGACAAATTCAGCAAAGGTACAAGATGTAGGGTATTGCAAAAAATGGGTGTTTTTAAAAAAACTCAGAATATAATTGTAGTATTTCAAGCTTGTATTTCACTGTCAAAAATGCAACAAAGGCCAGAAATGTATTATCTTGCCCCAAATGGGTGTTTTTTTAATACCAAAATATAACAACGGTATATCACGTTTGTATTGGGCTGTCAGAAATGCAGCAAAGGCCGCAAGTGTATTATCTTACCCAAAATGGGTGTTTTTTTAATACCAGAATATAACAGCACCATCTAACGCTTGTGTTTCACTGTGACAAATGCAGCAAAGGCCCCAGATGTAGGGTATAGCAAAAAATTGGTGTTTTTTTAATGCCAGATTATAACAGCTGTATATCACGCAAGTATTTCACTGTGACAAATGCAGCAAAGGCCCCAGATGTAGGGTATTGCAAAAAATGAGTGTTTATTTTAAACCCAGAATATAATTGCAGCATTTCAAGCTTGTATTTCACTGTGAAAAATGCACCAAAGGCACCAGATGTAAGGAATTGCAAAAAATGTTTTGTTTTTTAAACCCAGAATATAATTGCAGTATTTCAAGCTTGTGTTTCACTGTGACAAAGGCAGCAAAGGACCCAGATTTAGGGTATTGCAAAAAATGGGTGTTTTTTAAAACCCAGAATATAATTGCAGTATTTCAAGCTTGTATTTCACTGTGGCAAATGCAGCAAAGGCACCAGATGTAGGGTATTGCAAAAAATGGGTGTTTTTTAAAACTCAGAATATAATTGCAGTATTTCGAGCTTGTATTTCACTGTTACAAATGCAGCAAAGGCCCCAGATGTAGGGTATTGCAAATAATTTGTGTTTTTTTAAAAACAGAATATAATTGCAGTATTTCAAGCTTGTATTTCACTGTGACAAATGCAACATAGGCCAGAAATGTATTATCGTCCCCAAAATGGGTGTTTTTTTTTAAACCACAATATAACAGCAGTATCTAACGCTAGTATTTGACTGTGACAAATGCAGCAAAGGCCCCAGATGTAGGGTATTGCAAAAAATTGGTGTTTATTTTAAACCCAGAATATAATTGCAGTATTTCAAGCTTGTATTTCACTGTGGCAAATGCAGCAAAGGCCCCAGATGTAAGGAATTGCAAAAAATGAGTGTTTATTTTAAAACCAGAATATAATTGCAGCATTTCAAGCTTGTATTTCACTTTGACAAATGCACCAAAGGCACCAGATGTAAGGAATTGCAAAAAATGTTTTGTTTTTTAAACCCAGAATATAATTGCAGTATTTCAAGCTTGTGTTTCACTGTGACAAAGGCAGCAAAGGACCCAGATTTAGGGTATTGCAAAAAATGGGTGTTTTTTAAAACCCAGAATATAACTGCAGTATTTAAACTTTATATTTGACTATCACAAATGCAACAAAGGCTACAAATGTATTATCTTGCCCAAAATGGGTGTTTTTTTAATGCCAGATTATAACAGCGGTATATCACGCTTGTATTTCACTGTGACAAATGCAGCAAAGGCCCCAGATGTAGGGTATTGCAAAAAATGGGTGTTTATTTTAAACCCAGAATATAATTGCATTATTTCAAGCTTGTATTTCACTGTGACAAATTCAGCAAAGGTACAAGATGTAGGGTATTGCAAAAAATGGGTGTTTTTAAAAAAACTCAGAATATAATTGTAGTATTTCAAGCTTGTATTTCACTGTCAAAAATGCAACAAAGGCCAGAAATGTATTATCTTGCCCCAAATGGGTGTTTTTTTAATACCAAAATATAACAACGGTATATCACGTTTGTATTGGGCTGTCAGAAATGCAGCAAAGGCCGCAAGTGTATTATCTTACCCAAAATGGGTGTTTTTTTAATACCAGAATATAACAGCACCATCTAACGCTTGTGTTTCACTGTGACAAATGCAGCAAAGGCCCCAGATGTAGGGTATAGCAAAAAATTGGTGTTTTTTTAATGCCAGATTATAACAGCTGTATATCACGCAAGTATTTCACTGTGACAAATGCAGCAAAGGCCCCAGATGTAGGGTATTGCAAAAAATGAGTGTTTATTTTAAACCCAGAATATAATTGCAGCATTTCAAGCTTGTATTTCACTGTGAAAAATGCACCAAAGGCACCAGATGTAAGGAATTGCAAAAAATGTTTTGTTTTTTAAACCCAGAATATAATTGCAGTATTTCAAGCTTGTGTTTCACTGTGACAAAGGCAGCAAAGGACCCAGATTTAGGGTATTGCAAAAAATGGGTGTTTTTTAAAACCCAGAATATAATTGCAGTATTTCAAGCTTGTATTTCACTGTGGCAAATGCAGCAAAGGCACCAGATGTAGGGTATTGCAAAAAATGGGTGTTTTTTAAAACTCAGAATATAATTGCAGTATTTCGAGCTTGTATTTCACTGTTACAAATGCAGCAAAGGCCCCAGATGTAGGGTATTGCAAATAATTTGTGTTTTTTTTAAAACAGAATATAATTGCAGTATTTCAAGCTTGTATTTCACTGTGACAAATGCAACATAGGCCAGAAATGTATTATCGTCCCCAAAATGGGTGTTTTTTTTTAAACCACAATATAACAGCAGTATCTAACGCTAGTATTTGACTGTGACAAATGCAGCAAAGGCCCCAGATGTAGGGTATTGCAAAAAATTGGTGTTTATTTTAAACCCAGAATATAATTGCAGTATTTCAAGCTTGTATTTCACTGTGGCAAATGCAGCAAAGGCCCCAGATGTAAGGAATTGCAAAAAATGAGTGTTTATTTTAAAACCAGAATATAATTGCAGCATTTCAAGCTTGTATTTCACTTTGACAAATGCACCAAAGGCACCAGATGTAAGGAATTGCAAAAAATGTTTTGTTTTTTAAACCCAGAATATAATTGCAGTATTTCAAGCTTGTGTTTCACTGTGACAAAGGCAGCAAAAGACCCGGATTTAGGGTATTGCAAAAAATGGGTGTTTTTTAAAACCCAGAATATAACTGCAGTATTTAAACTTTATATTTGACTATCACAAATGCAACAAAGGCTAGAAATGTATTATCTTGCCCAAAATGGGTGTTTTTTTAATGCCAGATTATAACAGCGGTATATCACGCTTGTATTTCACTGTGACAAATGCAGCAAAGGCCCCAGATGTAGGGTATTGCAAAAAATGGGTGTTTATTTTAAACCCAGAATATAATTGCATTATTTCAAGCTTGTATTTCACTGTAACAAATTCAGCAAAGGTACAAGATGTAGGGTATTGCAAAAAATGGGTGTTTTTAAAAAAAATCTGAATATAATTGTAGTATTTCAAGCTTGTATTTCACTGTCAAAAATGCAACAAAGGCCAGAAATGTATTATCTTGCCCCAAATGGGTGTTTTTTTAATACCAAAATATAACAACGGTATATCACGTTTGTATTGGGCTGTCAGAAATGCAGCAAAGGCCGCAAGTGTATTATCTTACCCAAAATGGGTGTTTTTTTAATACCAGAATATAACAGCACCATCTAACGCTTGTGTTTCACTGTGACAAATGCAGCAAAGGCCCCAGATGTAGGGTATAGCAAAAAATTGGTGTTTTTTTAATGCCAGATTATAACAGCTGTATATCACGCAAGTATTTCACTGTGACAAATGCAGCAAAGGCCCCAGATGTAGGGTATTGCAAAAAATGAGTGTTTATTTTAAACCCAGAATATAATTGCAGCATTTCAAGCTTGTATTTCACTGTGAAAAATGCACCAAAGGCACCAGATGTAAGGAATTGCAAAAAATGTTTTGTTTTTTAAACCCAGAATATAATTGCAGTATTTCAAGCTTGTGTTTCACTGTGACAAAGGCAGCAAAGGACCCAGATTTAGGGTATTGCAAAAAATGGGTGTTTTTTAAAACCCAGAATATAATTGCAGTATTTCAAGCTTGTATTTCACTGTGGCAAATGCAGCAAAGGCACCAGATGTAGGGTATTGCAAAAAATGGGTGTTTTTTAAAACTCAGAATATAATTGCAGTATTTCGAGCTTGTATTTCACTGTTACAAATGCAGCAAAGGCCCCAGATGTAGGGTATTGCAAATAATTTGTGTTTTTTTAAAAACAGAATATAATTGCAGTATTTCAAGCTTGTATTTCACTGTGACAAATGCAACATAGGCCAGAAATGTATTATCGTCCCCAAAATGGGTGTTTTTTTTTTAAACCACAATATAACAGCAGTATCTAACGCTAGTATTTGACTGTGACAAATGCAGCAAAGGCCCCAGATGTAGGGTATTGCAAAAAATTGGTGTTTTTTTAAACCCTGAATATAATTGTAGTATTTCAAGCTTGTATTTCATTGTGACAAATTTAGCAAAGGCACCAGATGTAGGGTATTGAAAAAAATGTGTGTTTTTTTAAAACCCAGAATATAATTGCAGTATTTTAAGCTTTTATTTCACTGTGACAAATGCAACAAAGTCCAGAAATGTATTATCTTGACCAAAATGGGTGTTTTTTTAAAACCAGAATATAACAGCAGTGTCTAACGCTAGTATTTGACTGTGACAAATGCAGCAAACGCCCCAGATGTAGGGTTTTGCAAAAAATTTGTGTTTTTTTAAACCAAGAATATAAGTGCAGTGTTTAAACTTTGTATATGACTGTCACAAATGCAACAAAGGCCCCAAATGTACAGGGAGTGCAGAATTATTAGGCAAGTTGTATTTTTGAGGATTAATTTTATTATTGAACAACAACCATGTTCTCAATGAACCCAAAAAACTCATTAATATCAAAGCTGAATATTTTTGGAAGTAGTTTTTAGTTTGTTTTTAGTTTTAGCTATTTTAGGGGGATATCTGTGTGTGTAGGTGACTATTACTGTGCATAATTATTAGGCAACTTAACAAAAAACAAATATATATCCATTTCAATTATTTATTTTTACCAGTGAAACCAATATAACATCTCAACATTCACAAATATACATTTCTGACATTCAAAAACAAAACAAAAACAAATCAGTGACCAATATAGCCACCTTTCTTTGCAAGGACACTCAAAAGCCTGCCATCCATGGATTCTGTCAGTGTTTTGATCTGTTCACCATCAACATTGCGTGCAGCAGCAACCACAGCCTCCAAGACACTGTTCAGAGAGGTGTACTGTTTTCCCTCCTTGTAAATCTCACATTTGATGATGGACCACAGGTTCTCAATGGGGTTCAGATCAGGTGAACAAGGAGGCCATGTCATTAGATTTTCTTCTTTTATACCCTTTCTTGCCAGCCACGCTGTGGAGTACTTGGACGCGTGTGATGGAGCATTGTCCTGCATGAAAATCATGTTTTTCTTGAAGGATGCAGACTTCTTCCTGTACCACTGCTTGAAGAAGGTGTCTTCCAGAAACTGGCAGTAGGACTGGGAGTTAAGCTTGACTCCATCCTCAACCCGAAAAGGCCTTACAAGCTCAGCTTTGATGATACCAGCCCAAACCAGTACTCCACCTCCACCTTGCTGGCGTCTGAGTCGGACTGGAGCTCTCTGCCCTTTACCAATCCAGCCACGGGCCCATCCATCTGGCCCATCAAGACTCACTCTCATTTCATCAGTCCATAAAACCTTAGAAAAATCAGTCTTGAGATATTTCTTGGCCCAGTCTTGACGTTTCAGCTTGTGTGTCTTGTTCAGTGGTGGTCGTCTTTCAGCCTTTCTTACCTTGGCCATGTCTCTGAGTATTGCACACCTTGTGCTTTTGGGCACTCCAGTGATGTTGCAGCTCTGAAATATGGCCAAACTGGTGGCAAGTGGCATCTTGGCAGCTGCACGCTTGACTTTTCTCAGTTCATGGGCAGTTATTTTGCGCCTTGGTTTTTCCACACGCTTCTTGCGACCCTGTTGACTATTTTGAATGAAACGCTTGATTGTTCGATGATCATGCTTCAGAAGCTTTGCAATTTTAAGAGTGCTGCATCCCTCTGCAAGATATCTCACTATTTTTGACTTTTCTGAGCCTGTCAAGTCCTTCTTTTGACCCATTTGGCCAAAGGAAAGGAAGTTGCCTAATAATTATGCACACCTAATATAGGGTGTTGATGTCATTAGACCACATCCCTTCTCATTACAGAGATGCACATCACCTAATATGCTTAATTGGTAGTAGGCTTTCGAGCCTATACAGCTTGGAGTAAGACAACATGCATAAAGAGGATGATGTGGTCAAAATACTCATTTGCCTAATAATTCTGCACGCAGTGTATTATCTTGCCCAAAATGGGTGTTTTTTTTTATTCCAGATTATAACAGCGGTATATCACGCTTGAATTTGGACTGTTAGATATACAGCAAAGGCCGCAAATTTATTATCTTGCCCAAAATGGGTGTTTTTTTAATATCAGAATATAACAGCACAATCTAACTCTTGTATTTCACTGTGACAAATGCAGCAAAGGCCCCAGATGTAGGGTATTGCAAAAAATTGGTGTTTTTTAAAACCCAGAATATAAATGCAGTATTTCAAGCTTGTATTTCACTGTGACAAATGCAACATTGGCCAGAAATGTATTATCTTGCTTAAAATGGGTGTGTAAACCAGAATATAACAGCAGTATCTAACGCTAGTATTTAAATGTGACAAATGCAGCAAAGGCCCCAGATGTAGGGTCTTGCAAAAAATTTGTGTTTTTTTTAACCAAGAATATAGGTGCAGTATTTAAACTTTGTGTATGACTGTCACAAATGCAACAAAGGCCACAAATGTATTATCTTGCCCAAAATGGGTATTTTTTTAAATACCAGAATATAACAGCGGTATATCACGCTTGTATTGGACTGTCAGAAATGCAGCAAAGGCCGCAAATTTATTATTTTGACCAAAATGGGTGTTTTTTTTAAAACCTGAAAAAAACAGCACCAACTAACGCTTGTATTTCACTGTGACAAATGCAGCAAAGGCCCCAGATGTAGGGTATTGCAAAAAATGGGTGTTTTTTAAAACCTTGAAAATAATTGCAGTATTTCAAGCTTGTATTTCACTGTGACAAACTTAGCAAAGGCACCAGATGTAAGGTCTTGAAAAAAATGTGTGTGTTTTTTTTTGAAAACCCAGAATATAATTGCAGTATTTCAAGCTTTTATTTCACTGTGACAAATGCAACAAAGGGCAGAAATGTATTATCTTGCCCAAAATGAGTGTTTTTTTTTTTAAACCAGAATATAACAGCAGTATCTAACGCTTGTATTTGACTGTGACAAATGCAGCAAAGGTCCCAGATGTAGGGTCTTGCAAAAAATTTGTGCTTTTTTAAACTAAGAATATAAGTGCAGTGTTAAAACTTCGTATATGACTGTCATAAATGCAACAAAGGACACAAATGTATTATCTTGCCCAAAATGGAAGTTTATTTTAATACTAGAATATAACAGCGGTATATCACGCTTGAATTTGGACTGTCAGAAATGCAACAAAGGCCGCAAATTTATTATATTGCCCAAAATGTGTGTTTTTTTAATGCCAGAATAAAACTGCACCATCTAACGCTTGTATTTCACTGTGAAAAATGCAGCAAAGGCCCCAGATGTAGGGTATTGCAAAAAATGGGTGTTTATTTTAAACCCAGAATATAATTGCAGTATTTCAAGCTTGTATTTCCCTGTGACAAATGCAACAAAGGCCAGAAATGTATTATCTTGCCCAAAATGGGTGTTTTTTTTAAACCAGAATATAGCAGCAGTATCTAACGATAATATTTGACTGTGACAAATGAAGCAAAGGCCCCAGATGGAAGGTATTGCAAAAAATGTTTTTTTTTTAAACCCAGAATATAATTGCAGTATTTCAAGCTTGTGTTTCACTGTGAAAAAGGCAGCAAAGGCCCCAAATGTAGGGTATTGCAAAAAATTGGTGTTTTTTTTTAAACTAGAATATAATTGCAGTATTTCAAGCTTGCATTTCATTGTGACAAATGCAACAAAGGCCAGAAATGTATTATCTTGCCCAAAATATGTGTTTTTTTAATACCAGAATATAACAGCGGTATATCACGCTTGAATTTGGACTGTCAGAAATGCAGCAAAGGCCGCAAATTTATTATTTTGCCCAAAATGGGTGTTTTTTTTAATACCAGAATGAAACAGCACCATCTAACACTTGTATTTCACTGTGAAAAATGCAGCAAAGGCCCCAGATGTAGGGTACTGCAAAAAATGGGTGTTTTCTTAATCCTAGAATATAATTGCAGTATTTCAAGCTTGTATTTCATTGTGACAAATGCAACAAAGGCCAGAAATGTTTTATCTTGCCCAAAATATGTGTTTTTTTAATACCAGAATATAACAGCGGTATATCACGCTTGAATTTGGACTGTCAGAAATGCAGCAAAGGCCGCAAATTTATTATTTTGCCCAAAATGGGTGTTTTTTTTAATACCAGAATGAAACAGCACCATCTAACACTTGTATTTCACTGTGAAAAATGCAGCAAAGGCCCCAGATGTAGGGTACTGCAAAAAATGGGTGTTTTCTTAAACCTAGAATATAATTGCAGTATTTCAAGCTTGTATTTCACTGTGACAAATTCAGCAAAGGTACCAGATGTAGGGTATTGCAAAAAAATGGGTGTTTTTTTAAAACCAGAATATAATTGCAATATTTCAAGCTTGTATTTCACTGTGACAAATGCAACAAAGGCCATAAATGTATTATCTTGCCCAAAATGGGTGTTTTTTTTTAAACCAGAATATAACAGCAGTATCTAACGCTAGTATTTGACTGTGACAAATGCAGCAACGGCCCCAGAGGAGGGTCTTGCAAAAAATTTGTGTTTTTTTAAACCAAGAATATAACTGCAGTATTTAAACTTTGTATATGACTGTCACAAATGCAACAAAGGCCACAAATATATTATCTTGCCCAAAATGGGTGTTTTTTTAATGCCAGAATATAACAGCGGTATATCACGCATGTATTGGACTGTCAGAAATGCAGCAAAAGCCGCAAATTTATAATCTTGCCCAAAATGGGTGTTTTTTTAATACCAGAATATAACAGCACCATCTAACGCTTGTATTTCACTGTGACAAATGCAGCAAATGCCCCAGATGTAGGGTATTGCAAAAAATTAGGTGTTTTTCAAAACCCAGAATTTAATTGCGGTATTTCAAGCTTGTATTTCACTGTGACAAATGCAGCATAGGCCCTAGATGTAGGGTCTTACAAAAAATGTGCGTTTTTTTTACACCCAGAATATAATTGCAGTATTTCAAGCTTGTATTTCCCTGTGACAAATGCAGAAAAGGCCCCAGATGTACTGTATTGCAAAAAATGGGTGATTTTTTTAAAACCAGAATATCATTCCAGTATTTCAAGCTTGTATTTCACTGTGACAAATGCAACAAAGGCCAGAAATGTATTATCTTGCCCAAAATTGGTGTTTTTTTTAAAACAAAATATAACAGCATTATCTAACGCTAGTGTTTAGAAACATAGAAACATAGAATGTGTCGGCAGATAAGAACCATTTGGCCCATCTAGTCTGCCCAATATACTGAATACTATGGATAGCCCCCGGCCCTATCTTATATGAAGGATGGCCTTATGCCTATCCCATGCATGCTTAAACCCCTTCACTGTATTTGCAGCTACCACTTCTGCAGGAAGGCTATTCCATGCATCCACTACTCTCTCAGTAAAGTAATACTTCCTTATATTACTTTTAAACCTTTGCCCCTCTAATTTAAAACTGTGTCCTCTTGTGGTAGTTTTTCTTCTTTTAAATATGCTCTCTTCCTTTACCGAGTTGATTCCCTTTATGTATTTAAAAGTTTCTATCATATCCCCTCTGTCTCTTCTTTCTTCCAAGCTATACATATTAAGGTCCTTTAACCTTTCCTGGTAAGTTTTATCCTGCAATCCATGTACTAGTTTAGTAGCTCTTCTCTGAACTCTCTCTAGAGTATCTATATCCTTCTGGAGATATGGCCTCCAGTACTGCGCACAATACTCCAAGTGAGGTCTCACCAGTGTTCTGTACAGCGGCATAAGCACTTCACTCTTTCTACTGCTTATACCTCTCCCTATACATCCAAGCATTCTGCTGGCATTTCGTGCTGCTCTATTACATTGTCTTCCCACCTTTAAGTCTTCTGAAATAATTACTCCTAAATCCCTTTCCTCAGATACTGAGGTCAGGACTGTGTCAAATATTCTATATTCTGCCCTTGGGTTTTTACGCCCCAGGTGCATTATCTTGCACTTATCCACATTAAATTTCAGTTTCCAGAGTTCTGACCATTCTTCTAGTTTTCCTAAATCCTTTTCCATTTGGCGTTTCCCTCCAGGAACATCAACCCTGTTACATATCTTTGTGTCATCAGCAAAAAGACAAACCTTACCTGCGAGGCCTTTTGCAATATCACTTATGAAGATATTAAACAAAATCGGTCCCAGTACAGATCCCTGTGGAACCCCACTGGTAACATTACCTTGTTTTGAATGTTCTCCATTGACTACAACCCTCTGTTGTCTGTCACTCAGCCACTGCCTAATCCACTCAACAATATGGGAGTCCATGCTCAATGACTGCAGTTTATTGATAAGTCTTCTATGTGGGACAGTGTCAAAAGCCTTACTAAAATCTAGATATGCGATGTCTACTGCACCTCCACCGTCTATTATTTTATTCACCCAGTCAAAAAAATCTATAAGATTTGTTTGACATGATCTCCCTGAAGTAAACCCATGTTGTTTTTCATCTTGCAATCCATGGGATTTTAGATGTTCCACAATCCTATCCTTTAATAGGGTTTCCATTAATTTGCCTACTATTGATGTCAGACTCACTGGTCTATAGTTGCTCAATTCCTCCCTACTACCTTTCTTGTGAATGGGCACGACATTTGCCAATTTCCAATCTTCCGGGACGACTCCTGTTACTAATGATTGGTTAAATAAATCTGTTAACGGTTTTGCCAGCTCACCACTAAGCTCTTTTAATAATTTTGGGTGTATCTCATCAGGCCCCTGTGACTTATCTGTCTTCACCTTAGACAGCAAACTTAGAACATCTTCCTCTGTAAAGATACATGCATCAAACGATTAAATAGTCATTCTTTCTAGTGGAGGTCCTTCTCCTTTTTCTTTTGTAAAAACTGAACAGAAGTATTCATTAAGGCAGTCGGCTAGCCCTTTATTCTCTTCTACATACCTTCCGTCCTTTGTTTTTAATTTAGTTATTCCTTGTTTTAATTTCCTTTTTTCATTTATATATCTGAAGAATGTCTTATCCCCTTTTTTCATAGACTGAGCTAGTTTTTCTTCTGCCTGCGCTTTAGAAGTTCTTATAACTTGCTTGGCCTCTCTCTGCCTAATCTTGTAGATTTCCTTATCTTCATTGCTCTGGTTTTTTTTATAATTACAAAATGCTAGCTTTTTATTTTTAATGATTTGGGCCACTTCTGCTGAGTACCACATTGGTCTCCTCCTTTTTTTGCTTTTACTGACAAGTCTAATGCAATTTTCTGTTGCCTTCAATAATGCACCTTTTAAGTAGTCCCATTTCTCCTGGACTCCATGTAATCCGTTCCAGTCTGATAAGGACTCATTTATGACTAATTTCATTTTTGAAAAGTCTGTTTTTCTAAAATCTAAAACTTTTGTTTTTGTGTGGTGGGACTCTTTCACAGTTCTTATATTAAACCACACTGACTGGTGATCACTAGATCCCAAGGTTTCGCCTACAATGACATCATATACCGAATCCCCGTTTGTGAATACCAAATCCAAAATGGCCTCCCTCCGGGTTGGCTCCTCAACCACTTGTTGTAGAGATAACCCCAGTAGGGAATTTAGAATATCTGTACTCCTGGTAGAACTTGCTATTTTGGTTTTCCAGTTTATATCTGGAAGATTGAAATCTCCCATAATGATAACTTCTCCTTTCATTGTCATTTTAGCTATTTCTTCAACTAGTAGATCATCTAGTTCTTTAACTTGACCAGGTGGTCTATATATGACTGTGACAAATGCAGCAAAGGCCCCAGATGTAGGGTCTTGCAAAAAATTGGTGTTTTTTTAAACTAAGAATATAAGTGCAGTGTTTAAACTTTGTATATGACTGTCACAAATGCAACAAAGGACACAAATGTATTATCTTGCCCAAAATGGATGTTTTTTTAATACCAGAATATAACAGCGGTATATCACGCTTGAATTTGGACTGTCAGAAATGCAACAAAGGCCGCAAATGTATTTTATTGCCCAAAATGGGTCTTTTTTTAATACCAGAATATAACAGCACCATCTAACGCTTTTATTTCACTGTGAAAAATGAAGCAAAGGCCCCAAATGTAGGGTATTGCAAAAAATGGGTGTTTTTTTTAAAACCCAGAATATAATTGCAGCATTTCAAGCTTGTATTTCACTGTGACAAATGTAGCAAAGGCACCAGATGGAAGGTATTGCAAAAAATGTTTGTTTGTTTTTAAACCCAGAATATAATTGCAGTATTTCAAGCTTGTGTTTCACTGTGACAAAGGCAGCAAAGGCCCCAGATTCAGGGTATTGCAAAAAATTAGTGTTTTTTTTAAACCAGAATATAATTGCAGTATTTCAAGCTTGCATTTCACTGTGACAAATGCAACAAAGGACAGAAATGTATTATCTTGCCCAAAATGGATGTTTTTTTAATACCAGAATATAACAGCGGTATATCACGCTTGAATTTGGACTGTCAGAAAATCAGCAAAGGCCGCAAATTTATTATCTTGCCCAAAATGGGTGTTTTTTTAATACCAGAATATAACAGCACCATCTAACACTTGTATTTCACTGTGACAAATGCAGCAAATGCCCCAGATGTACTGTATTGCAAAAAATTTGTGTTTTTTTTAAAATCAGAATATAATTGCAGTATTTCAATGCAACAAAGGCCAGAAATGTATTATCTTGCCCAAAATGGGTGTTTTTTTAATACCAGAATATAACAGCGGTATATTACGCATATATTGGACTAGCAGAAATGCAGCAAAGGCTGCAAATTTATTATCTTGCCCAAAATGGGTGTTTTTTTAATACCAGAATAGAACACCACCATCTAACGCTTGTATTTCACTGTGACAAATGCAGCAAAGGCCCCAGATGTAGGGTATTGCAAAAAATGGGTGTTTTTATTTAAAACTAGAATATAATTGCAGTATTTCAAGCTTGCATTTCACTGTGACAAATGCAACAAAGGCCAGAAATGTATTATCTTGCCCAAAATAGTTGATAGTTAATACCAGAATATAACAGCGGTATATCACGCTTGAATTTGGACTGTCAGAAAATCAGCAAAGGCCGCAAATTTATTATCTTGCTGTCACGAGGGTATCAAGAGCCACGTCTGACTCCGTTATACCCGGGGTCAGGAAGTCGCAGCGTGTGGCTGCGTGCTCTATATCTAAAGATCACAGTGTTTCTTAGTTATTGTTTTCTGTGTTTGCCTTGCTATCCTTTTTGTCTCTCTCAGGGATCCGTAGCTTCTCCTCCTCAGCTGTTTCTTGTCTGCCACTCCCTACCTCCTTATATTCTCCCCTCACACTTCTCTAGTTGCCAGTTATAGAGCTTCCTGCCTGGACATCTATACTGACCCACTGGAGTGGTTAATCCTGGTTGTTGTTCCTGTGTGCTACCCTCCGGATCCCTGTTTGGCTTATTGTTGTCTCCTGTTGTCTCCCACCTGGGAATATATGTTGAGTCTGTGTTGTCTGTCCTCCCCTTGGTGTTTTCCCTTAGAGTTAGTGGTGCGGACTAGTGTTCCCATCGCCCTGTTCACTACCTAGGGCTCAGCTCAGGGAAAGCCAGGGCTTTAGGCACGTGATCGGCGTACGGGTGAGGAACCCGTCTAGGGACGTCAGGGCAGCCAGGTGCCAGCCGCCAGGTGAGTCAGGGGTCACCATCTTCCCTCTCACTTGGGCAGGGCCTTCCTCGTTCCCTCCCTCTGTGTCACGTATGTGATAGCCACGCCGACCGTGATACTTGCCCAAAATAGGTGTTTTTTTAATACCAGAATATAACAGCACCATCTAACACTTGTATTTCACTGTGACAAATGCAGCAAAGGCCCCAGATGTAGGGTATTGCAAAAAATAGGTGTTTTTTAAAACCCAGAATATAATTGCAGTATTTCAAGCTTGTATTTCACTGTGACAAATGCAGCAAAGGTCCCAGATGTACTGTATTGCAAAAAATTGGTGTTTTTTTTTTTAAATCAGAATATAATTGCAGTATTTCAAGCTTGTATTTCACTGTGACAAATGTAACAAAGGCCAGAAATGTATTATCTTCCCCAAAATTGGTGTATTTGTTAAGACAAAATATAACAGCATTATCTATCGCTAGTATTTTACTGTGACAAATGCAGCAAAGGCCCCAGATGTAGGGTCTTGCAAAAAATTGGTGTTTTTTTAAACCAAGAATATAACTTCAATATTTAAACTTTGTGTATGACTGTCACAAATGCAACAAAGGCCACAAATGTATTATCTTGCCCAAGATGGGTATTTTTTTAATACCAGAATATAACAGCAGTAAATTACGCTTGTAATGGACTGTCAGAAATGCAGCAAAGGCCGCAAATGTATTATCTTGCCCAAAATGGGTGTTTTTTTTTATACCAGAATATAACAGCACCATCTAATGCTTGTATTTCACTGTTACAAATGCAGCAAAGGCCCCAGATGTAGGGTATTGCAAAAAATGGGTGTTTTTTTAAACCCAGAATATAATTGCAGTATTTTAAGCTTGTATTTCACTGTGACAAATTTAGAAATGGCCCCAGATGTAGGGTATTGCAAAAAATGGGTGTTTTTTTAAAACCCAGAATATAATTGCAGTATTTCAAGCTTGTATTTCACTGTGACAAATTCAGCAAAGGTACCAGATGTAGGGTATTGCAAAAAAATTGTTGTTTTTTTTAAAACCAGAATATAATTGCAGTATTTCAAGCTTGTATTTCACTGTGACAAATGCAACAAAGGCCAGAAATGTATTATCTTGCCCAAAATGGGTGTTTTTTTTAAAACCAGAATATAACAGCAGTATCTAACGCTAGTATTTGACTGTGACAAATGCAGCAACGGCCCCAGATGTAGGGTCTTGCAAAAAATTTGTGTTTTTTTAAACCAAGAATATAACTGCAGTATTTAAACTTTGTATATGACTGTCACAAATGCAAAAAAAGGCCACAAATATATTATCTTGCCCAAAATGGATGTTTTTTTTAATACCAGAATATAACAGCGGTAAAACACGCATGTATTGGACTGTCAGAAATGCCGCAAAGGACGCAAATTTATTATCTTGCCCAAAATGGGTGTTTTTAATACCAGAAAATAACACCACCATCTAACGCTTGTATTTTACTGTGACAAATGCAGCAAAGGCCTCAGATGTAGGGTATTGCAAAAATTGGGTGTTTTTTAAAACCCAGAATATAATTGCAGTATTTCAAGCTTGCATTTCACTGTGACAAATGCAGCAAAGGCCCCAGATGTACTGTATTGCAAAAATTGGGTGTTTTTTTTTTTTAAAACAGAATATAATTGCAGTATTTCAAGCTTGTATTTCACTGTGACAAATGTAACAAAGGCCAGAAATCTATTATCTTCTCCAAAATGGGTGTTTTTTTTTTAATTCAAAATATAACAACATTATCTAACGCTAGTATTTGACTGTGACAAATGCAGCAAAGGCCCCAGATGTAGGGTATTGCAAAAAATGTATGTTTTTTCAAACCCAGAATATAATTGCAGTATTTCAAGCTTGTATTTCACTGAGACAAATGCAGCAAAGGCCCCAGATGAAGGGTATTGAAAAAAAATTGGTGTTTTTTTTTTAAAACACAGAATATAATTGCAGTATTTCAAGCTGGTATTTCACTGTGACAAATGCAACAAAGGCCAGAAATCTATTATCTAGCCCAAAATGGGTGTTTTTTAAAAAACCCAGAATATAATTGCAGTATTTCAAGCTTGTATTTCACTGTGGAAATTGCAGCAAAGGCCCTAGATGTAGGGTATTGCAAAAAATTTGTGTTTTTTTTAAATCCAGAATATAATTGTAGTATTTCAAGCTTGGATTTCACTGTGACAAATTTAGCAAAGGCCCCAGATGTAGGGTATTGCAAAAAATGGGTGTTTATTTAAAACCTAGAATATAATTGCAGTATTTCAAGCTTGTATTTCACTGTCACAAATACAAATATGCTTTGCTGGTGCACTGAACTTGTATAAAATGGCCGCCTACGCCCACCTAACTAACAGATCGCTAAAAGTTATTTTTCTGTGTCACTGGGTTCAGAGCAGGGTAAAAAAATTGTGCACTGCACTTACAAAACAAAATCGCTGTAGATGCTGAGTTAACAAGCACTTCTGATGAAAGATTCTTTCCTATTCTCTCCCTCATAGCAGCAGCATCCTATCCCTACACTAATAATAGCAGAGTGACGTGCAGCACTACATGACTCCAGCTTATATAGAGGCTGGGTCACATGCTGCACTGGCCCATCACAGCCATGCCATTAGTAGCCATGGCTGTGATGGCTTCTAAGGGCACACGAGTTAAATGCTTGTTGATTGGCTGCTCTGCAGCCTTTCAAAAAGCACCATTACCTCGCCGAACACCGAACCCAAACTTTTACTGAAAAGTTTGGGTTCGGGGTCCAAAAATCCTAAAGTTTGGTACGAATCCAAACTTTACAGTTCGGGTTCGCTCAACCCTAGTTCTGATCTGTTTATCTTTGCCATGTTCTTTGTATCCTGATTTGCAAGGGTTTCTGGCTATGTGGCTCTGTCCGTGTTCCTGTATCCTGGTCTTGTGTCTGAACAATGCTCCATATTGTATGCCCGGATTGCTGGTGCCTTGCACCAGAGTCTCTGTTTCCTTGTAGGTCAGCTGCCAAGTGTCCCAGGACCATCCCATAAGGTAGCAGTCCGGTCGACCCCCTGCGGTGAAGACCAGATCCCTGTATAGGGGCTAAAGGGTGAAAACCAGGAGAGCATCGGAATAACGCCCTTATGGTTTGGCAAAACGTCAAACCGGTCTTTTGGAATAGTGGTTACATTTCTGCAATTCTTCAATATAGTCCATCCTGATTGTCTGAAACTGACTGAATGGCATTGTGTTTGCAAATGTTTTTTTGTTTTAAGTGCTAAATATTGTGGAAAATTTTTTTTTTTAAATATTACTTCTGCTCCCAGTAAAAAGATAAAACAATATGTAATAATAACAACAATAATAATAATAATAATAATAATAATTATTATTATTATTATTAGTAGTAGTAGTAGTACTATTCACAGTAACATTCTGTACCAAATCTTTTCATATAATATGTAATACTCTCAACAATGACTATTTTTGTGAAATCTAACATTTTTAGTCATTACAATAGATTTTCTGGTTTCTGTCAAGTTGCCAGATATTCTACTGAAAATCTTTTGGAAGTTCTATCTAAGGGGATGCTCTGTGTTCACTATCAAGAGCACTATTTGCATATAAATTATAGAGGAGAAATCGTAGAGATTTCACTATAGAAGGATATGAAAAGTCAATCTTCTATTATATGAAAAAGCCTTTTCTTGGGATTGATGGGATTTCATTTTCTTCTTACAACGACCACCTGCACCATTCCATGGAATAGATGTATTTCAGACAACCGAGCAGATGAACAAAATAATGGATATCCCAGCAGGCAGGGGGTGAAAAAGTGGTTATTTGTAAATGTTATTTGCTATCAGTTTACTGATCAGATTGGAAGCCATCTTAATTTAAATGATAAAAGATTTATTTCTCTATACAGTTCAATATTTATATCACTTCTGTACGAAACTGAGATTTCCCACTAGAAAAATATTGCTTCTCATACCCTGTGAGACTTTTAGTGCTAATGATTTGGAGGAAGAAATCATATTTCAAATGTGAAATGTAGCAATAACAGTTATTAGTAGGAGATATAGCAAGGTTTACATGAGAAAGGTAAGAGCATAACCCTAGGATTTCTTACATTTAGTCAGATTTTTAGAATGTGTATCTTACTATAAGAAATTGAAGAATAAAAAATTATAACTTCTGTACTGTTTTGTAACATGAACTTTGACTTCTCTTGGTAGAAGTAAATTAACCCATACTGCTCCATATGATGTATTTAAAGGTATTGTACAGGATTAGAAAAATGTATGGTTGTTCTGTAAGAATTAAGAAAACTATTTTTATAAAACTATAGAGAGACTTACCTGTGGGGAGAGAAACTGAGCATGCCTGACCAACAATAAAGAGCTCAATAACATGGTAATATTGGTCCTTAAAATTATTTCCAGGGACTTTGGTTACACGCTCAGGGCAAGGACCTCAAAGGTAGTATTCTGTGAAATACTACCTATACCACAAGACACACCAAAAAAAGCAGTAGGAGATTAGGGCGGTAAACAAGTGGCTCAAGAACTGGTGTAGGAAGGAGGGGTTTGGGTTCCTGAAGAACTGGATCAACTTCTCTGTTGGCTACAGGCTCTACCGTAGGGATGGGCTGCACCTCAATGGGGAAGGTGCAGCTGTTTTGGGGGGAGAAGATGGTTAGAAAGTTGGTGGAGTGCTCCAGCTTCTATAAACTGGGAATAATGCAGATAGTGACTAGTGTTGAGCATGAATATTCGAATCACAAATTTTAATCGTGTCGAGAATTCGCGAATATTTAGAATATAGTGCTATATATTCGTATTCACGAATAGTGTTGAATATTCTAATCGCAAATTTATCGTGAATTTTTTGCAGATATATAACATTGCCGATTTTCGCAAACAGGTACCCAATGACTGGAGATCACAAATTCTCGAATTTGCAAATTTATGGTGAATATTCGGCCAAAAATTCACAAAATATCGTGAATTCGAATATTGCCTATGCCGCTCATCACTAAGGCTACTTTTACACTGGCATTTTGGTTTCCGTTTGTGAGATCCATTCAGGGATCTCACAAGCGGTCCAAAACAGATCAGTTTTGCCCTTAATGCATTCTGAATGGATAAGGATCCGCTCAGAATGCATCAGTTTGGCTCAGTTTGGCTCCGTTCTGCCTCCATTCCGCTTTGGAGGCGGACACCAAAACACTGCTTGCAGCGTTTTGGTGTCCGTCTGACGAAACTGAGCCAAATGGATCCGTCCTGACACACAATGTAAGTGATCCGTTTTCACTAACACAATATGGCACAATAGAAAACGGATCCATCCCCCATTAACTTTCAATGGTGTTCAAGACGGATCAGTTTTGGCTATGTTAAAGATAATACAAAGGGATCTGTTCTGAATGGATGCATGCGGTTGTATTATATGAATGGATGCGTTTGTGCAGATCCATGACGGATCCGCACCAAACGCGAGTGTGAAAGTAGCCTAATAGTGACCTAGGGCGCTGCCAAAGTAATGGAACTGGGGGTGGAATGAAGGGAGAGACAAGAAGAGTACATAAGGAAAGGTGTAGGGTAAAAAAAAAATGGACAAAAACCTCTGAATTGTATGTACAGTATACTAATGCCAGAAGCCTGACCAATAAAATTGGTGAACTGGAATTAGTATTGTCTGAGGAGAACTATGCCATAGTGGAAATAACTAATCCATGGCTGGAAGATAGCTATGACTGGGCCGTGATCTTACAGAGTTACAGTCTTTTTAGAAAGGATCATAAAAAAATGAAAGGGGGAGGGGTCTGCCTTTATGTAAAGTCCTGTCTAAAGCCCACACTCCGGGAAGATATAAGTGAGGGACATGAACATGTGGAGACACTGTGAGTAGAAATACATGGAGGCAAAAACAATAATAAATTACTAATAAATGTTTATTATAAGCCACCTAATATACCAGAGTCCACAGAAAATCTGTTACTAAGGGAAATAGATGAGGCTGGAAATCATAATGAGGTCGTTATTATGAAGGACTTCAACTACCCAGATGTAAACTGAGAAACTTAAACTGGAGGACCTCATAAAGGGAGTAGGTTCTTGTCTATAAGTAAAGAGAAATATCTTTCATAACTGGTACAGGATCCGACTATAGGCATGGCCCTATTGGACTTAGGGGTTCATTTTCTATCTGGCACCGATTCTGTCGCATGCCAGGGGGCGTGACATGGGTTTAGGCGTAGAAAATGATTTAAATGTAAGACAGCAAGGAACCTGTCCAACATTTAGAATCAGTGCGCCTCTATATAACTTTGGCACTCCACCACCAGAGCAGGGGCTTATTAAGACCGGCATCTAAAACAACTAATCAACTAATAGACCTAACACAATAACAAACAGGTTGGGGGGGGGCAATTTGTTTTTCTTCTGTATTCACTGAGGAAAATGAAATGTCAGATAAAACCCAGAATGTCAAAATAAATGTATACTGTCTGACCAGTACAGCGTTGTCCTAAAAAGATTAAAATAGATAAATCCCCTGTTCTGGATGGCATATATGTCAATATTTTAACAGAATTATAGAGCCTCTGTCAGTATGATCAACCCTATTAAACCATGCATACTGCCTGGTAGGGTTGATCCTGCTGATTAAAACGATACCATTCTTTTGTCTGCATGTTAAATAATTGCAAAGATACAGTGCCTTGCAAGTGTATTCATACCCTTTGAACTTTTTCAAATTTTTTCACATTATACCTACAAACTAAAGTGTATTTTATTGGGATTTTATGTGAAAGCACAACACAAAGTAACATAGTAACATAGTAAACAAGGCCGAAAAAAGACATTTGTCCATCCAGTTCGGCCTGTTATCCTGCAAGTTGATCCAGAGGAAGGCAAAAAAAAACCATGTGAGGTAGAAGCCAATTTTCCCCACTTTAGGGGAATAAAAAATTCCTTCCCGACTCCAATCAGGCAATCAGAATAACTCCCTGGATCAACGACCCCTCTCTAGTAGCTATAGCCTGTAATATTATTACGCTCCAGAAATACATCCATGCCCCTCTTGAATTCCTTTATTGTACTCACCATCACCACCTCCTCAGGCAGAGAGTTCCATAGTTGTACTGCTCTCACCGTAAAGAATCCTTTTCTATGTTTGTGTACAAACCTTCTTTCCTCCAGACGCAGAGGATGTCCCCTCGTCACAGTCCTGGGGATAAATAGATGATGGGATAGATCTCTATACTGACCCCTGATATATTTATACATAGTTATTAGATCTCCCTTCTGTTGTCTTTTTTCTAACGTGAATAACCCTAATTTTGATCATCTTTCAGGGTACTGTAGTTGCCCCATTCCAGTTATTACTTTAGTTGCCCTCCTCTGGACCCTCTCCAGCTCTGCTATGTCTGCCTTGTTTGCAGGAGCCCAGAACTGTACACAGTACTCCATGTGTGGTCTGACTAGCGATTTGTAAAGTGGTAGGACTATGTTCTTATCATGGGCATCTATGCCCCTTCTGATGCAACCCATTATCTTATTGGCCTTGGCAGCAGCTGCCTGACACTGGTTTTTGCAGCTTAGTTTGCTGTTTATTAAAATTCCTAGATCCTTTTCCATGTCAGTGTTACCGAGTGTTTTATCATTTAGTATGTACGGGTGACTTGCATTATTCCTTCCCATGTGCATAACTTTACATTTGTCAGTGTTAAACCTAATCTGCCGCTTATCTGCCCAAGCATCCAATCTATCCAGATCCCTCTGTAGTAGTATACTGTCCTCTTCAGTGTAAATTACTTTACACAGTTTAGTGTCATCTGCGAAAATTGATACTTTACTATGCAAGCCTTCTACGAGATCATTAATAAATATATTGAAGAGAATAGGGCCCAATACTGACCCCTGAGGTACCCCACTAGTGACAGTGACCCAATCTGAGTGTGTACCGTTAATAACCACCCTCTGTTTTCTATCATTGAGCCAGTTACTTACCCACATACAGATGTTTTCTCCCAGTCCGAGCATTCTCATTTTATATACTAACCTTTTATGTGGTACAGTGTCAAATGCTTTGGAGAAGTCCAGATATACGACATCCATTGATTCGCCGCTGTTAAGTCTAGAACTTACCTCCTCATAGAAACTGATTAAATTAGTTTGGCATGAACGATCCCTCACGAAGCCATGCTGATATGGCGTTATTTGCTTATTTCCGTTGAGATGCTCTTAGATAGCATCTCTCAGAAAACCTTCAAACTGTTTACCCACAACAGATGTTAAACTCACCGGCCTATAGTTTCCAGGCTCTGTTTTTGGCCCCTTTTTAATATTGGCACCACATCAGTATAGAGTCCGCAAATATCAGAAATAAGGGTCTGGCTATGACATTACTTAATTCCCTTAGGATACGGGGGTGTATGCCATCCGGTCCGCTTTTATTTGTTTTTTACATGTTCTATTTTTTTCCTTATAGTTTTTCAGTGCTTCCGTGTTACCCTCCTGTTTTAGTGATTTATATGCTTTCTTTTTGTCATTTATTGCTTTCTTTACAGTTCTATTTATCCACATTGGTTTCTTTTTGTTCCTTAACCTTTTATTCCCATACGGTATGTACCTCTCACAATGAGATTTTAGGATGTTTTTAAAGATATGCCATTTTGTGGCTATATTTTTATTTTTGAGGACTTTGTCCCAGTTAGTTAGGCCTATGGCCTCTCTTAGTTGGCTAAATTGAGCTTTTTTGAAGTTTGGTATTTTTGTTCCTCCCTGTAGAAACGCTCTTTTGAATGATAATTGAAAGGTTATTACTTTATGGTCACTATTTCCCAGGTCAGGCCTATTGGTTAATACTAAGTCCAGTATGGCCGTCCCTCTAGTCGGGTCCTGAACCAGTTGAGAGAGGTAATTGTCTTTGGTTATTGCCAAGAACCTGTTTCCCTTATGAGATATACAAGATTCAGTTTCCCAGTCTATATCTGGGTAGTTGAAGTCCCCCATAATAACCACCTCATTATGATTTGCCGCCTTGTCTATCTCGTTTAGTAGTAGATTTTCTGTGGACTCTGGTATATTAGGTGGTTTATAGTAAAGTCTTATTAGTAATTTAGTAGCAATGAGGTATGAAGTGAAAAGAAAACGATGAGATTGAGCGACTGTATTTTGAGAATGGGCAAAAATGTCATCCTCTAGATGCGCAAAGCTGGTAGAGAAATACCCCAAAAGACTTGCAGCTGCAATTGCAGAGAAAGGTGGTCCTACAATGTATAGACTCAGGGTGGCTGAATACAAATGCCAGAAACACTTTTCAGATTTTTACTTTAAAAAAAAATGAAAATCATGTATCATTTTATTTTCACTTCCCACATACTTGCTACTTTGTGCTGGTCTATCACATAAAATGCCAATAAAATACATTTAAGTGTGTGTGTGAAAAAATGTGAAAAAGTTCAAAGGGTATGAATCCTTTTTAGGGGTATTATATCTGCATTTTTATTAATATGCAAATGGTGCACTGCTTTTGTAACACCCCTGTGCTCTGTACACCCCAATTATCCCCTTAAGTGCTAGACATTAGCATGCTGAAGACTGAGCTGTGTCCTAGCAGGTACATATTGCATACACTTCCTACTATATCCTTACCGTGTAGAGAATAGAGGTTTTCTATGTTTTGCAAGCTAATACATATTACTAGTTTATTCACAGCCACAGTGTATGATTGATTGTAAAGAAACCAATAATATAACATAGTTTATAAGGCTGAACAAAAGGCATCCATCCATCCAGTTCAGCCTGTTATCCTGCAAGTTGATCAGGAAGAAGGTGCAAAAAACCCTGTGAGGTAGAAGCCAAATTTCCTCTTATCAGGCAATCAGAATACTCCTTGGATCAACCCTTCTCCAGAAATCTAGTAGCTATAGCCTGTAATATTATTACTTTCCAGAAATACATGTAGGCCCCTCTTGAACTCTTTTAGTGAACTCACCATCACCACCTCCTCAGGGAGTTCCATAGTCTCACTGCTCTTACCATAAAGAATCCTCTTCTATGTTTGTGTACAAACCTTCTTTCCTTGAGGCGCAGCAGATGTCCCCTTGTCACAGTCCTGGGGATAAATAGATGATGAGAGAGATCTCTGTACTGTCCCCTGATATATTTATACATAGTTATTAGATCTCTCCTCAGTCGTCTTTTTTTCTAAAGTGAATAACCCTAATGTTGATAATCTTTCAGGGTACTGTAGTCCCCCCATTCCAGTTATTACTTTAGTTGCCCTCCTCTGAAACCTCTCAAGCTCTGCTATGTCTGTCTTGTTCACAGGAGCCCAGAACTATATACTGTACAAATATGTATTTGCTTTCTAGTATAAGTATAATAAGCCTTTATTGTCATTATAATAAGGCTATAGCCTTTTATTATGGGTTAAATGAGGGAGAAAAAGAAATACCTTAAGAGAACAATCTAGAAGTCTCACCTGGGACATCGACATGCAAGGCTGACCACTAAACTCCAGGGCTCCAGTCTTATCATATTGAGTGTGATCATAAGTGGTTTTCTATACTTTGAAAGCTAATGCATATTACAAATGTCTTTATAAACATATATTGTGCCTTTGATTAAACCTTGGATATGTATTAGCTTTCTACATGTAGAAAATCTCTATTCTCAACATGGTACGACTACAGTAGGTGTTTGTGAGATTGTGTTTTCAGCACGACAGCGTCGCGCTGATACTCGGCGACGTGGTGCCGAGATCTCGCACTCACTGGGATAGCGACAGCACATCCCAGCAAGCGCGTCATAGAAGCGACGGGAGATCCGACTTGGATTCCCGCCAATTCTACACGTGTGCGGCGTTTGTTATGAATCCTGAGGGGGAAGTCCCCGCCGGATTTTAAATAAAAATCCGACCTGGGTCCCGCCCTCAGGAGCATACCGGGCCCTTAGGTCTGTTATGGGTTGTAAGGAGAGCCCCCCCTACACCGAAAAAAACGGCGTAGGGGGTCCCCCTACAATCCATACCAGACCCGTATCCAAAGCACGCTACCCGGCCAGCCAGGAAGGGAGTGGGGACGAGCGAGCGCCCCCCCCCCCCCCCTCCTGAGCCGTACCAGGCTGCATGCCCTCAACATGGGGGGTTGGGTGCTCTGGGGCAGGGGGCGCACTGCGGCCCCCCCACCTCAGAGCACCCTGTCCCCATGTTGATGAGGACAGGGCCCC
The DNA here is from genome assembly GCF_905171765.1 of Bufo bufo. Lineage (NCBI taxonomy): Eukaryota > Metazoa > Chordata > Amphibia > Anura > Bufonidae > Bufo > Bufo bufo. The sequence goes on along the minus strand of NC_053390.1, from coordinate 543,870,124 downwards.
TTCCCGACAACCCTGGCCGTTGGTTGTCGGGGTATGCGGGCGGGAGGCTTATCGGAATCTGGGAGCCCCCTTTAATAAGGGGGCCCCCAGATACCGGCCCCCCACCCTAAGTGAATGAGTATGGGGTACATCGTACCCCTACCCATTCACCTGCAAGAAAAGTGGTAAAAACACAAATAAACCACACAGTGTATTAAAATATTTTATTTTTCTGCTCCGGAGGCCGCCCCCTGTCTTCTTATTAGCTCTTTTACCAGGGGGGGCTCTTCTTCTTCCGATATCCCGACGGGTCTTCTCCGCTATCCGGGGGGGTCTTCTCAACTCTCCGGGGTTCTCCTTCTGTCTTCTCCTTCTGTCTTGTTGTCTCCTTCTTCCCCCTCAGGATTCATAACAAACGCCGCACACGTGTAGAATTGGCGGGAATCCAAGTCGGATCTCCCGTCGCTTCTATGACGCGCTTGCTCTCCATCGCGGCAAGCCAGCTCGGCGCTCAATCTCGCCGAGAAATACAGCGAGATTGACACAAAATCGGGTTCACCTACTGTATAGTAAGCAATTTATATATGATGTACATGCTAGGACACAGCTCTAGGATACAGTTCTGCCTTCAGCATGCTGATGTCTATCCCTGTTAATCAGGGTAAGGTGGAGTGTCCAGAGAACAAAAACAGTGCTTCAAGAATTTAGACCCTGCCCCCTGGTGCTCCAACGTGCTCATTTTTAATATGAATAAACACAGATATCTCAGCGGGGGTTAAACATACAGACAAAAGAAAGGTATTGCTTCAACCCTACCAGGCAGTAAGCCTGGTTTAATAGGGTTGATTATGCTGACAGAGGCTCTTTAAGTAATGTAAGAGACAGACCCTTCTTTCTGATATTTAAAGTCTATGTACGCCTTAGGAGGCAATTTATTTATGATTGCACTTTACTCATTTTTGGCTAAAAATCTTTTTTTCAATTGACCTTTATTAAAAATATTAAGCCGTTCTGTGACAAAGAGTTAACTGTTTTTCTAGCTGTGTGACTGGTACTTTCACTTTGTGCCGGTCATCTAATAAACCTTTTCTCTAAACTAAGGAGAGGTCATAAACACTTATTTAAGCCACATTATTATCAGTAAGATAAGAACTGAGCTATAATGAGTGTTAAGGAGTTTACAGAGCAAAGATAAGGAGTCTGTCAGCCAGTGGCATACATAGAGAAGTAAGGGCCCCATAGCAAGGATCAGACCAGGCCCCCCACACAGGACAGAAGGATTTCCCATGGGCCATTTTTCCACTGCATCATTTGCTACAAGTTGTCCCTTTAGAGGGTTGAGTCCTGACCAAGTTTTCACCTCCAGTAGAAGAGGGGATAATCCCAACTAAGACTGGGCCCTCTTTTGCCCTGGGCACCATAGCAGTCGCATGGTCTGCCGCTATGGTAGTTAAGCTCCTGCCGTCAGCTAATGGTCTGATGGAAAAGACAGGAAATCCAAAAGGTGCTACTAGAGCATCTCAGCTCTGTGAAGGAAAAAAAACACAATATTTTTAATATAGACCAATTAAATAAAAATAACTTTTAGCTTAAAATGAGTACAATGCAATAATAATAATAATAATAATAATAATAATAATAATAATAATAATAAAAAATGCCCCCAAAGGTGTACATACAGTAGCCTTTAAGGACTGTATAATGACAGTGCTTGTTCCATATGATTAACAAATAGCAAATGTGGTGCAAATATTTAAAAAAGGGTCAAAAACAGAGCCGGAAACTATAAGCCAGTAAGTCTAACATCTGTTGTGGGTAAACTTTTTGAAGGTTTTCTAAGAGATGCTATTTTGGAGAATCTCAATAAAAATAATTGTATAACACCATATCAGCACGGCTTTATGAGGGATCAGCCCTGTCAAACCAATCTAATCAGTTTCTATGAGAAGGTAAGTTTTATTTGAAGTCGTATTTTAGTGATCTGGATAAGTTAAAACTTAGCTTTTAATATAGCTCTTGTAAGATAAATGAGTTTTTGTTCCTCAAAATGAAAAGAAAAGAGGTAGGTAATCGTAGATTGCTGGCAGTGTCCTATGATATAACAGGACTTGTACTGAGGGCAATACTAGAATGTCCACAAAGGCAAGAAGTGAAATGACTGATGTATTCCAAGCATGATGTTTCCAGGTCTAGACAGTTAGGGTGGTGCACATCAGTATTCAAGCCACAGGTGGTCGGGTTTGGCACTTGTAGGCGCCAATATCCGACACGTCAAGGTGGACATACAACAAGTATTAAACAACAAAAAATCTATATACACAACGACAAACACAACACAAAAATGACATGGATGTTTAGATATCCGTGTTAAATATTGTACACTAATACATCCACAGCAATTAGGTGCACGGCGGCACCACTTAAGAGAAAGACACACCACCAGGTGTCCTACCGTACAGGTTAGATGTACTCCAGGCACCTGTGTTCTTGAGTCTTTATCAGGCAGGGTGGTCCTTTTCGGGCAGTTGGAGGATATTTAAAGGGAAATGGAAACGATGTTTTTTCCTTTTCTATCCCTAATTGGCCCTCACAGCCCTACAATAAGCCTCCAAAAACTAGCCACGGGGTGTCCCACTATTTGGGCCCCCGTCCGGAACCTAGCCCTGGAATTGTGGTCCCTAAAAAGGCCCTACAAGGATCCCTACATGCACGTTTCTGGGGTAGGGGGAAGAACCCCTCCCCTCATCAGGGGATATAATTTCTAAGGGCCAAAAATGGTGGCTCTCCTATAAAACAAGGCGCACAGGTGGATGTGCGACCGGCAACGGGAATGAAAGAGAGGGGACAGATAAAATAAAGTTCCCTCCCTTTTGTCACTAAAGTGGAGCGCACAGATAGGTGCACAGCCGCAGTGAAGATAGAGAAGGGGGGACAGATACAAGCGCCCCTTGTCCTCTTGTGGTGCACAGGTTGTAAGACATATGCCTGCGGCACCAACCTGTGCACCACAAGAGGACAAGGGGCGCTTGTATCTGTCCCCCCTTCTCTATCTTCACTGCGGCTGTGCACCTATCTGTGCGCTCCACTTTAGTGACAAAAGGGAGGGAACTTTATTTTATCTGTCCCCTCTCTTTCATTCCCGTTGCCGGTCGCACATCCACCTGTGCGCCTTGTTTTATAGGAGAGCCACCATTTTTGGCCCTTAGAAATTATATCCCCTGATGAGGGGAGGGGTTCTTCCCCCTACCCCAGAAACGTGCATGTAGGGATCCTTGTAGGGCCTTTTTAGGGACCACAATTCCAGGGCTAGGTTCCGGACGGGGGCCCAAATAGTGGGACACCCCGTGGCTAGTTTTTGGAGGCTTATTGTAGGGCTGTGAGGGCCAATTAGGGATAGAAAAGGAAAAAACATAGTTTCCATTTCCCTTTAAATATCCTCCAACTGCCCGAAAAGGACCACCCTGCCTGATAAAGACTCAAGAACACAGGTGCCTGGAGTACATCTAACCTGTACGGTAGGACACCTGGTGGTGTGTCTTTCTCTTAAGCGGTGCCGCCGTGCACCTAATTGCTGTGGATGTATTAGTGTACAATATTTAACACGGATATCTAAACATCCATGTCATTTTTGTGTTGTGTTTGTCGTTGTGTATATAGATTTTTTGTTGTTTAATACTTGTTGTATGTCCACCTTGACGTGTCGGATATTGGCGCCTACAAGTGCCAAACCCGACCACCTGTGGCTTGAATGCTGATGTGCACCACCCTAACTGTCTAGACCTGGAAACATCATGCTTGGAATACATCAGTCATTTCACTTCTTGCCTTTGTGGACATTCTAGTATTGCCCTCAGTACAAGTCCTGTTATATCATAGGACACTGCCAGCAATCTACGATTACCTACCTCTTTTCTTTTCATTTTGAGGAACAAAAACTCATTTATCTTACAAGAGCTATATTAAAAGCTAAGTTTTAACTTATCCAGATCACTAAAATATGACTTCAGAGGTAAGTTTTAGACTACACAAGATGAGTCAATGGATGTCATATATCTTGACTTCTTCAAAGCTTTTGATACTGTGCCATATAAAAGAATGCCATACAGTTCCATCCCTCACCAATCCATTTTTATACAGTGGGAGGCTGCAATGTTAGTGATTTAAACAGGAGCTCCTTGCAGCCAATAAAAGCCAGTGCAACACCAATGCAGAGGGAGGGGGGGTGAGGATAGAGTGGTCACTTACATAACTATATAGGTAACCAGCCACTGAGGGGGTCACCTAGCCTGTCATTAGTTTGAGTGTCTGCATGAGTATCTTCACAGCATGGACTGCAGTAACATAGTTACCTGAAGTATTTTCATAAACAATTCAACTTAAAGGGGTTTTGTCATTTCAGCAATTCCATATCCAAAGACAACTTTTCAGTTCATATGGCCACCTTAAAGTCTTCATAGCTATTAAATAATATGTTTAGTTTTTTTTTTTACTGAGAAAACACTAGGAAATAAAGGTGGACAGTAAAGCCCGATCAAAGGAACACTGTAAATTGTTAAAGGGGTATTCCAATCTCATTGATGCTATTCTAATTTGTTATAGAAGTGCCTGTGAGCATTTTTGTAATTATGTTCCTTTAGCAAATCCCTACCTATCTTGGAAAAAATCTTTCAATTGTAATTATGTTCCTTTAGCAAATCCCTACCTATCTTGGAAAAAATCTTTCAATCCTACCCCACTATTGTCTTCTGGTATCCACTAGATACGGCCACCGCTTGTGGGCCGCGCCTACGTAGAACACATTTGCTTCCCCCGGCCGGGCCGCACATCGCTGTCTTGAACGTTCACACCGCCGGGCGTGAACCATGGTGACTTCTTCCTGGCCAGTATAGTACAGAGCCGCGTACGCGCACGCCGCCGCGCACGCGCAATGGTGACTTCTTGCTGGCCGAGTATAGTACAGAGACGCGATGCTCTGTATGTAGTGCAGCTCTGTACTATACTCAGCCAGGAAGAACTCACCATTGCGCATGCGCGGCGGCGTTCGCGGCTCTGTACTATACTGTCCAGGAAGAAGTCACAATGGTGCATGCGCGGCGGCATGCACGTTCAAGACAGCGATGCGCGGCCCGTCCAGGACAAGCCTTCAATCAAGCTCACTAAGCCCGTCCATCCTCACAAGCTGGAAACCAGGAAGTGAACAGTGCAGCTCGCAGCAGGTGAGTATGAAAATATCTTTAATTTTTATATATACACTCACCTAAAGAATTATTAGGAACACCTGTTCTATTTCTCATTAATGCAATTATCTAGTCAACCAATCACATGGCAGTTGCTTCAATGCATTTAGGGGGTGGTCCTGGTCAAGACAATCTCCTGAACTCCAAACTGAATGTCAGAATGGGATAGAAAGGTGATTTATGCAATTTTGAGTGTGGCATGGTTGTTGGTGCCAGACGGGCCGGTCTGAGTATTTCACAATCTGCTCAGTTACTGGGATTTTCACGCACAACCATTTCTAGGGTTTACAAAGAATGGTGTGAAAAGGGAAAAACATCCAGTATGCGGCAGTCCTGTGGGCAAAAATGCCTTGTGGATGCTAGAGGTCAGAGGAGAATGGGCCGACTGATTCAAGCTGATAGAAGAGCAACGTTGACTGAAATAACCACTCGTTACAACCGAGGTATGCAGCAAAGCATTTGTGAAGCCACAACACGCACAACCTTGAGGCGGATGGGCTACAACAGCAGAAGACCCCACCGGGTACCACTCATCTCCACTACAAATAGGAAAAAGAGGCTACAATTTGCACAAGCTCACCAAAATTGGACTGTTGAAGACTGGAAAAATGTTGCCTGGTCTGATGAGTCTCGATTTCTGTTGAGACATTCAAATAGTAGAGTCTGAATTTGGCGTAAACAGAATAAGAACATGTATCCATCCTCTGATGGCTACTTCCAGCAGGATAATGCACCATGTCACAAAGCTCGAATCATTTCAAATTGGTTTCTTGAACATGACAATGAGATCACTGTACTAAAATGGCCCCCACAGTCACCAGATCTCAACCCAATAGAGCATCTTTGGGATGTGGTGGAACGGGAGCTTCGTGCCCTGGATGTGCATCCCTCAAATCTCCATCAACTGCAAGATGCTATCCTATCAATATGGGCCAACATTTCTAAAGAATGCTATCAGCACCTTGTTGAATCAATGCCACGTAGAATTAAGGCAGTTCTGAAGGCAAAAGGGGGTCCAACACCGTATTAGTATGGTGTTCCTAATAATTCTTTAGGTAAGTGTATATATATATATATATATATATATATATATATATATATTATATATATATATATATATATAAGAGATGAAAAACGGACAGCACTCCAGGTAAAAGATAGTGGTGTTTATTCACCCATGTGGATGGCAACATTTCAGCTCATACAAGAGCCTTTTTCAAGCTTGAAAAAGGCTCTTGTATGAGCTGAAACGTTGCCATCCACATGGGTGAATAAACACCACTATCTTTTACCTGGAGTGCTGTCCGTTTTTCATTTCTTATTGACGGGGTAAGCTGCTACATCCCTGGACTTAGCACCCTCCTTGTGTTTTTTCCGGTGCCGCCATCATTTTCCTTTTCTATATATATATATATATATATATATATATATATATAAATAATAATCTGATGGAAGGGAAGTCTGTGTGGAATCTAATGCTAGATTACTCAGGCAGTAAACTCTATTAACTAGATTTCATCAAAGAAACTTCTACAAACCACAAACCCTTTTGGCTGCTTTCCAATGCTTTTCACTGGTGTACTATTTGGTGCCTACAGTTCTAAATCCTCCATATCATCTCAAAAGGGATATGTTATGTTAATCTACTCCTCCCTTAGCAGACATGAGCTATCAGATGGCCTCTTTGTAACACGTAGAGGTGAAATATGGTGACTATAATTAATATTCAGATGCTGTGCTTACCATAATTAGAAGGCCAAAAGGCTGACAATGATAGCTGCAAAGCCAGGTCCTAGGTCGTAAATGTAATGGAGAAATAAATTAAGGCACCAGAACACATTGAAATCCAGAATTCAGTCACAGCTGGTATTAGCAATAGAGTCCTTTCTTCCGCTATTTTATCATTCACACTTCACTGATCTTTATGGAAATGACCAATACAGCGGGTAAGGCTACAAATAGGCTCACTGAGGTAATGTTAATACCTATTCTTATCAAATAAAATCACCATGGAGCTAATCTTCAGCAAATTATTTCAGGGAATTGACATTTCATGTGCATATTAACGTCTCCTTGAGAAAAGGTCCATCAATCAGTATGGTGGTACTGCAGATCTCTAGCCAAGATTCGTCTGGCGTTTATTAAGCTAAAACAATGTACATCCTTTTGGAACAAAATAAGCATAAGTGTCCTAGAAATCAGAGCAAGAGCATAGAATGGGTGGGGGTCTGATTAAAATTTGAAAAAAATAAAAATGTAAAAAAAACAAACAAGGAATCATTTAATGTGGAATGAAAGGTCACATCACAGTTGTAAATTCAATTTGTATTTTGTCAATCTATCTTGAAAGTCCCAGTGCTCCATATAATGTATGTGGTAATTATAAACTCGTCAATATTGCAGCTAGTTATTACAAGGAATATGAATAGTGTACAGATAGCAGAAGAGTGGGCTGTGGAAACAGATGTAAATAGACTAATAATTAAGAAGAAAGGCAGCTACCATCTTTTAGGTTATGTCCTCATGAAACGTAAAAAGCATCAGAAAATCCCCAGCTCTATGTCAAATTCCTCAATGAATGGGTAACGCACATATTTTGGTATTGCGTTTCTGCAGATTTCATCCTATGCATTGTAAAGAGTTAAAGCCACAGTGAAAACTCACAGCATGAATTTAAAATCCGAAACGCATTCCAATATCTGTGCAAATTCCGGTCAGATTTTTTTTAGGCAGAGTGTGGATGTTGTTTCGCTGAAGCTCATCCACTTTTCTGCTGCTGTATAAGGCCTCATGCACACGACCGTATTTTTTTGCTGTCCGCAAAATGGGGTTCCGTTTTTCCGTGATCCGTGACCGTTTTTTCGTCCGTGGGTCTTCCTTGATTTTTGGAGGATCCACGGCCGTGCGGAGCCAAACGGATCCGTCCTGAATTACAATGCAAGTCAATGGGGACGGATCCGTTTGACGTTGACACAATATGGTGCAATTTCAAACGGATCCGTCCCCCATTGACTTTCAATGTAAAGTCAGGAGTTAATATACCATCGGATCTGAGTTTTCTCCAATCCGATGGTATATTTTAACTTGAAGCGTCCCCATCACCATGGGAACACCTCTATGTTAGAATATACCGTCGGATTTGAGTTACATCGTGAAACTCAAATCCGACAGTATATTCTAACACAGAGGCGTTCCCATGGTGATGGGGACGCTTCAGGTTAGAATATACTAAAAGAACTGTGTACATGACTGATCCGACAGTATATTCTAACACAGAGGCGTTCTTATAGTGATGGGGACGCATCAAGTTAGAATATACTATGAACTATGTACATGACTGCCCCCTGCTGCCTGGCAGCACCCGATCTCTTACAGGGGGCTGTGATCAGCACAATTAACCCCTCAGGTGCCGCACCTGAGGGGTTAATTGTGCGTATCATAGCCCCCTGTAAGAGATCAGGTGCTGCTAGGCAGGAGGGGGCAGACCCCCCTCCCTCCCCATTTTTAAATTCATTGGTGGCCAGTGCGACCCTCCCTCCCCGGTATTACATTCATTGGTGGCCAGTGCGGCCCCCCTCCCTCCCCTGTATTTAATTCATTGGTGGCCAGTGCGGCCCCCCTCCCTCCTCAGTATTTAATTCATTGGTAGCCAGTGCCTCCTCCCCTCTCCCCCCTCCCCATCATTGGTGGCAGCGGAGAGTTCCGATCGGAGTCCTAGTTTAATCGCTGGGACTCCGATCGGTAACCATGGCAACGAGGACGCTACTGCAGTCCTGGCTGCCATGGTTACTTAGCAATTTTAGAAGCATTATACTTACCTGCGATGTCTGTGACAGGCCGGGCGCTCCTCCTACTGGTACAGTGGGATGCGAAAGTTTGGGCAACCTTGTTAATCGTCATGATTTTCCTGTATAAATCGTTGGTTGTTACGATAAAAAATGTCAGTTAAATATATCATATAGGAGACACACACAGTGATATTTGAGAAGTGAAATGAAGTTTATTGGATTTACAGAAAGTGTGCTATAATTGTTGAAACAAAATTAGGCAGGTGCATAAATTTGGGCACTGTTGTCATTTTATTGATTCCAAAACCTTTATAACTAATTATTGGAACTCAAATTGGTTTTGTAAGCTCAGTGACCCCTGACCTACATACACAGGTGAATCCAATTATGAGAAAGAGTATTTAAGGGGGTCAATTGTAAGTTTCCTTCCTCTTTAAATTTTCTCTGAAGAGTAGCAACATGGGGGTCTCAAAACAACTCTCAAATGACCTGAAGACAAAGATTGTTCACCATCATGGTTTAGGGGAAGGATACAGAAAGCTGTCTCAGAGATTTCAGCTGTCTGTTTCCACAGTTAGGAACATATTGAGGAAATGGAAGACCACAGGCTCAGTTCAAGTTAAGGCTCGAAGTGGCAGACCAAGAAAAATCTTGGATAGACAGAAGCGACGAATGGTGAGAACAGTCAGAGTGAACCCACAGACCAGCACCAAAGACCTACAACATCATCTTGCTGCAGATGGAGTCACTGTGCATCATTCAACCATTCGGCACACTTTACACAAGGAGATGCTGTATGCGAGAGTCATGCAGAGGAAGCCTTTTCTCCGCCCACAGCACAAAAAGTGCCGCTTGAGGTGGGCTAAAGCACATTTGGACAAGCCAGCTTCATTTTGGAATAAGGTGCTGTGGACTAATGAAACTAAAATTGAGTTATTTGGCCATAACAAGGGGCGTCATGCATGGAGGAAAAAGAACACAGCATTCCAAGAAAAACACCTGCTACCTACAGTAAAATATGGTGGTGGTTCCATCATGCTGTGGGGCTGTGTGGCCAGTGCAGGGACTGGGAATCTTGTCAAAGTTGAGGGACGCATGGATTCCACTCAGTATCAGCAGATTCTGGAGACCAATGTCCAGGAATCAGTGACAAAGCTGAAGCTGCGCCGGGGCTGGATCTTTCAACAAGACAACGACCCTAAACACTGCTCAAAATCCATTAAGGCATTTATGCAGAGGAATAAGTACAACGTTCTGGAATGGCTCTCGGTCCCCAGACCTGAATATAATTGAAAATCTGTGGTGTGACTTAGAGAGCTGTCCATGCTCGGAAGCCATCAAACCCGAATGAACTAAAGATGTTTTGTAAAGAGGAATGGTCCAAAATACCTTCAACCAGAATCCAGACTCTCATTGGAACCTACAGGAAGCGTTTAGAGGCTGTCATTTCTGCAAAAGGAGGATCTACTAAATATTGATTTAATTTCTTTTTTGTGGTGCCCAAATTTATGCACCTGCCTAATTTTGTTTAAACAATTATAGCACACTTTCTGTAAATCCAATAAACTTCATTTCACTTCTCAAATATCACTGTGTGTGTCTCCTATATGATATATTTAACTGACATTTTTTATCGTAACAACCAGCGATTTATACAGGAAAAGCATGCCGATTAACAAGGTTGCCCAAACTTTCGCATCCCACTGTAAGTGACAGGTCTGTGCTATAAGCAATATGCCGCACAGACCTTTCACTTACCAGTAGGAGGAGCGCCCGGCCGGTCACAGACAGCGCAGGTAAGTATAATGCTTCTAAAATTGCTAAGTAACCATGGCAGCCAGGACTGCAGTAGCGTCCTGGTTGCCATGGTTACCAATCGGAGTCCCAGCGATTAAACTGGGACTCCGATCGGAACTCTCCGCTGCCACCAATGATGAGGGGGAGTTTAATTAGGGGGGGAGAGGGGAGGCCGCACTGGCCACCAATGAATTAAATACAGGGGAGGGAGGGAGGGGGGGCCGCACTGGCCACCAATAAATTAAATACAGGGAAGGGAGGGAGGGGGGCCGCACTGGCCACCAATGAATGTAATACAGGGGAGGGAGGGAGGGGGGGCCGCATTGGCCACCAATGAATTTAAAACTGGGGAGGGAGGGGGGTCTGCCCCCTCCTGCCTGGCAGCACCTGATCTCTTACAGGGGGCTATGATACGCACAATTAACCCCTCAGGTGCAGCACCTGAGGGGTTAATTGTGCGGATCACAGCCCCTGTAAGAGATCAGGTGCTGCCAGGCAGCAGGGGGCAGTCATGTACACAGTTCTTAGTATATTCTAACTTGAAGCGTCCCCATAACTATGGAAACGCCTCTGTGTTAGAATATACTGTCGGATCTGAGTTTTCACGATATAACTCAAATCCGATGGTATATTTTAACATAGAGGCGTTCCCATGGTGATGGGGACGCTTCAAGTTAAAATATACCATCAAATTGGAGAAAACTCCAATCCGATGGTATAAAAGGGACTCCTGACTTTACATTGAAAGTCAATGGGCAATGGATCCGTTTGCAATTGCACCATATTGTGTCAATGTCAAACGGATCTGTCCCCATTGACTTGCATTGTAAGTCAGGACGGATCCGTTTGGCTCCGCACGGCCAGGCGGACACCATAACAACTTTTTTTTTACTTTCCTTCATGTCCGTGGATCCTCCAAAAATCAAGGAAGACCCACGGAAGAAAAAACGGACACGGATCACGGAACTACGGAACCCGTTTTTTCGGACCGCAAAAAAAACCGGTCGTGTGCATGAAGCCTAAGACTGACGCCTGTCATACAGAAGCAATCGAGAAATAGCTGATTTTTTTATGCAATTCATCAAAAATAAACTTGGATGTAATTAAATTTTTGGGGAAAATTCAGCGAACCGTTTGAATCTAACTTTTAAAAGATTTGCTCATCTCTATTCATGATCATAATATGACATCATTGATGTCAAGCTAGATTTCCACACTGTTTATCCTGTTTTTTTGTTGAATACTGTGACTGACTGGTTGCTAGAAAGGGACTGCATAGAAACCACAGTCTTTCTGGGTTTCAGGGAACTAGATTGTGGATTTTGCTCCAGATTTCAAAGAGTGGCTTTCGTAGTGGTATTCTGCTGCATAAATTGTTATAAATGTTGTGGATTTAAAATCTTTACCACAGTCCAATTTACAGTGTAGATTTTCTTTGTAGCATGTAGATGAGATTTCTTACAATCCTTTCCATTTTGCTGATGCTCTAAAAAGGGGAGGTTTACTGCACAAAAATCCTTGGTGGCAAATAGAGCGTGTTCAGTTCTGTGCAGACATACCAATATAGAGTTATTCCTATTACAAGGTAATGACCTATCGCTATGGTTGCCAGTTTTCTAAATTTTTATGCATTTTGTCTGCCATTTTTTTAAGTATCATGTTTTTTATATTTATATGTTATGTTGTGATAATATGTAATTTAACATTTACTGTGTCTTTAAACCACTGTAAAAGCAAAGGAATGGTTGATTGATGATATCTGCTGGGCACAGGAGCCACTGATCTGGGCGATGTGGGCGATTTATGCACCAGGAGTGGGAGGCCACAGGTTGTTGAAGCAGGAGCAGCAGAGCCAAACATGCAGGTTAGTGTAGTGGGAGCAGGCCACAGTGGATTGAGTTTGCATGAGATGGCTTCCATCCCCAACCCCGTTTCCACATCACACAGTACATTCCTGTACAGCATTTCAATGAGGGCACTGATAGTGAGTGTAGCAGGAGCCGCTCTACATTACATTGATGAGTGAGTGGTACAGCATTTTTCTAGCAAGTTATATGTTGTGGGTTAGGCCTTCTGCTCTTGCAAAGCCAAGCATTGTATACATAGAAAAAGTGGTTAAACAGCTGATATAGGATAACACCGAGCTGCAACAAGCAAATGCAAACCAGCAAGACACTATTGCTAACCAGCAAGAAACTAAGGCCCCTTTGCAGACGAGCGTTCCTCCCGCAGCGAGTCTGCAATGCAGCTTCCGGCCTGAACTCCCAGCGCTGTCGGGGGTTAAATAGCATTATATTGATTTATGATGCTATGTAACCCTTACAGTTCTGGAATGTATTGGATAACACTGGCATAATGCTGCCAGTGTTATCCAATACATTACAGAACTTTAAGGGTTACATAGCATCATAAATCAATATAATGCTATGTAAATCCCATCAGTGCTGGGAGGTCAGGCCAGGTGCTACGATGCGGACTCGCTGCGGGAGGAACGCTCGTCTGCAAGGGGCCTTACTGTTTGCTTATACAGTCTACACAAGCGGCCTTCAGAGCACAGCAGGCAATTAAAAGGGGATTTACACATTGATGACGTATCCTCAGGATAGAGTAGGAGAGGCTAAAAGGCAGATAGTGAGATGCTTCCAAACGATCAATGATTTCTTAATAAAATTAGGACTGTGACACATTTCAAATGGGGTTTAACTTCTTCCTCAGACCCAGAGGAAGGAGGGGGATCTCCTTGAAAACGTGTCACAAAGCGCAATTTTATTTCTGTATTTTATCCTGATTTTATTAACAAATCATTGATCGAGTGTCATCGTCCCACAGTCTGCTTTTTATCCTGTCCTACCCATTTAGCTGTGGATCCAGTACAGATGCCATACAGAGAGAGCAGCAGCCATTCCTGAAATCTGAGGCACATTGGGAACTACAGTATCAGCACCCACATATGCATTTGACGTTCCACTGTCTCTATCTGTTGAGCGGCTGCAATATCTTGCTTGCTTTTTTAATCTTTGGGTTTTACACTATGGAGCACTAGCTCTTTTATGTTTTATAATTCTATCCTCAGGATAGGTCATCAATATTGAGATCTGCCGGGGTCCAACTACCAGGACCCCCACCGATCAGCTGTATAAAGAGGCCTCTTCCTAAGCCATGTGATGTCACGTTAATGGGTAACATCGCCTACATGCCACTATACAATGTACAGCATTGTGCTTTGTAAGCTGCGAGGAAGCCTCGACTCTCACAGGAGTGCTGTGGCTTCCTAAAACAGCTGATTGGTAGGAGTCCAATGGATAGGTAATCATTATGTAAATCCCAGAGAACCCCTTTAATAAAAGTCAATAGGAAGGAGCACAGCAGGAGCAGTGGACAGTTTTAAAAAGGGTTTAGATGAATTCTTGAAAGAAAATGAATGCTTATGAAAAAGTGTCGAAATCTGAGTCTCACTTCCTTTCTGGGTTTCGCGTCCCCACCTATCCCTTGGTTGAACTGCCAACAGAAAAGTCTTACGTCCAAGCAGGAGCCCTCTCTAATACAAAAAAATGACACCCAAAGATGGTGAGAGAGATTTTTTCATCATTTTCAAAAGATTCACGGAAAGAGATAATTTAGCAGACAGTAGACCTGTTTGCAAATTCAATTGGCTTAAAGAGGCTCTGTCACCAGGATCAACCCTATTAAACCATATTAAATATTGCCTGGTAGGGCTCATCATGGTGATTAAAACAATGCCTTTATTTTGTCTATATGGTAAATAGCTGCAGAGATATGTGTTTTTTTTTTATTCAAGTGTGATCACGGCATCTACAGGGTAAAAAACTACTAGTAAGTATTCCTATACAGCAGAAGTCTCATATATATATATTTTTTTACAACTGGCCATGCAGCTCTATAGTGTAGTGGTTAAGATTCTTGGCTGTAATGTAGAAGGTTGTGAGTTTGAATCCCATCAAAAACTTTTCAGAAATAGAGTCAAAATTTTATTTAAACATATATATAAGTTTTTAGCCATAATATATTTACATATATTAATATATATTTATAATATATTATATATGTGAATATATTATGGCTAAAACATCATTAGTAGTTTCCCACATATTATGCATTCATATACAGTACAGACCAAAAGTTTGAACACACCTTCTCATTCAAAGAGTTTTCTTTATTTTCATGACTATGAAAATTGTAGATTCACACTGAAGGCATCAAAACTATGAATTAACACATGTGGAATTATATACATAACAAACAAGTGTGAAACAACTGAAAATATGTCATATTCTAGGTTCTTCAAACTAGCCACCTTTTGCTTTGATTACTGCTTTGCACACTCTTGGCATTCTCTTGATGAGCTTCAAGAGGTAGTCCTCTGAAATGGTTTTCACTTCACAGGTGTGCCCTGTCAGGTTTAATAAGTAGGATTTCTTGCCTTATAAATGGGGTTGGGACCATCAGTGGCGTTGAGGAGAAGTCAGGTGGATACACAGCTGATAGTCCTACTGAATAGACTGTTAGAATTTGTATTATACCAAGAAAAAATCAGCTAAGTAAAGAAAAACGAGTGGCCATCATTACTTTAAGAAATGAAGTTTAGTCAGTCAGCCGAAAAATTGGGAAAACTTTGAAAGTAAGGGCTATTTGACCATGAAGGAGAGTGATGGGGTGCTGCGCCAGATGACCTGGCCTCCACAGTCACCGGACCTTAACCCAATCGAGATGGTTTGGGGTGAGATGGACCGCAGAGTGAAGGCAAAAGGGCCAACAAGTGCTAAGCATCTCTGGGAACTCCTTCAAGACTGTTGGAAGACCCTTTCAGGGGACTACCTCTTGAAGCTCATCAAGAGAATGCCAAGAGTGTGCAAAGCAGTAATGAAAGCAAAAAGGTGGCTACTTTGAAGAACCTAGAATATGACATATTTTCAGTTGTTTCACACTTGTTTGTTATGTATATAATTCCACATGTGTTAATTCATAGTTTTGATGCCTTCATAGTCATGAAAATAAAGAAAACTCTTTGAATGAGAAGGTGTGTCCAAACTTTTGGTCTGTACTGTATATCAGAAGTATGATTATATATATATATATATATATATATATATATATATATATATTAGTAATTACACATTCTTTACAATTACAAAAAAAAATCTAAACTATGCAAATTTAATTTGTGCTCGGATCGGCTCATGATGAGGGTCCCCTACCTAAGCCTATACTCCACCCCCCCTACCTAGAAGCAGCAGAGTTATGCCGGAACTGCTTATCGAAGGGTAGCCTAAAGGGGCCAAAAGAACCATGCATAGGAGTTTGAAAACTTGATAACAGAAACTACAAACCAAAACTCGAAAGCCAGTGATATTTTGTATAAGGATCCGGGATATAACGCATGGAACACGCGGAACTGCGACAACCCAACCGTTTGATGACATGTACTGGCACCTTATGCATGGACGCCGCAGGTGCCGCACCCATGTGGAAGGAATGTCCTGTCATCCAGAGAGGACCGACCCCTGAACCTGTCAACTAAACCTGAATGTACGTAAGAAAGGCCGCGGTGGTTAGCCGGGCATTGCCTAGTTCGAGTACGGGAGAACATGCCGCTTGGACTAAATACTACGCAGCCAAGCCTTCAAGGCCTGCACCGGACACCATCTGCTGTCCGTGGGAAAGTATCTGACCGCCACTGATTCCCCCGGCCGTGACGTCTTGGACGAGGCCAAGGTGAGGACATAGATGGACCCACGCCGGATGAGCTGACCTTTCCGCAAGCACCCAGCCAGCGTATTGGTGCCCATGAGCTCGCCTGACCTGAGGAATCCATGGAAGGCCAGGTACAAGGCTGTTTCTACCAGAGCGCTAACCTGCGGCCCGAACGGTTTACCCTGCAGATTGTCTGTCACGGCCTGAACAAGCTACCAGTAAATTGCTGACGCACATGTCGTTTCACAACAGACATCTTGCGCAAACCCTTCAACGCCGCTTTGATCGGGTGGGCGGAGAAGAGTGACGGTAGGTCCGGATGTAGCATGTACCAATGGTGTTGAATACCTGCCATGTATAGTTAACAATGCTATAGGACAGGTTTAATTGAGAGTGGCAAAACCCAGACGAAGCCCAATAGGTGAGTGATAGGCCCCCAGCGCCAAGCTGTCTTGTAAGCCCTCAGAGTATTACTGGCCAAGGAATTGGCCATCAGTCTCTTAGCTATGGTGAGATGAGAGACTAGTCCCAGCGCAGCTGGGCCTGGTGAGGAATCTTTTTATTTATTTTTTCCCATGCGTGAGAGACTCTAATGGCGGAGTCATGTGTGTAAACCTAAAGCGGAGAAGTCATGCGCGAGAGACTAATGGAGGAGCCATGCTTGAGAGACTAATGGCGGAGTCATATGTGTAACCTAAAATGGAGAAGCCATGCGTGAGAGACTCTAATGGCGGAGTCATATGTGTAACCTAAAACGGAGAAGCCATGCGTGAGAGACTCTAATGGCGGAGTCATATGTGTAAACCTAAAACAGAGAAGCCATGCGTGAGAGACTCTAATGGAGGAGTCATATGTGTAAAACTAACACGGAGAAGCCATGCGTGAGAGACTCTAATGGCGGAGTTGTATGTGTAAAACTAACACGGAGAAGCCATGCGTGAGAGACTCAGATGGCGGAGTCATATGTGTAAACCTAAATTGGAGAAGCCAAGCCATGCGTGAGAGACTCAAAAATTTATTTTTTTATTTTTTAAACTATAAACCACTTAAGCAGCTCTCGTATGGGCACAGCTCTGAGTACGAGCATGAAGAGCATGGTATAACGCAGATCACCTGCACGGACTAACTAACATCCTGTGCCTAAATAACCCCCTTGGAACCTTATGTACGGCCGGCAGCAGGAAGCCAGCCACCGCCTATGATCTGCTCCCCCTGACCGAGCCTAGTACTCCTTCCCCTGATCCCTGCCTACCTAACGGCACGGCGGCCCATACCAGACTTTATTGAAGATGAGGAGCCTTTACCCCCCAGCCGCGTGGGGAGCTCACGCTGCTCCCTGGCAGAATGCACCAGTGCGGGGGAGCCCCCCTCCTCAGCTAGGGCCGACCCACCGCCGACTGGACACTCGTACCGCGTGGGGAGCAGCGCCACTCCCTGGCAATGTGCACCGGATCAGAGGGTGTTGACATGAGACTAATGCCTTCCTTTACCGTGGGCCCCCGCTGGTTTGAACAGTGTGCCGCGTGAGGAGCCGCACAGCTCCCTGGCATTGTGCGCCGGTGCGGGAGTGCCCCCCCTCACCTAGGGGCTGGTTATTGTGACTGGAACCTGCTGGGAGACTGAAGCATGACTGGACCTACCTGTGACCGTGAAGGCTGACCTCCCAGGCCGTGGCTGACCCGCATGCGTAGTCGTGACGCAACTACCCGTAGATGCCCACCCAGTGCCTGTAGTCAACGGGAGTGCGACCGAGTCTGTGGATGTGACCGACTAGCCCCTGTAGTCGTGAGGGGACCCTACATCGAGAGTAGCAGTAATGGACCATCGCCTGTAGACGTGGTAGTATTACCTCACGAGTCTGTTGACATGAGACTAATGCCTGCAGTCGTGGCAGGCCTATATAATGAGTCTGTAGTCGTAACAGATTTGTGCCTGTAGTCGTGACAGACTGATGCCTGCAGTCGTGGCAGGACTTTATAACGAGTCTGTAGTCGTGACAGACTGATGCCTGCAGTCGTGGCAGGGCTTTATAACGGGTCTGTAGTCGTGACAGACTGATGCCTGCAGTCGTGGCAGGGCTTTAGAGCAGGTCTGTAGTCGTGACAGACTGATGCCCGCAGTCGTGGCAGGGCTTTATAACGAGTCTGTAGTCGTGACAGACCTGGCAAAACAAAATTTATATCTATATATTTTATTTTTTTTTATATATATTTTTTTTTAAACTTCCCACCAAAGGCCACGACTGTAGGCAAGACATGCGCCAGTGGCCTGAGCATTGATAGGCCACCATACCCAGTCCCCCAAGCCCACGCAGGAGTAAAAAGGGGGGTGGCCCACACATGCGCACCACACCTGACTCACCTGGAGGCCATAACAGCCACAAACCCCACAGTATCGCAAAGTAGCCAACCACCTGTGGACCTGAATAAACAAGGACAGACATGTGAGTGAGCGAACCTCGGCTGAGTGACCCTTCACCCACGCAACCGCTCCCTAGCTAACCACCGGCTTGTCGCGGCTGTGCCCGAAACCGACCCACTGACTCCCGACATACCGTATGGGCTATGGGCAGCCAGGCTGCGCGCGCAAGGCGTAGTGGCCAATCCCCTTCCTTGAACCCTCTTTTATTTAATACTTAAAAAAAAATTATTTTTTTCATCTGACGCCTGCCTTAGTGCCTAGCCACTGGTGCTGAGCAAGGAGCCCAGTACCTGGACTGCAGTACCAGCATGGCCTGTAGGTGTCGCCCCCTCTCTCAGACCAGGACCTGCTAGAGCGCCGAAGGGCAGTGAGCCGCACTGTGGAGCCAATGGCCGGCGTGACCGATGCGCTGCGCGCGATGGTATGAGAGCGGGAGTGTGACTCGCCACAACGGAGCCACAGGTGAGGAGGCTGTTGTACAGTTTAGCCTGGGGGATGCTGCATGTGGGAGCAGGGTGCCTGGAGCGGATCGGAAGTGCAGGCAGTCACAGGTGCGGCTGGGGACCGGCGGGCACGCCCGGCAGCATGATATGACATAAATAACGAGACGGGTGTGCAGCCACCCGGCCTACCTATTCTCCGCAGTGATGAGCCCGACGCCGCCGACCGCACGAACTAACAACGAGACACGCGACCTCTCTGGAAGGACAGCCAACCCACGAGCCAATTCGAAAGCATTCGAACCGACAAGTGGGAGCAGGAGAGCCAGGTTTAAATAATTAAAGCCCCGCCTCCCCTCACACAAACACGGCACTCTTAATTGCCTACCACTTAGCCTCTATTTCTGAAAGGATTTGAACTCTCAACCTGCTACATTACAGCCAAGAATCCTAACCACTACACTATAGATCTGCATGGCCAATTATTGAAGAAAAAAAAAAGAGACTTCTGCTGTACAGAAATACTTACTACTAGTAAGTATTCCTATATAGCAGAATTCTAATAATTATTTTATTTTTTTTATAAGTAACTGGCCATGCAACTCTATAGTGTAGTGGTTAACATTCTTGGCTGTAATAAAGAAGTTTGAATCCCGCCAGAAACTTTTCAGAAATAGAGGCTAAATTAGATTTAAATACACTGACTTGAGCACACATGATATTTGGCCGAGCATAGCGATGCTCGAGCCGAACCGGTGTTCAGCCGAGCGTGCTCGCCCAACACTACCAGTGATTCCTGAAGGCATTTGAATGTAAAGAATATTGTTTATTGCCATTGTCAAGGACTAGGCCATGTAGTGGTCAGTTGTCCACTACTGGATGAGCATATAGAGTGTGATAGTTTCAGAGAGAGTCATTGTTTGCTAGACTTGCCTACTCAGCCTTGCTCTCTCAAAATACACAGTTAAAGTTTTGCAATTTGGTTGTAAAGGGATACTCTTGTGATGCTCTGTTGGATTTAGTTAGTATAGTTACTCTTGTCTATGCCATCTTCAGGTGTGAGGGCCTTCAGGTGAGCTGACCCTGTAAAAGATTGTAGGTGAAGGCCTGCTGTGAGATGACCTTGTAAAACATTATATGCGAGGGCCTGCTGGTGAGATGACCCTGTAAAACATTATATGCGAGGGCCGGCTGGTGAGATGACCCTCTAAGAAATTATTTGCGAGGGCCTGCTGATGAGCTGACCCTGTAAAACATTATATGCGAGGTAGATTACACGGTCATTGTAATCATTTTTACAGCAGGCCAGTGTACTACAGGCCCCAAAAATTATGCATTCAGCGTACATAAAAGAACAAGTAGGGCTACTTTCACACTGCCGTTTCCGGGTCCGCCTTTGAGATCCGTTTCAAGGCTCTCACAAGCGGCCCAAAACGGATCCGTTTATTCCCAATGCATTCTGAATGGATAAGGATCCGTTCAGAATGCATCAGTTTGGCTCAGTTCCGCCTCCATTCCGCTCTGGAGGCGGACACCAAAACGCTGCTTGCGATGCAGAGCCAAACGGATCCGTCCTGACTTACAATGTAAGTCAATGGGGACGGATCCGTTTACATTGACACAATATGGTGCAATTGTAAACGGATTCGTCCCCTATTGACTTTCAATGTAAGTCAGGACGAATCCGTTTGACTTACACTTAGACTTTTTTTTGACAGAGTAATGCAGATGTATCCGTTCTGAACGGATACCAGCGTTTGCATTATAGGTGCGGATCCGTCTGTGCAGATACCAGATGGATCCACACCTAAACGCAGGTGTGAAAGTAGTCTAAGTATGTGGCTGAAGGTAGATTACACTGTCATTGGATATCAATTTTACAGCAGACCAGTGTACCACAGGCCCCAAAAATTATGCATTCAGCGTACAGAAAAGATCAAGTTATTATATGGCTGGAGGTCTATAAGATGGTCAATGGATATCAATTTTACTGATAGCCAGTACAAATACAGGTCAAATACATATGTTTAAAAGAACTAAAAATCTAAAATTGGATTAAAATCATGGCTAACAAAATCCCCCCTCTTGAAAAAAAAACCCTAATGATAATAGTTGAAACTCATGGTTGTCACAGGTGTTGAATTCCTCCAAGGCCCAAAACATTAGGCATTCAACGGACAGAAAAAGGTATTTTATGCCGCTCTATTTACCTACAGTGGGATGCGAAAGTTTGGGCAACCTTGTTAATCGTCATGATTTTCCTGTATAAATCGTTGGTTGTTACGATAAAAAATGTCAGTTAAATATATCATATAGGAGACAC
Source organism: Bufo bufo (assembly GCF_905171765.1). Lineage (NCBI taxonomy): Eukaryota > Metazoa > Chordata > Amphibia > Anura > Bufonidae > Bufo > Bufo bufo. Next base: position 543,848,427 of record NC_053390.1, on the reverse strand, counting down.
ACACAGAGATATTTAAGAAGTGAAATGAAGTTTATTGGATTTACAGAAAGCGTGCTATAATTGTTTAAACAGAATTAGGCAGGTGCATAAATTTGGGCACCACAAAAAAGAAATGAAATCAATATTTAGTAGATCCTCCTTTTGCAGAACTTACAGCCTCTAAACGCTTCCTGTAGGTTCCAATGAGAGTCTGGATTCTGGTTGAAGGTATTTTGGACCATTCCTCTTTACAAAACCTCTTTAGTTCATTCAGGTTTGATGGCTTCCGAGCATGGACAGCTCTCTTTAAGTCACACCACAGATTTTCAATTATATTCAGGTCTGGGGACTGAGATGGCCATTCCAGAAAGTTGTACTTGTTCCACTGCATAAATGCCTTAGTGGACTTTGAGCAGTGTTTAGAGTCGTTGTCTTGTTGAAAGATCCAGCCCTGGCCCAGCTTCAGCTTTGTCACTGATTCCTGGACATTGGTCTCCAGAATCTGCTGATACTGAGTGGAATCCATGCGTCCCTCAACTGTGACAAGATTCCCAGTCCCTGCACTGGCCACACAGCCCCACAGCATGATGGAACCACCACCATATTTTACTGTAGGTAGCAGGTGTTTTTCTTGGAATGCTGTGTTCTTTTTCCTCCATGCATAACATCCCTTGTTATGGCCAAATAACTCAATTTTAGTTTCATTAGTCCACAGCACCTTATTCCAAAATGAAGCTGGCTTGTCCAAATGTGCTTTAGCCCACCTCAAGCAGCACTGTTTGTGCTGTGGGCGGAGAAAAGGCTTCCTCTGCATCACTCTCGCATACAGCATCTCCTTGTGTAAAGTGCGCCGAATGGTTGAACGATGCACAGTGACTCCATCTGCAGCAAGATGATGTTGTAGGTCTTTGGTGCTGGTCTGTGGGTTGACTCTGACTGTTCTCACCATTCGTTGCTTCTGTCTAGCCGAGATTTTTCTTTGTCTGCCACTTCGAGCCTTAACTTGAACTGAGCCTGTGGTCTTCCATTTCCTCAATATGTTCCTTACTGTGGAAACAGACAGCTGAAATCTCTGAGACAGCTTTCTGTATCCTTCCCCTAAAACATGATGGTGAACAATCTTTGTCTTCAGGTCATTTGAGAGTTGTTTTGAGACCCCCATGTTGCTACTCTTCAGAGAAAATTAAAAGAGGGGGGAAACTTACAATTGACCCCCTTAAATACTCTTTCTCATAATTGGATTCACCTGTGTATGTAGGTCAGGGGTCACTGAGCTTACCAAGCCAATTTGATTTCCAATAATTAGTTCTAAAGGTTTTGGAATCAATAAAATGACAACAGTGCCCAAATTTATGCACCTGCCTAATTTTGTTTAAACAATTATAGCACACTTTCTGTAAATCTAATAAACTTCATTTCACTTCTCAAATATCACTGTGTGTGTCTCCTATATGATATATTTAACTGACATTTTTTATCGTAACAACCAACGATTTATACAGGAAAATCATGACAATTAACAAGGTTGCCCAAACTTTCGCATCCCACTGCAAGATAGGGACCATTATTTGTTCTGGGTGGTGGCGTATATTTTTGGGCTGTCATAAGGAAATTCAATTAAACGTACGTGGTCGACACGTAACATGTGTTGGATTCCTCCGAGATCCATGCCTCATTCATTTTAAAAAATGTGAGGTAGTCCAAACTGTCGTGAGCTAGGCAAGTGTGCTGATCTGTCACAATCCCCCTGCTGCGCTGAACGTCCTTTCGGACAGGACACTCGACAAGGGGCAAGCCAAGAGTTCCATGGCAAATTGTTCCAGCTCTGGCCACAGGTCAAGCCTGCACACCCAGTAGTCCAGAGATTCCTCACTTCTCAGAGTGTGCACATCGGCCGTTAACCCGATGTAGTCGGACACCTGTCGGTCTAGGCATTTTCAGAGGCTGGATCCAGAGGGCGACTGTCGATAAGTTGGCTACAAGAATGATCTCATATCCGAAGTGACCAACACATCTTCAAACCTCCCTCTTCTTGCATGTGCTGTTGGATTGGTACCCACAACTGTTTCTCTGTGAGTGGAAATTCCTCTGCCAGCACCCGCAACAGCAGAATGCAGCATTTCTCAAAGCAAGGCCTGAAAGTTCCGCATTCTGACAGCCCTCTGTGATGGCACCGTTGTCGCACACCACTTCAGAGGATTTCCCGGCCTGCCACAAGACGTCCTGGACCCTGGGGTATTCGCAACAAATTGCTGCATGACTAAATTCAGGACATGTGCCATGCACGGCACATGTGTCATTTTGCCAAGTTTCAGCGCGCTCAGCAGATTGGCACCATTGTCGCGCACCACTTTACCAACTGTGAAATTGAGCGGGGTTAACCACTGATCGGCCTGTGATCTAAAAGCTGAAAGGAGTGCTGGACCGTTGTGGCTCTTGGTTTCCAGGCACAACAGCCGCAGCCCAGCATGGCAACGACTCACCTGGCATGTCGAATAGGATCTGGGGAGCGCAGCGGAGGAGGCGGTAGAAGTGGAAAAGGAGGAGTCAGCCGAGGAGGAGACGGAGGAGGAGAAGAGGCAAGCCTGCATGCAATCCGTGGCGGTAACACTAAATCCCCACAGGTGGCACGGGTTGCATGCTTGACGGTCGTCAGAAGGTTCACCCAGTGGGCAGTAAAAGTTATGTACCTTCCCTGCCTGTGTTTGCTAGATCATGTGTCTGTGGTCAGATCTATCTTGGCACTGACACTGTGTGCCAGACATACATTCCCTTGCCGCTGAACGTGGCCATATAGCTCTGGGATGCGAAAATTCTAGTTGATCACAGCACTCTAGCTATTCTGGTGCTCGTCAGGGGTTTGTTCGTGGCTCCACCTCCTGGAACTCAATTTGTGTCAAATAATTCAGACAGCAACCCAATTTTTGTACTGCTTAATTGGTTTTTATTGGTCAGACATGGTGGTACACAAAGCAACGTTTCGGGCACATAGGATGCCCTTCGTCAGGCTGATGTACAAAAACAGAAAAGTAGGTACATGTAAATATATGATAATTGAAGGAACATGATTAACAACAGTTTACATGATTGGTAATAAAAACATATAAACGTGACGGATCATGTCATAGATCCATGGATTACATCAATGTATTTCATGAATGGATTTCACCGGTACATATTCATCCATAGATTTCATTAATAAATTTCATCAATAAATCACATAGTACATCTAGTTGACAGAGTAAAGAGCGACCACCAGGGGGCACTGTGGTGCTGAAAAACATAATTTACAAAACAATAGTGGAGAGATGGAGCTTTATAGAAGGTAAAGCACATTTTGACACAGGTTCAAGACACAAAAGAGAGGTAAGATGCTACATAGGAAAAGCCTGTAGTGGTGGGGATAAAAAAAACTGGCTTATCAGAAACGTATCCACTAGACCGAAGGAAAAGCCGGCGCTAGTGGGGCATACAGGGCGCCATGTTAAATAGGCAGGGAGCAATCCTCATTGGCGCGGCAGTGGCGCAGGCGCACGGGCCTGCAAATGGCGGAATGCGCATGTAGTAGCCCTATGACTACAGCCTGCAGTAAGTGCATCGAGCAGGGAAGGAGATGGGTGGGCCCAGCGAACCTGCCGGCTGAAGAGAGTTGTAGGCGGGTACGGCCGGAAGTATTAAGCCCGCGATGCGCGCATGCGCAGTGAGGCACTGGACATGCGTGGGGGACATATTGGATAAGGGCAAGAAAACCCACAATGAGAAATTCAACGTGCGCAGCGTACTCGGGCTAGGGAAACTAGAATAAAGAATAAACCATATCAAACCAGGGCGAAAGCCAGCCATATCAAACCAGGGCTAGACTAAAGACTAAGCCATCTCAAACCAGGGCAGAGGAATAAAGGTAACGGACCTTTCAAAATGGGATGGGCCATATTCTCACTGGTCGGTGACCTCAAGGTGACGTACTTATGATGGTGATTATATATGTCAGGCTGAGTTAGTGCTAGTGCGGTATAATTCACAATTCTCTCAGTGTGACATACATGGACCGTGGGGTGTGCTTCACGGGTGTTGCCACCCATTATTAGTCGGCTCAGGCCCTGTGGGAAAAAAACAAAAAAATGTATATTAGATGAAGGTCATACAAGAGAGGATTTTTTAGGCATAATTATAACTCCATTAATCAATACAATAATCCTTGTTAAGTCCATTAGGTTGCAAGGTGTTCAGACGACAAATCCATGACATCTCTCTCTCCTGTAACTGCAGCTCACGGTTACCACCTCGTCTCAAGGGGGGTATCCAGTCAATGACCTGGAAACGCAAAATATCCACATTGAATCTGGGCCTGGGATCTGCCCCGACCAATTTCACTAACCCTTTTCTCCTGGACAAAGAAATGTCAAAGTTCTTTAGACCGATCAGACTACGGGCATATATCGAAATCGAGTGCCTCACCTGAACCATGGACAACCAAGACATCATTTCACCTTTCCAGGACCGCACCAAGAACTGTAAACCACCCAGCCACGTCGTACCTCCAAAAAGATATGAGGCAGTGGAGGACTACATTTCTCATGTACTACAGGACCTTAAAACACTAGAAAAGAAGGCATCATCTATGAAGGTAAGACACAATATGTCTAAAGGGCAATCACAGGCGTTACAGAATTTATGTAATGATAAAGACACAATCGTCAAGCCGGCTGACAAAGGCTCAGGGATTGTTGTCATGAACAAAACGAACTATAGACAGGAGATCCTCCGACAACTTGCGGATCGAAAGGTCTACATACCTATAGACTATGACCCCCCAACTATCTGACATTGTGGAGACAGCTCTAATAAAGAACGTCATTAATAAAAATGTAGCCGATTACCTCATCCCCAGACATCCCTGTATTTCTATCATCTACACATTACCTAAAGTTCACAAAAATAGGGAACACCTCCCCAGGCAGACCCATTGTCTCTGGGTGCAATTCCATTTTCCAGCCAGCCGCCAAGATGCTCGATAACCTCCTTCGCCCATATGCCAAAAAAGGCGGTTCCTACATCCAGGATACCACAGATTTCCTGAATAAAATTCGGGAAATACATATTGATAATGATTGTCTCCTCGTCACCATGGATGTCAACAGCCTTTATACGAATGTCCCTACGGAGGAAGGTATTGAATGTGTTAGGGATTCTATACATCAACAGGCTGAATTTTCCACTGATGAACAAGAGCTCATCTTATCCATGTTATCCTTTGTACTAAAACTGAATTATTTCCTTTTTGAATATCAATTTTACCTGCAAATCTCTGGGACAGCTATGGGTTGTAATGTGGCGCCTACATTCGCTGTCCTGTACATAAATCGTTTTGAAGAACAGATAGTATATCCCAACTAGATGTTCTTCCAACATGTCCAATGCTGGTTTAGATATATTGATGACATTTTTTGTATTTGGCAGGGCATAAAAGAGGATTTGATCACTTTTCACCAAACCATCAACTTGGGCACAGACTCCATCTCTCTCTCACTGGACTGCAGTGACACCGAAATCTCCTTTTTGGATGTCCTTGTCAAGGTAAGGGACAACACGTTGGTAACAGATTTATACACCAAACCCACAGACAAAAATTGCCTTTTAAGATTTAACTCCTTCCACCCTTCAGTGTCACGGAACCATGAACCAGACGTACAACAAGAGATAAGTGAAAATAAGAAGGCTTTATTGAAAATAAAGCTGTAAAGCAAAAGTCCAAACGGATGGTGAAACCGAGCAGAGTCTTTGCGAAGCCAGAGGTCAGGGACCAGAAGGGTAGTCAGACGAAGCCAGGATCAGGAACCAGCAGGGTAGTCAGACGAAGCCAGGATCAGGAACCAGCAGGGTAGTCAGACGAAGCCAGGATCAGGAACCAGAAGCAGCAGCAGTCTTAGAAGCATGTGAACACAAGAGGACCAAGCAAGGAACTGAAGCCACAGACCTCCTATATATATGAGCTAGGCATCCAGCTCCTCCCAGTGGGAAGGAGGAGCCGCAGGGTGGAAGGCTACAAGAAACCCAGAAACCAAGATGGCCGCCAGCACATGTCAAACGAAGGAGAACAGCAAGAAGGTAAGACCATGACATTCAGGTTTAATACGTTTCCTCCCCCGCTCACAACTTATGAGGGTGAATAGTATAGTGTCGAAGACGAGTGTTATAGACTCTCGACTGTCAGCCATGTCCGACAAATTCATCATGAGAGGGTTCCCCAATGATGTTCTTCAGGAACATCTTAATAGAACAAGGAATCGATCCAGATCCGATCTACTGACACCCAGATTCCGCAAACATGACCGCAAGAACACACGCATTCCATGTGTCACCACATTCTCCCACTTGAGTCAGGATATTAAGAATACTGTATATAAAGATTGGTGCATCCTGTCGAGTAATTTCCCCAATATCTTTTCTGAGAAACCTCTTATGTCCTACAAAAGGGCAAGAAACATCAGGGAAAAACTAGTCAGGTCCGACCTTGCCTCCAACAAAAGGAACACTATACAAAGCACTATCACGGGTACCATCAATAATGGTACATACCCTGTGCACAATGTGGCAACGTTACCAAAGGATCCACCTTTTCGCATCCCACCACCGGTAGAATATATAACATAAATGGAAATTTCTCATGTCTTACCACATGTTATTTACCTAATTAAATGTCCATGCGGATTGGGATATGTTGGTGAAACTACCCAAAAAATCAAAGATCGCATCTCCCAACACAAATCCAACATACGGACCCATAAACAAGATGCCCCCCTGGTTCAAAATTTTATGGAATACAAGCCTACCGCCAGTCAATTGCGTTTCCAGGTCATTGACTGGATACCCCCCTTGAGACGAGGTGGTAACCATGAGCTGCAGTTACAGGAGAGAGAGATGTCATGGACCCGTCGTCTGAACACCTTGCAACCTAATGGACTTAACAAGGATTATTGTATTGATTAATGGAGTTATAATTATGCCTAAAAAAATCCTTTCTTGTATAACCGCCATCTAATGTATTTCTTCTTGTATGACCTTCATCTAATATAAATTTTTTTGTTTTTTTCCCACAGGGCCTGAGCTGTCTAATAACGGGTGGCGACACTCGTGAAGCACGCCCCACGGTCCATGTATGTCGCTCTGAGAGAATTGTGAATTATACCGCACTAGCACTAACTCAGCCTGATATATATAATCAGCATCATAAGTACGTCACCTTGAGGTCACCGACCAGTGAGAATATGGCCTATCCCATTTATTAAGGTCTGTCACCCTTATGCCTCTGCCATGGTTTGAGATGGCTTAGTCTCTAGTCTAGCCCTGGTTTGATATGGCTTATTCTTTATTCTAGTTTCCCTAGCCTGAGTACGCTGCGCACGTCGCATTTCTCATTGTGGGCATTCTTGCCCTTATCCAATATGGCCCCCACACATGTCCACTGCCTCAGTGCGCCTGCGCGCATGGCAGGCTTAATTTTTCCTGCCGTACCCGCATACTCCTCTCTTCTGCCGGCCGGTTTGCTGGGCCCGCCCATCTCTTTCCCTGCTCGATGCACTTACTGCGGGCAGTAGTCATAGGGCTACTACATTCGCACGCGCCTGCGCCACTGCATCGCCAATACGGATCGCTCCCTGCCTATTTAACATGGCGGCCTGTATGCCCCACTAGCATCGGCACTTCCCTCGGTCCAGTGGACACGTTTCTGGTAACCCAGTTTTTTATTCCCACCACTAAAGTCTTTTCTTATGTAGCATCTTATGTAGCATCTTACCTCTCTTTTGTGTCTTTAACCTGTGTCAAAATTTGATTTACCTTTTATAAAGCTCCATCCCTCCCCTATTGTTTTGTAAATTATGTTTCAGCACCACAGTGTCCCCTGGTGGTCGCTTTTTACTTTGTCAACTAGTTGTACTATGTGATAGAGATATTGATGAAATTAACTGATGAGATTAACTGAGTGATGAAATGTATTGATGAGAATTGCTGATTAGAACTAGTTATAAAATTATTCAATATTGATGAAATTATTGATGACATTTTTGATGGAATTATTGATGGAATCATTGATGAAATTTATTGATGAAATCTATGGATGAACATGTACCGATGAAATATGGATAAATACCTACCTGTGAAATCCATGGATGTAATCCATGGATCTATGACATGATCCGTCACGTTGATATGTTTTTTTTACTACCAATCATGTAAACTATTGCTAATCATGTTCTTTCAATTATCGTATTTTTACATGTACCTGTTTTTGTATATCAGCCTGACGAAGGGCATCCTATGTGCCCGAAACATTGCTTTGTGTACCACCATGTCCGGCCAATAAAAACCAATTATGCATTACAAAAATTGTAGTGCTGTCTGAATCATATAGCTCCGGGATGCCCTTCTGGGAGAAATATTTCCGTCCCAGGAACTTCCATTGGCCACAAATTTTCTAAAAGCCTCAGAGTCCACCAGTTTTTATGGCAGAAGTGGACGGGCTAGCAGTTCCGACAAGCCGGCGGTCAGCTGTTAGGCAAGAGGGTTATCCAGCGTCATCATCTTTTTACGCTCGAACATTTCGGCCACGGAAGCCTGCCTTTTGCCAGATGAACACGACAATGGCACGGTGGAAGGTGGAGTCGAGGACAAATGGAGGGAGAGAGGAGAAAGAGAAGAGCCAGGACGGGGAGTGCCGGGAGTGTGGCTTTGTGGGTTCTGACGGTGTTGCTCCCACTGGGCTCGGTGATGGGAGGCCAGGTGCCTTCGTAAGGTGGTCGTCCCTAGGCGACTTATGCGTTGACAGCACAGGCTGCAGATGGCAACATAATTGTCAGCAGTGGACACGTTAAAAAAAGCCCACACTGCAAAGCCATGTGCCGTCGTCCTGGGAGCACCAGATGTGACCGTGCATGGTTGGATGGCTCGTTCCAGATACATTAGCAGTTTGCTTTTTGCCTCCTGTGCACTGTAAGTTATGCTGCTTCTCCTCCTTCTCCTCCCTATCTGCTGCTCCATCTCTCCCTCTGAAGTCCCCTCCTCTTCCTCTCTTGTGGGCACCCATGTGACGTCATCACCTTCACCACCTCTGACATTAGAGATCTCAGAGTAGGCAGCAACAGCGGGGACCACCTCCTTGGGCTGATCTGGGTTACTGTCGTCAGACTGCTGGGGTGGCGACCGTTGCTACCCACCTTCCTGATCTGATGCCAAGAATGGCTGCCCATCAGTAGGGTCTAGGAATGGATGGGAAAATAATTCCACTGACTCGAGTGGAGGGGATATGTTGGTGGTGGTGGTTTATTTTGGGGGTGCACACATCAGAGAGTGAAGAGGGTTGCAGATAGAGAGGATGAGGAGGGTGCAGATGCGGAAGGCTGCAGTGAGCACTCAACCAAGTCTGGTTCGTCCTTTGACATAATCGCACGCACCTTCTGCAACTTCCCACTTAGGCTTCGGGCCTGGTGCACCTGCCCAACCCCCTTTCCACCGCTGTGGAATCCGCCTGCCCACTTCCTCTGCCTGTCATTTTCAAAATGACCCTGTGACAAAAGTCCCTTAAAATGAACAGAATTTGTGGAAGAAGGTATATCACACCCCTGCCTAATCAGTTTTTTGGGGGGGCAACTGTATATCACACGTATAATTTTTTGTTTCCAATAGTGTTTGTCACTCTGTGTAGCTGCGTTGCCGCAGCTAAACCGCAAACAAATGCTGCACTACCTAAATACACTATATGGAAAGCATATTATTGGTATATCACACCCCTGCTTCAATCAGATTTGTTGGTGGTGCAACTGTATATCACACCAGTATTACAAAAAACTAAATGGCTGCACACCATTATATATACAAACAATAGAGCTAAGAAATGGGGGTCATTCTAGATAAAAGTGGTACAATACCGACTATAAATGAGTATACATGAATAATGGAAGCTCTTAGCGCACATACGTGTCGGGCCCACCTACCAGGCGTCAAGGTGGCTTCCGCAGATTGGTCCCTATCACTAAAGAAACTGCCTCACTTTGGACTTACTTAAGCTTACAAATATGCAGGGCAGTGTAGAACCAGCTACAAACATATTCTGCTCAGAAGCCCAGGTAGATGGGCGTGTCCAGTCTAAAAGAGGTGCCACCCCCAATATATTGCAAGAAAATTTAGACTAAAACCTCATGCATATCCATGAGGCAAACATAATTACAAAAACAAAATGGTTGCACACCATTATATATACAAACAATAGAGCTAAGAAATGGGGGTCATTCTAGAAGTGGTACAATACCGACTATAAATGAGTATACATGAATAATGGAAGCTCTTAGCGCACATACGTGTCGGGCCCACCTACCAGGCTTAAAGGTGGCCCTGAATATTGTAGGCTTAAGTAAGTCCAAAGTGAGGCAGTTTCTTTAGTGATAGGGACCCATCTGCGGAAGCCACCTTGACGCCTGGTAGATGGGCCTGACACGTATGTGCGCTAAGAGCTTCCATTATTCATTTATAGTCGGTATTGTACCACTTTTATCTAGAATGGCCCCCATTTCTTAGCTCTATTGTTTGTATATATAACGGTGTGCAGCCATTTTGTTTTTTGCAATTATGTTTGCTTCATGGATATGCACCTGTGATCCTGAAGGTTTTAGTCTAAATTTTCTTGCAATATCACACCAGTAGAAATTATTTGTTCCAATAGCGTTTGTTATTCTGTGTAGCTGTAGTATCGCAGCAGAACCGCACACAACTGCTGCACAATACAAATGCACTATGATATACTTTCTATGTTAGAAAGTATATTATAAGTATATTACACTGCAGCGTACTCAAGTTAGGGTTAATAGTGTTCCTGGGTGTTGTAGTGCAATTGTGACCACTAACCTGAGACAGCTGACTCTCTGCAAGGCAGGTAATGATAAGTAATGTTCGTGACGCCAGTGCCAATTAAACAGTGGCACGCCGTTTGCTGATAGCAGGAATAACTGAGGAACCACGTGATGTTAAAACAGAACTCAAACTTTAGTAGTCATCATGCATGGACATAGATGGAAGCGCAGTTCCTTTGCAGACAGCTGGTTTCAGTACATTTGATGCAGGCAATATATAGCAAGGTGACTTCAGAGTGTTAAACACAGGACTTGTAGTACAGGCGGCTTGCACTCTATTCCTGACTGATCCTGGAACATAGAAACTCTTCTCCAAGGCCCAATGCCCTAGCTCTGGCTTATATCCTTGGTTTTATAATGATCAAGTACCTCCTCTGTTATCTTTAGTACCTCTTGCTTTTCTGGACTTGCCTCTGTCTCTCCCAGTTTCCTCAGGCTGGTTAACTGTGGTGTTCCTGCTTCTGCATATATGAACTCAGGAGGGGAACCTTCTCCTTGGATCTGGAACCCGATTACAGGGACTGCAATACCCTCTCCTGGTCTGCAAGCTCCAGGCCTGGACTTAACTCAGACATAGTCTGATCTAACACAGTCTAAATCCTCTCTTCCTCTCCCTGACTGGGCCTTATATAACCTAGGGCTCCCTAGCTCCCTCTAGTGACTCAGAGCTGGAATGACACCCCTAGCAGGCCTGTACATGCACATTTCACAGTAACAGGGAAGTACATAGCATTACATTATGAAGATGACTTATACCAACCTCCCCATAAATAAGGGGAAAAGACAGCACACAAGTGACCCTTCTGTAGTGACGGGCATTACAGCTCCCGTACACTACATACCCCGCTGCTTTAAGCTGAGTACGACCTCGTACTCCATCAGGACCCGCCAACTGGAATTTTCACCTGTAATAGAAAAAAGACACATGCAGGCATACATAAACGTAAATCATCTGCATTTACATTCATATCAGGTCCAATTGGCAAAGGTGAAGGGTAGTGACAAGGGGCGTCGTTCTCTTCTCTCAGGATAGTGAATGGAACTGGGGCGCTGACCTGGCACAGCGTAACATTATTACCAGGATAGTCCATATGTGCAAATTGTCCTTAATAGAACAGCAGAAAAGATAAAACAATATAAAAGTTCTTGGAGGCTCAAAGAACAAACATGAGTCCGTACCCAGGTTCCTTTCTTATAAATCACAGAGGCTCTCGTGCGGTGGAGTCCATCACTGGGCACATTTCCTTAAAAACAAAGATCTCAGAGGCTCAGGTACTTTTGAGTCTATCACTGGGCACATATCCTTGGAATCCAGTTGCACAATAAAAATGAAGTCTAAAAACAAGTGCGGTAATACCCCTGATCAACCTGAAAAGGGGGTTAAGGGGTAGTAAGGTGGCAACAACGGAACAGGCAACAACTGGGTGTGTGATAGCAGAAGCAGGGCAGGAGGGTCCTGAAACAAACTTGGCTTTGTTGACTTTAATTATTTCAGTGGATGACCACTACCACTGAGCCGTGGGTAAACTGGCAGCAGCAACAAAGGACCAGAAACAAAGGACTCCTGTCCTGGAAGGGTTAACTTTTCAAAATCATCCCTTGGCAAAAATAAGTCAAAGGCCTAGCAGGCTAATTCACAAGGGCGCATCATAGTTGCCCAGCTCTGCTGGCAAATAAGGGCTGTAGTAGTTCTCTACAGGTGGATGTGCCCACATTACAGTGTCAGGGGGCAGCTGCAAGGTGAAGGGACCCCTAATAGGTATTGGCCCCATAGGCCTAGGGGTATAGACTCTTGTGGACCGTACCGGTCCCGGCATAATTATAGTAGGCTGGGGTGGACTTGATACCGCCGCCGCAAGCGGTCCGGTGGGCTCTGTGCAGCAAGTCACAGGATTAGCGGGACTTCTTTGGGGCCTTGACGGAGCAATGTTAGCAGAAGGTGGTTTACGGGTGGTGACAGGCACCCTTACCTCGTCCTCCTTAGGCGGCGTCTGGATCCTGGCAGTGGCAATCTTGCGCAGCTCCCGCAACTTTTCCTCCAGCCGGACGATCTGGTCACCTATACTTTCAGTCTCCGAATCGCTGTCCTCTGCTGGCGCCGCTGGCGCAGGTACAGTGTAGGATGCATCGGACGCGGCCGCTGCAGGCTCCGGTGGCGCATCGGGTCTCCGACCCTTCTGGATATTCTCCAGGGTAACGCGGAGTCCTTTGAGATTCTCCAAGTCCTGGATTGTCTTCTCCCGGCGAGGCAGCTCGGGGGACGGATAGGGACTCACCCATTTTTCCAACACGGTTGGCTGCCAGAATACATTAGGACCAATGAAAGAGCCCCGCTCTTGGAAGGCGTGATGGGCCGGTTCTGGAGAGCGTACAGGTTCCCGCTCGCAGCCAGAATAGTCCTCTTCTGCCTCCCAGTCCTCCATTCTCTCTTGGGACGGGACACGGCAGTTGCATATGGGCCTCGCAGGCTCTCGGCAGGGGTGAATTCTACCTCCTCTCTCTCGCGGAGGTTATGCAGATGCCCAGGGAGGTAATCTCTCTTGACGGATCTCCGGTTGACGTATAAGTCTCTGCCAGTCACACAGTCCTGTATGAACACGTAGCCACGGGTTTTGTCAAATGACAGCACCAACCCCTTTCTCCTTTCCAGGCGGGGTTGGGTATTAGTATGACGGTCGTAAATGGACTTGGTCAGTTCTTCATAGTATATTTTAGTTTTAGTATTCCTCTGTATAGCGGCCTCCCGGATCTCTGCCATTAGTGCTGACCACTTGTATGAGGGCTGAAAGAAGTCTCTCCAAGAGCCATAGCAATGCTCCGGTTCTTTCCCCAGTGGCGGGCAGGCGGGTCTCTCCGGTCCCGGAGAGTAGGCCGGTGGAGCCTCCTCTGGCTCTACACCAATATCAGTCATGTTCAATAACCCAGGCGCAGACATCTCAGCAGAGCAGTCTTTACTCTCCAACATGCTCGATCCTTCTCCGGAGAGCGACAGGGTGGCGCCAATAAGTTCAGCCAGATCCTCCCATTGCACTGGGAGGCCGCCCCCCAAGTATTCCCGTATGTGGAAGGCGGAGTCCATGCTGGCAGACATGCAAATGTCCAGACAGGCGGTGGCGCCTGACCTTGAACCTTTTCCCGCTTTTTCAGTAAAAAGGCGCCAGCTTTTCCCGCATTTTCAGGATGAAGATGACGCAGCAGTAAATTCAGCAAGCTCAGCGGCCATCTTTTAGTAAGAAACGCTGTCTATTCACTGACAGCAAGCAGGATGGTAAAAAGTCCATAAAACCACACTCCAATGTGGCAATTTCCTTCCTCTTGATAGCACAACACTGCACAGTGCTTTTTGGAGGTTTTAGGGATACTTTTGGTATGTTTTTCAGTCCACAAAGTCCACTTTAATAAAACAGGCAATTTGTCACTTTGGTCACAGGGCAACTGTATAAGGCACAAAGTTCACGCTTCTTGCACTGGAAAGCGTGCGTATCCTGTTCGTGACGCCAAAAGAGAGGTGCAGCGTACTCAAGTTAGGGTTAATAGTGTTCCTGGGTGTTGTAGTGCAATTGTGACCACTAACCTGAGACAGCTGACTCTCTGCAAGGGCAGGTATAGATAGGTAATGATAGTGACGCAGTGCCAATTAAACGGTGGCACTGCCGTTTGCTGATAGCAGGAATAACTGAGGAACCACGTGATGTTAAAACAGAATTCAAACTTTAGTAGTCATCATGCATGGACAAAGATGGAAGAGCAGTTCCTTTGCAGAACAGCTGGTTTCAGTACATTTGATGCAGGCAATATATAGCAAGGTGACTTCAGAGTGTTAAACACAGGATTTGTAGTACAGGCGGCTTGCACTCTATTCCTGACTGATCCTGGAACATAGAAACTCTTCTCCAAGGCCCAATGCCCTAGCTCTGGCTTATATCCTTGGTTTTATAATGATCAAGTACCTCCTCTGTTATCTTTAGTACCTCTTGCTTTTCTGGACTTGCCTCTGTCTCTCCCAGCACTGACTCTGGAAACTTCTGAACTCCCTTCCTAGGCTAGTTAACAGTGGCGTTCCTGCTTCGGCATATATGAACTCAGGAGGGGAACCTTCTCCTTGGATCTGGAACCCGGTTACAGGGACTGCAATACCCTCTCCTGGTCTGCAAGCTCCAGGCCTGGACTTAACTCAGACATAGTCTGATCTCTAACACAGTCTAAAATCCTCTATTCCTCTCCCTGACTGGGCCTTATATAACCTAGGGCTCCCTAGCTCCCTCTAGTGACTAAGAGCTGGAATGACACCCCTAGCAGGCCTGTACATGCACATTTTACAGTAACAGGGAAGTACATAGCATTACATTATGAAGATGACTTATACCAACCTCCCCATTTATAAGGGGAAACGACAGCACACAAGTGACCCTTCTGTAGTGACGGGCATTACAGCTCCCGTACACTACAACACCCCTAAATAAGTCACACCTATCGATAGCACACCTATACCAGTCCTTAAAAGGTCTTTTGTGGCCCTATTAGCTAGTGTTTGGTGTCCCTAACAGCCTGTCCCTGCTCCACACAGGAACCTCTCCCTACACTGGCAAAAGACTGAATGTAAAATGGCGCCCAGATCAGGTTTATTTATAAGGTAGTGGGCATGTCCATGTGCTGATACGTCTCAATTGGCGTCCTGTACCACCTGATGGATGTGTCATGGGTCAGAATTCGGGGCTATGCAAAAAATTATGGCGCGTGCGAATATCGCCATATGTTCGCATGTTCTGTGAATCATGAACGAGCAAAGTTCACCGTGAAACATCCGCCGGCTGAACCGCAAGGCCATCTCTATTCAGGAACATCACTGTCATGGTTTTCCTGGCTTGGCAGCGGCATCTGGTTGCTAGGGCAAGTTCTGTGCGCATCCTATACCTGGATACTGTGCTGCACTATGTGTTTTGCCTTTATATGTTTTATATTGTATGCTTTATAGTGTTTCATTGCTACTGCTATGTTTATGATTTCACTGTGTCTGGGCACATGTAAGTTTCTTATTTGAAAATAGGATGCACATTGCTGTGTAGGGATGTATTTTGATCCCTCATAGGATCTTTATTGTATACAGTATTTTAACATTGTGGTGTTTAATAAATATTGTCATATATTTTTACATAATTGATGTGTGGTCTGCTTTTATAGCCTCTTGTGTTTGTTTGATAAGAAGTACATTACATACTGTTTAAAGTAATATAAAACCATGTACCTTATCTCTCCACCTAAAGAAAATTCTAACAAGAATAATATCTCTATGGCGAGAAGTCATTTCTCATGTTTTCTCATTAGCACCATCTGCTGGTAACTGATGAAATTTCGGAATTTCAGATCCATTCATCTTGTTGGCATTTCATTATGCAAGACTGTAATACAAATACATTACATGCCATTGAATGTGGCTTCATTTGCTTGATGCAATGCCAATCTTTTTATCTGACAGTTTGATTTCTATAATATTAAATGTATTTGATTCATCTATGGTAGTCTATAGAAGTTAAACAGTAGAGGTTAAAAGTTTATGATATTGTCCTCTTTAATTGTAAAATGGTAGAATGATTACAGTATGAAAAGGTAAAAATTCAGTAATTTAGCTCTTTCTCTAATCATATCGCATCCTAGTCTAATTTGACCTGCAAGCATCCAGTCCATGGGGTGTTTTCCAGTATTATTGACAGCAGGAAAAGCGGTCTGAACTGCTATTCTTGCCATCAAAAGTATTAAATAATCGATAGACCCCATTATAAGTTAATTGAGTCGGAAAGGATGCGTTGGGTACCTATTCAATATGGATCCATGGTTTGCTGGCACCGCTTTTTAGTAATATAAACAATGATGCTAGCATGGACAGGGCTTAATTTAGGAAATACTTCTCAATTCTGTTTATCCTGTACATGAGATGTTCAAGTCTAAAGACCATTTTACACAGGCCAATAGTTGGGTGATCATTGCAACCTCAACACAGTCTGCCGA
Organism: Bufo bufo; assembly: GCF_905171765.1. Taxonomy (NCBI): domain Eukaryota; kingdom Metazoa; phylum Chordata; class Amphibia; order Anura; family Bufonidae; genus Bufo; species Bufo bufo. Next base: position 543,831,538 of record NC_053390.1, on the reverse strand, counting down.
TCTAACAAACGGGCCATTAAATGATCGTTTGTCAGCAGCACATCTTCAACCAGTAAAGAAGGGTTGCTAACATAATACAGAGTGTATAAAAGCAAGGGGGTTATAAATCATCACGTTAACAACTGATTGTTCATCCCCCAATTATTGAACAGTGAAAGCAAAAGTAAGGCAACTTTGGCTGTGACAAGCTTTATGTAACCAGGGATACCATAGCTGTGTCGCAGAGCTGTCATTAAATTGAATGGGTTAAAAAAACTGTGTGTGAAACAACCCTTTGATGGTTTCCATTAACTTATGTATCATTTCAGGTATTAAAGGACTGAGTAAACCACATTACCATCAGTGATGGTCAGTTCGCAGTGTTCTCCAGCGAACACATGCGGGTTGCCATATTGACTCACCCGTCTGGCGATGCACAGGTAAGCCCTTACCTGTGCCTGTGCCGGGAGCCAGTCTGAAATCAAATGCGGTCACCGGGAGCAGGCAGTTCTGAGAACAGCCTGATGAAGGCCCCCGGCGGCTGTTCTCAGAACTGCCTGCTCCCGGGAAATAGCTGACTTATAACGCTCCTCGTGACAAATTAATTTGATTTAAAAAAATTCAGCTCTATTTTACTTTTATGTTTTTAATGTTATTTTTTTTTTACCAATAAATACAGTTTGACAAGAGACCAATGCAATGCCCAGAGTCTCACGTTTTTTTATACTTACCTGATGGATGGTTTTAAAAGAAAGGTGCAGCGACCTGGTCTCTCTCCGTGAAGGAGTGCTTCTGCCATTATTCAGTGTTTTGCTTGGGGTGCACAACTTACTCCTGTAAGGAGCTTGATGTACTGGGGACCTAGATTTTAATGTTGAAGTAACACTGGGGAAGCGCCCCCACTTTTCTTTTTCTTTATTAATGAAAATGAATGCCAATTAATGGATCTGCCCCTGCTGACAGTGTCTATTTATCGCTGGCTCAATGATGCCACTGCTGCTGTCTGCTTATCCGTTATGTTTCATATTGTGCGGCTGCGGCTGCCACAGCTGCTCTTCCCTCTGCTGCCACTACTACTACCAATACACAGCCACACATTTACTGACTTGTCTGTCAGATTCTATATTGTACTGCTGCTGCCGTGGCTGCTACTGCCAATACTACTACCCGTACACAGCCATAGATCTACTGCCATACTGTATTGGACAACTTGTTCAGAACAAGCCATTGCTTTTTCCAATTCTAGTGTGTGCATTAAACTCCAGCAGGCATCACTAATAGATAATTTTATACCATTTTTTTAAACTTTAAAAAGCATAACAAATCTGACATTACAGTGTTTTATAAAAACAGGTTGTATGCTACCATCGGCAAGCATGCATTTACCTATAGCCATATATGTTGCTGTCACTTTAAGATTAGTAATGCTGTTTTGTTGTTAAAGAGCTTGAAAGTAGTTGCACACAGCTCTAGGAGACCCCGGAATATCATACACAACTTTTCAGGGCAATCTGTGCACTATCGTTTCTGTTCGAAAGTAAATGTACCTGAATCAAACCTTCCCATTGATTCATTAGAATTGGACCTGAAAGAAATTTCAACAAATGTATTCATCTCAAATTATGAAATTTTAGGTGAGATATGTAGTCTTGGAAGGGGGAGTATATGGAAAAACCAAAACAAGAAAGAAGCAGCAGTCCAAAGTATTTTTGAAAAAAGTTAAATTGAGGATTTTGGTTTTGCTGCTACATACCTCATGTGTAACATAGTAACATACATAGTAACATAGTATATAAGGCCGAAAAAAGACATTTGTCCATCCAGTTCGGCCTGTTATCCTGCAAGTTGATCCAGAGGAAAGCAAAAAAAAAAACCTGTGAGGTAGAAGCCAATTTTCCCCACATAAGAGGAAAAAAATTCCTTCCCGACTCCAATCAGGCAATCAGAATAACTCCCTGGATCAACGACCCCTCTCTAGTAGCTATATCCTGTAATATTATTACACTTCAGAAACACATCCAGGGCCCTCTTGAATTCCTTTATTGTACTCACCATCACCACCTCCTCAGGCAGAGAGTTCCATAGTCTCACTGCTCTTACCGTAAAGAATCCTCTTCTATGTTGGTGTAGAAACCTTCTTTCCTCCAGACGCAGAGGATGTCCCCTCGTCAGTCACAGTCCTGGGGATAAATAGATGATGGGAGAGATCTCTGTACTGACACCATATATATTTATTCATAGTAATTAGATCTCCCTTCTGTTGTCTTTTTTCTAACGTGAATAACCCTAATTTTGATAATCTTTCAAGGTACTGTAGTCCCCCCAATCCAGTTAATACTTTAGTTGCCCTCCTCTGGACCCTCTCCAGCTCTGCTATGTCTGCCTTGTTCACTGGAGCCCAGAACTGTACACAGTACTCCATGTGTGGTCTGACTTGTGATTTGTAAAGTGGTAGGACTATGTTCTCATCACGGGCATATATACGCCCCTTTTGATGCAACCCATTATCCTATTGGATCTGCACCTGCTGATTTTTACAGCTTAGTCTGCTGTTCAGTAAAATTCCTAGGTCCTTTTCCATGTCAGTGTTACCCAGTGTTTTAGCATTTAGTATGTAGAGGTGACTTGCATTATTCCTTTCCATGTGCATAACTTTACATTTGTCAGTGTTAAACCTCATCTGCCACTTATCTACACAAGCCTCCAATCTATCCAGATCCTTTACACAGTTTAGTGCCATCTGCAAAATTTATATTTTACTGTGCAAGCCTTCTAAAAGATCATTAATAAATATGATGGAGAATAGGGCCCAATACTGACCCCTGAGGTACTCCACTAGTGACAGTGACCCAATCTGAGTGTGTACTGTTAAAAACCACCCTCTGGTTTCTATCAATGAGCCAGTTACTTACCCACATACAGACATTTTCTTTCCAGTCCAATCATTCTCATTTTATATACTAACATTTTATGCGGTACAGTGTCAAATGCTTTGGAGAAGTCCAGATATACGACATCCATTGATTCGCCGCTGTCAAGTCTAGAACTTACCTCCTCATAGAAACTGATTAAATTAGTTTGACATGACTGATCCCTCATAAAGTCATGCTGATATGGCGTTATTTGCTTATTTTCCTTGAGGTATTCCAAGTTAGCATCTCTTAGAAAACCTTCAGACAGTTTACCCACGACAGATGTTAAACTTACCGTCCTATAGTTTCCGGGCTGTGTTTTTGAACCCTTTTATAATATTGGCACTACATTTGCTATGCGCCAATCCTGTGGAACACTACCTGTCAGTATAGAGTCCTTAAATATCAGAAATAAGGGTCTGGCTATGACATTACTTAATTCTCTTAGGATACGGGGGGGGGGGGGAAGCCATCTGGTCCTGGTAATTTGTCTATTTTAATCTTTTTAAGACATCGCTGTACTTCTTTCTGGGTCACACAGGGCACTTTTAATGGGGAATTAACTTTTACATTCTGGATTTAATCTGACAGTTTATTTTCTTCAGTGAACACAGTGGGAAAAAAAAATAGAGGGCCGACACCTTCAGATTTAAACTTTTTACCATTTATATAATTGAAAAACATTTTAGGGTTAGTTTTGCTCTCTTGGGCAATTAATCTCTCGGTCTCTAGTTTGGCTGCTTTTATTAGTTTTTTACATATTCTATTTTTTCTATATAGTTTTTCAGTGCTTCCTCGCTACCCTCCTGTTTTAGTGATTTAAATGCTTTCTTTTTGTCATTTATTGCTTTCTTTACAGTTCTATTTATCCACATTGTTCCTTAACCTTTTATTCCCATAAGGTATGTACCTCTCACAATTAGATTTTAGGATGCTTTTCAAAATATCCCATTTTGTGGATGTATTTTTATTTTTGAGGACTTTGTCCCAGTTAGTTACGCCTATGGCCTCTCTTAGTTGGCTAAATTTAGCTTTTTTGAAGTTTGGTATTTTTGTTCCTCCCTAAAGAAACACTCTTTTGAATGATAATTGGAAGGTTATTACTTTATGGTGTCCCCCGACCTGCACATCTGTTGTTCTGTCAGGTCCAGTTTGGTCGTCCCTCTAAACGGGTCCTAAACCAGTTGGGAAAGGTAATTGTCTTTGGTTATTGCCAAGAATCTGTTTACTTTATGAGTAGGGTTGAGCGAACCCGAACTGTAAATTTCGGGTTCGTACCAAACTTTACGGTGTTCGGCACCCAAACCCGAACATTTCAGTAAAAGTTCGGGTTCGGTGTTTGGGTAATATTAATATACCATCGGATCAGAGTTTTCTCCAATCTGATGGTATATTTTAACTTGAAGTGTCCCCATCACCATGGGAACGCCTCTATGTTAGAATTTACCATCGGATTGGAGTTAAATCGTGAAAGCTCAGATCCGACAGTATATTCTAACACAGAGGCGTTCCCATAGTGATGGGGACACTTCAAGTTATAATATACTAAGAACTGTGGACATAATGGCCCCCTGCTGCCTGGCAGCACCTGATCTCTTACAGGGGGCTGTGATCTGCACAATTAACCCCTCAAAGTCAACTTAGGGCACATATCCTTTTTCAGAGGTAAGTTCTTTCTGCTACAAATGGTGGCAGTTAAAAGATGGAAGTGAACATGTGCTTCCATCTCAGTGAGCAGAAAAGAGAAAGTAGCAGGTGATAGATTTCCCTGAATAACTCATGCAATTACTAAAGTATTCAGATCCGGGTGCTAGTTTGAAAACTGTAGAATATTTTTTGTGGGACAATCCCTTTAACTTGAAGACTATGGCTTAGCAATTCCAAATATTGTGGAACATGACATCAGACACCTTCATCTGATTCACATTAAAATGACAACTGTCCAATGCCAAAATGTACCATTGTATTTATGATTATTGAATTAGCTAAACCAAGGAATGTGGGCAGCACCACTGTCTATATAGTACAGACGGAGTGCCAGCGGCTGAGTCGGCGATGCACCTGCAAACAATATAGAAAAAATGAAATCCGCAGCACATCCAAGTAGTGAAGAAGTAAAAGAAGCTTTAATCACCAAGCATGCAACGTTTCAATCCTCTCAATGGGATTTTTCTCAAGCAGTGACATAGTGGGCAGTGCATAGTACATATTTAAACATTGACATAATCAAACAATCAATGAGTAAATTACAATCATTTAAAGTGATACATTAAAAAAAACATTACAATAGCAGTGTTATCATTACAAAATAACATTTCATAAAATTACATAGTGTTACAGTGCACACAATGTCCGTATCACATCCAACGTACAGTATACAGGAAAAATACTTTAATAGCAATCATAATTAATTCAGGTGTATATCATCACAATAACCAAAATGTGCAGGTGTACCTCAGTGAAATGATGAGTTGGATCACAGGAATGTGCGATGGAATCTATGCACATGGGTCACGGCGTCTCAGACATACCAATGCGCATGTCTCAGGACCTTCCTGGGGATTCCGATCACATGATCACGCATTCTGGTCATTCAATGAAATGCGCATGTCACAGGACCTGTGAGCATGTGATCACAACTTGTGATCACTCCTCCAGTCATGTGTTCAAGTAAATCCTCCGGTCATGTGCTTCAGTATGTCACATGATCGGAATAGACGAACTTACAGATTCAAGTGTTCAGTGGTATTCAAAACACATAGGAAAGCATGATTTATCAGGTCAATTTCCAAATATCATTATACGGGACATATATATGACACCTAAGGTAAGTTATGAATATCCAAAGTGTAAAGAAATATGTTGTCTTAAGAACATAAGATTATGTAGGCAGGCATAAAAGTAGCGGAGTACATATGGCAGTGTGGGTACCTGGTGCAGGATCATTGCTACCCCAGGCGCATCAAATCACATGGACAGTACCATACATGAGTCACCCATTTATCAGGGAGATGTAAATGACTGTATACAACTGGAAGTACCATTGTTGTGTACAGGAAAGCTATATGTAATAAGCGGAAGTACCGCCGCTTTCCTTTGCTATATAAAGACTTAGTTTATTAATTATTAAATAGCCCCCTAGTCTACACAAGGAATTCAGTATATGCGACTTATGTGGTTATCACAAAGTCCCAACCTGACTTGTCCCCCCTGTCCGTTGGATACCATCCCTGGAAATCCAACATGGCAGACCCGGGATCATCCTCTAGATTCCGGGGGCACATTAATGTATATCCATAAAACATGTCAATCCTCTCCCCGAGACTGATGGCTCAAAAGGCCTGTCCATATGTAAATCCGAGCACATGGGTATAGCAACCAAACCATCCCAGGTTTCCCAACATCACCTGTGTATGACCAAATGCCTGCATGCAAATCAGAAAAGGAAAAAATGTCAAGGAAATCAATTATCCGCGCACCTGCACGGAGAACAATCATATGTCATGCAGTGCATAAGACATGACCGTATAACCTGCTGTGCACAGAAACATGATCCCACCAATCTTGATATAAAGACATCTTTTTCTAAAGAAAAGGCAAATAAAATTGTATATAACAATTAGAACCTAAATAAGAAAAGGATAAAAGGTGTGTGTATATATATATATATATATATATATATATATATATATATATAAGTGTCACGGAACCATGAGATACAACAGACGTACAACAAGAGATAAGTGAAAATAAGAAGGCTTTATTGAAAATAAAGCTGTAAAGCAAAAGTCCAAACGAATGGAGAAACCGAAGCAGAGTCTTTGAGAGGCCAGAGATCAGGAACCAGAAGGGTAGTCAGACGAAGCCAGGATCAGGAACCAGCAGGGTAGTCAGACGAAGCCAGGATCAGGAACCAGAAGCAGCAGCAGTCTTAGAAGCATGTGAACACAGGAGGACCAAGCAAGGAACTGAAGCCACAGACCTCCTATATATATGAGCTAGGCATCCAGCTCCTCCCAGTGGGAAGGAGGAGCCGCAGGGTGGAAGGCTACAAGAAACCCAGAAACCAAGATGGCCGCCAGCACATGTCAAACGAAGGAGAACAGCAAGAAGGTAAGACCATGACAGTACCTCCCCCTCAAAGGCCCCTCCTCCGCGGAGCAAAAAACGGTTTCTGAGGGAAGCGTGCGTGGAAGGCTCGGAGCAAGGCAGGAGCATGGACATCTGCGGAGGAAACCCAGGAACGCTCCTCTGGACCATAACCACGCCAATGGACCAAAAACTGCACCCGACCGCGGACCAGGCGTGAGTCCAGGATATTGCTCACCTCATACTCCTCATGATTGCCCACTCGGACCGGACGAGGCCGAGGAACCGAGGAAGTGAAACGATTACACACCAGTGGCTTCAACAGGGAGACATGAAACACGTTAGAGATCCGCATGCCAGGAGGAAGCGCAAGGGCATAGGCTACCGGGTTTACCCTGCGAAGCACTCGGAAGGGACCAACAAAGCGAGGCGCCAGCTTGGGAGTGGGCACTCGAAGGTTGAGGTTGCGGGTGGACAACCATACACGGTCTCCGACCTGGTAGGAAGGAGCAGGCGCTCGTCTGCGATCAGCCTGGAGTCTCTGGCGCTGCGCAGAGGCCTCAAGGGACTTCTGGATCTGTACCCAAGAAGCACGTAGGACGGAAAGGTGATCCTCCACAGCCGGAATATCCTGGGGAGAGAATACCTCCGTTAACACGGCATGTTGGAACCCATAATTGGTCATGAAGGGAGACGTCCCAGAGGAAGAGTTCACCGCCGTGTTCCTGGCAAACTCAGCCCAAGGCAGAAGGTCAACCCAATTGTCTTGGTGATCGGAGACATAGCAACGAAGGAATTGCTCCAAGGCCTGATTGGATCGTTCTGCGGCCCCATTGGACTGAGGGTGGTAGGCCGAGGAGAAGGAGAGATAAATCCCCAACTGGGAGCAAAAGGCGCGCCAGAACCTGGACACAAACTGACTCCCCCGATCCGACACAATCTCCTTGGGCAAACCGTGCAACCGGAAGACCTCCCTGGCAAAAATCGTGGCCAACTCTTGTGCAGAGGGTAACTTCTTGATTGGAACACAGTGGCACATTTTGGAAAACCGATCCACAATCATGAGAATGACCGTATGGCCTCGGGATGCAGGGAGGTCCACAATGAAATCCATCCCCAGGTGTGACCATGGGCGCTCCCCGGTGGCTATGGGTTGCAGAAGGCCCAACGGAAGGTGCCGAGGGGACTTACTCTGGGCACAAACGGAGCATGCCGCTACATATGCGGCGATGTTGGAAGGCCACCAGAACAGACGTGAAACAGCCCAGGACAGCTGATTCTTTCCAGGATGCCCCGCGGTCTTGGAGTTATGGTAGGTTCGCAACAACCGAGTGCGCAACTCCTCAGGCACAAAACATCTGCCGTTGGGTCTCCCAGAGGGAGCACCAGATTGAGCCGCCAAAATCTGCTCACCCAGGGGAGAGGTCAGGCTGGTGCGAATGGCGGCCAGGATCTGATTCGGAGGTATGACCGAAGTCGGAATCGACTCCTCCCTGGACAGCTCGGAGTACTGCCGTGATAGGGCATCCGCCCTGATGTTCTTGGAACCGGGTAGGTAGGAGACCACGTAATTAAAACGTGACAAGAACAGAGCCCATCTGGCCTGACGTGGTGTCAATCTCTTGGCCTCAGAAAGGTAGGTCAGATTCTTATGGTCCGTCAGGATGAGAACCGGAACCACCGAACCCTCGAGCAAGTGCCTCCATTCTTTAAGGGCCTGCACGATGGCCAATAACTCCCTGTCACCAATCTGATAGTTGCACTCCGCGGAAGACAGTTTCCGGGAGTAAAACCCACAAGGAAGCAGAGGACCCTCTGGTGTTCTACGCTGAGACAGAAGGGCGCCTACTCCCGTCTCAGACGCGTCCACCTCGAGGACAAAGGGCAACCCAGGGTTGGGATGCGACAGAATCGGAGCCGACACAAAAGCGGACTTTAGGGCCTCAAAAGCTCGGATGGCCTCGAGCGGCCAGACCTGGGAATTACTGCCCTTCCTGGTCAGATCCGTGAGAGGCTTGGCCAGCATGGAAAAGTCCCTGATGAACTTCCGATAATAATTGGCGAAGCCCAAAAAGCGCTGCAGGGAACGAAGACCACTGGGCTGGGGCCACTGTAAGACAGCCGAAACCTTCTCAGGATCCATGGAGAACCCCTCAGCGGAAATGATGTAACCTAAGAAGGTTACCTGGGATCGGTGAAATTCGCATTTCTCAAGCTTACCGAACAGCTTGTTCTCTCGTAACCGTTGCAACACTCGTCTGACATCCAGAATGTGGGGCTCCATGGATTCAGAATATACCAAGATGTCATCCAAATAGACCACCACACACTGCTGCAACAGGTCACGGAAAACATCGTTGATGAATTCCTGAAAGACTGCGGGCGCATTGCACAACCCAAAGGGCATAACCAAGGATTCATAATGACCGGTCCTGGTGTTAAACGCGGTCTTCCACTCATCGCCCGCCTTGATCCTTACCAGGTTATATGCCGCCCTCAGGTAGAGTTTGGTAAAGACCGTGGCCCCTTTAAGGCGATCGAACAGCTCGGAAATCAAGGGTATCGGGTAAGCGTTCTTGATCGTGATGCGATTGAGACCCCTGTAATCGATGCAAGGCCTCAACTCACCGCCCTTCTTTTTCACAAAGAAAAATCCAGCCCCTGCCGGGGACGAGGATTTGCGAATGTGTCCGCGTGAAAGCGCCTCCCTCACGTACTCCTCCATGGCCTCATTCTCCGCTACCGACAGTGGATAGACTTTGCCACGAGGAGGAACGGCACCAGGTTGTAACTCTATGGCACAATCGTATGGGCGGTGCGGAGGTAGGGCAACCGCGCGCACCTTATCGAATACATCCCGGTACTCCTCGTATTCAGGAGGCAACAGAGAGTCCGAGGAAGTACACAGCAACTTGACAGACCCATGGATGCAACTAGCCCCACACTGCGGTGACCACGAGAGGATCTCGGCCGATCTCCAATCGAAAGTCGGATTATGCTTCTGGAGCCAGGGGTACCCCAAGACCACCGAGTAGTGTGGAGACGAAATAACCTGGAGGCAGACCGACTCTCTGTGAACGGCACCAATGGCTATCCCCACTGGAAGGGTCTCATGAGTCACGTGTGACGACAGAAGGGGTCTGCCGTCTATCGCCTCAAGAGCCAGTGGGGAACCTCGAGCCTGCAGAGGAATGGAATTGGCGGCAGCGAACACACTATCAATGAACAAACCACCAGCACCAGAGTCCACCAACGCCTGGGTCGTCACCGAGCCCCCGACCCAGGAGAGGACAACAGTGATCAGTGGTTTGTCAACACGGAAAACCGGGGACGAGGAGACTCCACCCAAGATCTGCCCCCGACAGGATCTCAGGTACGAGCGTTTCCCGGACGGTTCGGACATGCCAACCGAAAATGCCCACCGAGACCACAGTACATGCATCGACCCTCGCGTCTCCGGAGTACCCTCTCCCCCTCGGACAGGCGAGCAAACCCCAGCTGCATGGGTTCACCCCCAGACAAGTCATCCCCAGGAGGCGTGGGAGGAGAGGGAGGCACGGGTGGGACAGCAAACGTAGGCGCCAATCTGTTAGAAGACCTCCGCAGGCTCTCCTTAAAGGAAGGTCTCTCCCTGAGTCTGGTGTCAATCAAAATCAGGAAAGAAATAAGAGACTTGAGCTCCACTGGTAGGTCCTTAGCTGCAACCTCATCCTTCAAGGCATCCGAGAGACCATGAGAGAAAGCAGCGACCAGAGCCTCATTATTCCAGCCCACCTCTGCTGCCAGGGTACGAAACTCAATGGCGTATTCAGCTACGGATCGTGAACCCTGTCTGATGGACATAAGGAGCTTCGCGGCAGAGGCAGCACGAGCCGGCACATCGAATACCTTCCGAAGAGAAGCAACAAAACCGGAAAACTCGGCAACCACCGGATTGTTGTTCTCCCATAAAGGGCTGGCCCAGGCCAAGGCCTTGTCCGAGAGCAGCGAGATCAAGAAGCCCACCTTTGATCTCTCAGTAGGAAAGGCATGTGGCAGCAACTCGAAATAAATGCCCACCTGGTAAAGGAAACCTCGGCACTGAGTTGGCTCTCCCCCAAAGCGCTGTGGAAGAGGGGCAGAACCGGTCATACCCCGAAACACCGCAGGCGCAACAACAGGTGTCGGGGTAGACTCTGGCGCAACAACCGGAGCGGCAGTAGGAGCGACAACCGACCCATCGGCAACGGGAGCGAAATGAGCCGTGCTTTCAAGCAGGGTTTGCAACGCCACAGCGAACCGACCCAACAGGTGATCCTGCTGATCAAGTCTGGCAACCAGCATGGGTAGCGAGGATGGACCTGTACCGTCAGAACTCATGGCTTGGTCCTAATGTCACGGAACCATGAACCAGACGTACAACAAGAGATAAGTGAAAATAAGAAGGCTTTATTGAAAATAAAGCTGTAAAGCAAAAGTCCAAACGAATGGAGAAACCGAAGCAGAGTCTTTGAGAGGCCAGAGATCAGGAACCAGAAGGGTAGTCAGACGAAGCCAGGATCAGGAACCAGCAGGGTAGTCAGACGAAGCCAGGATCAGGAACCAGCAGGGTAGTCAGACGAAGCCAGGATCAGGAACCAGAAGCAGCAGCAGTCTTAGAAGCATGTGAACACAGGAGGACCAAGCAAGGAACTGAAGCCACAGACCTCCTATATATATGAGCTAGGCATCCAGCTCCTCCCAGTGGGAAGGAGGAGCCGCAGGGTGGAAGGCTACAAGAAACCCAGAAACCAAGATGGCCGCCAGCACATGTCAAACGAAGGAGAACAGCAAGAAGGTAAGACCATGACAATAAGTCCCATCATGATCCAGTGGATGCACCTTCCAGCGCTCACTAGTGTTGAGCGCGAATATTCGAATTGCGAATTTTTTTCTCGAATATCGCAATTTCGAGATTTCGCGAATATTTAGAATATCGTTCTATATATTCGCGAAATCGAATATTCGTTTTTTTTTGTTTTTTTTTTTATTATACTTTTTTCTTTCCCACTTCCCTAAAGTTGTTCTTACCTGTCCTTTGGATTCCTGGCTTCCTGGCTGCTCCAGTCAGTGGCGTTTTCAACTTACTGCTATATTCCATATTAGCTAAATTACAATCTAATCTATATGTGTATTTTACGAAATTTCGCAATAGTCGCAATTGCGATGCGAGTAATATAACACGAAATATTCGCATGAAGATTTCAACTTAGCACTGCTATACTCCATATTCTAGCCTAATATGGAATATAGCTGTGCTAATTTAGCACTGCTATATTCCATATTAGGCTAGAATATGGAGTATAGCAGTGCTAAGTTGAAATCTTCATGCGAATATTTCGTGTTATATTAGTCGCATCGCAATTTCGACTTTTTCAAATGTTCTTAATATTGCTCTAACTTCGTCTTTTAGAAATTTCGTAATATTGCTCTAACTTCGTCTCTTAGAATATTACGAATATTCTAAAAGACGAAGTTAGAGCAATATTACGAAATTTCGTAAAATACACATATAGATTGTAATTTAGCTAATATAGTGCTTTAATACCTTTTTTTTCCTGTAATTTTTTTTGCCTCTTCTGAACTTAAGTTTTGTAAAATATGTACACTATTAAAAATTATTACTATAGCAGTATATTAGCTTAAATACAATCTATGTGTATTTTACGAAATTTCGTAATATTGCTCTAACTTCGTCTTTTAGAATATTACGAATATTCTAAAAGACGAAGTTAGATCAATATTAAGAACATTTGCAAAAGTCGAAATTGCGATGCGAGTAATATAACACGAAATAGTCGCATGAAGATTTAAACTTAGCACAGCTATATTCCATATTCTAGCCTAATATGGAATATAGCAGTGCTAACTTAGCACAGCTATATTCCATATTAGGCTAGAATATGGAATATAGCAGTGCTAAGTTTAAATCTTCATGCGACTATTTTGTGTTATATTACTCGCATCGCAATTTCGACTTTTGCAAATGTTCTTAATATTGCTCTAACTTAGTCTTTTAGAATATTCGTAATATTCTAAGAGACGAAGTTAGAGCAATATTATGAAATTTCGTAAAATTCACATATTAGCCTAGCCATAGTCATTAGCATAGGAACGTTGCCTTATACTATCAAGATAAATTTTCGCAATATGCGAAAAAATAATTTCGCGATAATTGGAATAATTGCGAATATTCGATTTCGACGAATATAACACGAATATTCATGCGAATATTCGCGAAATATCGCGAAATCGAATATGGCACCTCCCGCTCATCACTAGCGCTCACCCCTTATTGTGGGTACGCACAATATTCACCATAATCCTGAGGGGAATAAAAACAATATATAAGAACACCTTGTTATATAAACAAGGGGCACAACCACATAAAACTCAACATAAGAGCAGGCGAGCAGAATCAAGAGCACAATCACCTAGGACAATAACCAGGGCCTATAATCAACATTTAATCCCTGTGGTCTTAAAGTATTTAGTTTAGCAATCCATCGCATCTCACATTTTTTAAGAAGGGCATGTCTGTTCCCACCCCTCCGTGGTGTAGGAATATGATCGACCAGCATACATTTGAGGTCCCGCTCCTTATGGTCCATGTCAGTAAAATGCTTCGGGACTGGAAGTTCCATCCGTTTTTTACGGATGGTGTATCGATGTTGATTGATTCTACTTTTAAAATCTAGTGAAGTTTCCCCAATGTATAATAACTGACATGGACACCAAAGGATATATATAACAAAAGAGGATTCACATGTCAAAAAGTGCTTGATGTAATGCTTCTTCTGCGTACGTGGATGCAGAAAAAAACTGCCTTTTTGCATGTATCGACAATTAATGCAATTTAAGCATGGAAAGCTACCCAATTTGGGGCTACGTAGAAAGGTTTGGCCCAACTCCTTTTGTGTACCTATGTCAGTAAGAATCAATCTGTCTTTAAGGTTCCTAGTTCTTTTGTACGACATTAGGGGAGGAAGATGAAATTCTTCAATCCCCTCATGACCACTTTTCAAAGCTGGCCAGTGTTTCAGGATAATGTGCCGAATATGTGTACTATCTTCTGTATAAGTAGTTACCAGAGGAATTCTCTTGCTTTGTCTGTCACTATTTTTATTTCTCTTGGTGAGTAACTCTGTACGTGTTTTGTACTGTATAGAGTTAAGATGTTGTTTAAGTTACAGGATAGTCCCTATCTATGAAGGACTGTGTCATACATTTAAGAGTGTCAGATAATTCATTGTTGTTGCTGACTATACGTTTGGCGCGGTAAAACTGACTCAAGGGAAGGGATTTGACCATGGCCCTGGGATGTGCACTGTTGTACCTCAATAATGTGTTGCGATCGGTGGGCTTTATATCAAGATTGGTGGGATCATGTTTCTGTGCACAGCAGGTTATACGGTCATGTCTTATGCACTGCATGACATATGATTGTTCTCCGTGCAGGTGCGCGGATAATTGATTTCCTTGACATTTTTTCCTTTTCTGATTTGCATGCAGGCATTTGGTCATACACAGGTGATGTTGGGAAACCTGGGATGGTTTGGTTGCTATACCCATGTGCTCGGATTTACATATGGACAGGCCTTTTGAGCCATCAGTCTCGGGGAGAGGATTGACATGTTTTATGGATATACATTAATGTGCCCCCGGAATCTAGAGGATGATCCCGGGTCTGCCATGTTGGATTTCCAGGGATGGTATCCAACGGACAGGGGGGACAAGTCAGGTTGGGACTTTGTGATAACCACATAAGTCGCATATACTGAATTCCTTGTGTAGACTAGGGGGCTATTTAATAATTAATAAACTAAGTCTTTATATAGCAAAGGAAAGCGGCGGTACTTCCGCTTATTACATATAGCTTTCCTGTACACAACAATGGTACTTCCAGTTGTATACAGTCATTTACATCTCCCTGATAAATGGGTGACTCATGTATGGTACTGTCCATGTGATTTGATGCGCCTGGGGTAGCAATGATCCTGCACCAGGTACCCACACTGCCATATGTACTCCGCTACTTTTATGCCTGCCTACATAATCTTATGTTCTTAAGACAACATATTTCTTTACACTTTGGATATTCATAACTTACCTTAGGTGTCATATATATGTCCCGTATAATGATATTTGGAAATTGACCTGATAAATCATGCTTTCCTATGTGTTTTGAATACCACTGAACACTTGAATCTGTAAGTTCGTCTATTCCGATCATGTGACATACTGAAGCACATGACCGGAGGATTTACTTGAACACATGACCGGAGGAGTGATCACAAGTTGTGATCACATGCTCACAGGTCCTGTGACATGCACATTTCATTGAATGACCAGAATGCGTGATCATGTGATCGGAATCCCCAGGAAGGTCCTGAGACATGCGCATTGGTATGTCTGAGACGCCGTGACCCATGTGCATAGATTCCATCGCACATTCCTGTGATCCAACTCATCATTTCACTGAGGTACACCTGCACATTTTGGTTATTGTGATGATATACACCTGAATTAATTATGATTGCTATTAAAGTATTTTTCCTGTATACTGTACGTTGGATGTGATACGGACATTGTGTGCACTGTAACACTGTATGTAATTTTATGAAATGTTATTTTGTAATGATAACACTGCTATTGTAATGATTTTTTTAATATATCACTTTAAATTATTGTAATTTACTCATTGATTGTTTGATTATGTCAATGTGTTTAAATATGTACTATGCACTGCCCACTATGTCACTGCTTGAGAAAAATCCCATTGAGAGGATTGAAACGTCGCATGCTTGGTGATTAAAGCTTCTTTTACTTCTTCACTACTTGGATGTGCTGCGGATTTCATTTTTTCTATATTGAATTAGCTAGAAATATACCTCCATGTCTATCCATGATGTTGGATCACCTTCATCTTGCCAATCTGTGCCAATGCTCACAAGTGACCTGCTTTGTTATCTTTGTACTCCTAATGCTTTTGTTATTACTCCTGGTTAAGCAAAACCTTAACCACCAGTTCAAGATTAGGCCATTTATACCCCTTTCCAACATGCTGCTTTGTTTTATGTCTTTTTTTAAATTCTATAATTTTTTTTCAATTTTTTGTACACGTGAAAATGTAAAAAAGGGAAAAAATTGCAGTTTTCAATTTTTTTTAGCAAAGTCTAAGACTAAAGATTAAGACATTTTTTTAAAATTATGTCCCCTTTCCATAATGGTTATTTTTATATAGGATTACCGTCGCCAGGGACAGGTCTATCATTTGTGGTGTGGTGTGTGGTGGCATTTTTTTATTTTTATTTTGCCTTAATTTCTTTACCCTATGTAACACGGGGCCCTTTGGGGTGCAATTAGCATTACATTTTAGTTAGCCTAGGTTAGCTGTAGGTTAGCCTAGAGTTAATCTTAATTCAAAAAGTTTTCGGACTGATCACCAGAAACTAGTCTTCTGAACTCCTTTATCAATACACTTAATAACTTGCATAAATACATAAAGTAAACTTAATATGAGTTCTATACTTTGAAAGTTATTAAAATTGGTTGTCTATGTCAATGTGTGCTCGCTGTTTCCTGCTCACATTGAAGAGTTGTTTTAATTCTAGCACTGTCAGTGTGGTAAGGTCATGACAACTCTATTTGCCAGAATTAGGGCACATTGGAGACTTCATTAAAAACTAATTAGTATAATTTTATAGAACAATTCTCTGGGAAGTAACAGTGGGATGGGAAAGCAAATCTCTGTAAAAAAATAAATAATGTAAATTAACTATTTAATGAATTTCATGCACTAACAGATTCATAGTTTTATGGAAAGATCATTTTCCAAAATAAAAATAAAATGAAATGCTTAATATATGGTAATTATATGCACTGTAAGAGGTCAACTGAAGTACAGCTGAAAAACTAATGGGGGCATACACAATTACATTACAGTACAGTGCAAATACTTATGTTATATGCTTAGCTTCATCCATCAAAACTCAGTTTGCAGAACAGCTCTGAACAGAAGGAGGCTAGTAGCAGAAAATAATTTTGCCCCATTTTCAATCTGGGATGTACTATTATGTCACACAGTACTGGTACTTAATGCTTCATGCCATAATAGTACAACACAGTGATGTTACAGACTCAGGAGGAGCTGGGCCAGTGCCACAGCTTGTGGGTGCCAGCTGTATAATACACCGGGCAACCAGATCTCAATACCAGGATCACAGTTAATGTGCTTGTTATGGATCAGCAAGTATGGACCCACTGTGCCAACCAACTGGTGTCATGCCCTGCTCAGGCTATGTGCGGAGGTCTGCCAGATTAGCAGCACGTGTGTAACCTTTTGTTTTGAGCTATATCCGCCTCCCTTCAGGTGCACTGGGTAGGGTCATTGGTTTGAGTTTAGTTTCAAAAATCATTTATTTGGTTTTTGAGAATAAGTAAGCGAAAAAACTTACAAAACGAAATACTTCAAAAGAAATACAGAAAGGAAAATAGGTAATCGAGGCATATACACATTTGTTCAAATATCAGCATATTCATAATAGATGAAATTCCATCAAATTCGGGTGAGAGCAGCATACATCAGCGAGGGACCGGTACTTCTAGTGGGTATCGACATGGAAACTATAATGAGATACTGTAGCGAATATCTGAGGCATAGGAGGAGGACAGCCAAGATTCCCATACCTTCTCAAATGTACAGAATGTATCGGTGCGTATGGCTGATAATTTTTCACATTGGAGGATTTTATTAATCCTGTCAAGCACCATTTGGAAGCAAAGAGTATCGGTACGCCACTTAAAAGCTATGTGGATCCTGGTGGCCATCAATATGTGTTGTGAAAGTTTAAACTTGGCAAATGTCAGCCAATGTGGTTTATCGCCTATTAGACACAAGGATAGCGTCATGGGAAA
This sequence comes from Bufo bufo, assembly GCF_905171765.1. NCBI lineage: Eukaryota > Metazoa > Chordata > Amphibia > Anura > Bufonidae > Bufo > Bufo bufo. Next base: position 543,813,623 of record NC_053390.1, on the reverse strand, counting down.
ACTACATTACAATACTGTAGACAGTAATGAAGTTGTTTGGACCCACAGCCGTCTCACAGTTGGGCAAGTCCACCAAATGTGGTGAATAGATCCCTCATCTTCGCAACCTCTAAAACAATTGGTAGAAACCTCCGGGTAGATACGATGGAGTCTAGCAGGGACCATATAGGTTCTGTGTAATATTTTAATTGAGGTTTCGGCTAATGTGACCTGCCAGGATCCTTTTGTAAGAGTTTGAGATCTCTGGAACCATTTAGGGGATGAAGATTCTTGTTGCATGTCCTCCTCCCAGGCTCTCATATAGGGCAATTTGACACCTTCAGGTAAGTTACAAAGCAAACCATAAATACGAGAAAGTAATCCCTGTCTATATAAGGAATAGGTAATGGATCGTTCAAATGGGGAAAGCGATATGTTCCCATCTGGTGTTTGTAAAGATTTCAGGAAGGAGAACACTTGATTCATACGCAGATATTCCCCAACTGGAGGGGAGTGGACCTCCTTGAAGTTGTCAATTGATAACAGTTTACCTCTGGCTAGGAACTTATGAAGCAAACATAGTCGATTATTTAACCACCATGAGAAGTTACGACATTGAAGACCCGGGGAGAAATGGGGATTTCCTATTAGGTAGACTAGGGGGGAGGGTCTGGATTGAAAATTATTCTTAAATCGAACAGATCTCCACAGAAGTAGTGAGTAATGTGATAGTAGCGAGGAAGATCTTATGGAATGTGGGATAGCGCCTTCATTCCAGATCAAAGCCCTCCAGGAGTAGGGGGAGAAACTAGAGGCCTCCATTTCAATCCATAAGGGATGTAACTTCGGATCTAGATGGGTCAAGAACATTTGGGCTAATCTAGCTGCTTTGTAGTATTTTACAAAATCAGGGACAGATAACCCCCCAACCGACTTGTGCCTACACATAATTGTTTTGGAAATGTGAGGACATTTATACGCCCATATAAACCTAAGCACATCTCCCTGGAGGGAATGGAACTGGTACTGGGAGGGCTCTAAACAGATATAATAATCTTGGAAGTATAACCATCCTAGTTATGTTAATCCTTCCCACCCAAGATACTGGGAGTTTCTGCCATGATACTAGATCCTGGCGTATCTTACGGTACATTGGCAGGTAATTTATTTTGTACGTGTTCTCTAGGGTACTCGGTATCGAGACCCCCAGGTAGGAGATGTGCCGAGGTCTGTACTGGAAGGGGAATTTTTGCAAAAGTAAAGTTTTCGTTATTTCTGGTGTGTTACAAAGCATTAATTCAGATTTGGCATGGTTAATTGTTAGACCCGAGGCCTTGGAGAAGGAATCAAGGAGTTTTAATAGGGAGGGGAAAGAAATAATAGGGTTAGTAATTGATAACAATAAGTCATCAGCGAATAGACTCAGTTTGTGTTCAGTGGCCCCTATTGAGAGACCTGTGATGTCGCTGTGAGCTCTGATATGGGCTGCTAAGGGCTCAATAGCCAGGGCAAATAGTGCTGGGGAGAGTGGGCACCCTTGACGTGTTCCCCTCCCAATATGGACAGGATGGGCTAGAGTGGTCGGGAGTTTGAGATTGGCTTTTGGATTGGAGTAGAGGGCTTGTATAGCCATAAGAAAGGGACCCTTAATGCCCATTATTGTGAGGACCTTATAAAGATATGGCCAGGTAACCGTATCAAAGGCCTTTTCAATATCCAGCGCCAGGAGGGCAAGCGGGGTCTTTTGTTTGTGAGATGAGTGTACAATGTTCATTATTTTCCTAATATTATCCGGGGCCTCCCTGCCAGGGATGAATCCAACCTGGTCTTTATGGATGAGGTCTGGAATGAACCTATTGAGTCTATTTGCTAGTATTGAGGTAAAAAGTTTGTTGTCAATATTCAGTAGAGAGATTGGTCTGTAATTAGATGTGAGCAAGGGGTCCTTATTAGGCTTGGGGATGACCGTGATGGTAGCATTGAGGAATTATTCAGGCGGCGAGGATCCCTGCATCAGCTGGTTGCAAAAATTAGTAATGTGGGGGATAAGTATTGGGGCCAATTTTTTATAGTAGAGGGCAGTATAACCGTCTGGGCCTGGGGCTTTTCCCAGTTTAAGGGACTTAATAGCATATGTCACCTCATCAGCTGAAATTGGTTTACACAGTTCAGACTGATTCTGGGGTTAGTGTAGGTAATCTAATTGATGAAATGAAATCCTCAATCTGGGAATTAGGATTCCCCCCTGGGGAAGTGTAAAGCTGTTCATAGTACTTGTGGAAGGTTTTATAGATGATATCTGGGTGTGATGTGACGTGATCTGGCCGGGTGCGAATTTGAAACACTTGGTTGGTCTTTTGTCTCGTTTTAAGTTGACTGGCTAGTAGTTTATCTGGCTTATTAGCGTATCTATAATAAAAGGATCCTGTCCAGCGGAGAGCCTTTTCCATGTTATTAGTAAGTATCATGTTTAGCTGTTGTTTCACATCCTTAATGGCTTTTAGGAGATATAGAGATGGGCTTATCTGGTGTGCCCATACAAGCCTATTCAGCTTAAACTCAAGGTTAGTTTGGGTCTGGGTACGTTCTCTCTTGCGTTTGGACGCAATACCTGCGTTATGATGGATTCATATAGTCTCCAGAGCGGTCTGGTGGAGTTCTGGTGAGGTAGTGAGAAAGCTGATAAAACCATATCATGGTCTGACCAGGGGGATACAATATGTCTAGAATAAGATAGGTTGGGGAGACTGGATGTAGACGCCAGAATCATATCAATACGGGAGTAAACTTGGTGTGCAGGGGAGTAGTACGTGTAGCTCCTTTGTGAGCCATTATGTTCTCTCCATGTATCGGCCAAAGAGAGGGATTGTAGGAGTCGATTTATCCTGCTGGACTGAGTTTTAGAGCGTGGGTTAGGTTGTGGAGCTGAACGGTCCAGTCTAGGGTGGAGGGTCATATTAAAGTCACCGCACCAAATTATTTTTTGATAGTAGAGAGATTCAATTATTTTACCTACATCCTCGAGAAATGAGATGGGCCCATCATTGGGGGCGTAAGTATTAACTAAACACAGAGTTTCCTCTCTGTAGATCCCAACCAGAATGACAAATCTTCCCTCTGGATCAATGCTTGTGTGGGTAATAGTTATGGGAAAGGAGTTTCTCAGAAGGATGATCACACCTCTACTTTTAGAAATGAAGGTGGATGAATAATATCTGGTGTATTGAGGGTGAAGGTACTTCGGGTGAGAGGTGTGAGAGAAGTGGGTCTCCTGTAAACAGACGATGTCTGGCGCGTGCCTGAGGTATGAAGAAAAGGCAGTTTTCCTCTTCCTAGGGGAATTAAATCCCCTCACGTTATGAGTCAGGATGTTATACATCTTAAAAATTTAGAGGGGGAAATGGGAACGCGCCAGACATCATCTGAATCAAAATACATTGCCCACCCGACTATCTGGGTCACCACATCCATCAAATACATACACATATGCACTGCCTCTAAATGTAGAACAAAAAAAGGGGTAAAAATCAACGTAGAATAACAAAAAGGGCTGTGAGGCCTGTAACTTACAACCTGTTTGGTTGGTAGATGTGGAAGGAGAATCAGCCAAACTGTGTCTAGCAACATCCCTTCACATAGACTCAAGGTTAGGGTCAGCATGAAAGTCCACATCGCCGGGACCCTATAAAAAAGTCGTAAAGCCTAATATGCATTATTAGAACACATGTCAATAGACAAATATGGGGCAGGATCCAAGAGGATCTAGTGACCTCAGCGGTATGCTGGGTATGGAAAGGGTATAGAGCAGTTAAGAGGGCCTCGGTCTGCCCGATCCGGAGGAAGCTGGTGTGACCGTGGTCCAAATTCTCGCCGGCCGCTGCGGTAGTGGTGTGGTATTTGGTGGATGTGATAGATCACACTGTATTCCGGCCTGCTGTAGTGTATCTAGACCTTCTGACGGTGTACGAACCGTATGAGAACGAGAGTTCAACTGGAATGTCAGGTTGAAGGGGAAGCCCCATCTATGCCTGATTTGAGCTTTCTGAAGAGCTTGGGTGACCGGCCTCATTTCCCGCCTTCGCCGGAGCGTGGATGGAGCAAGGTCTGCATACAGGTGGACCGATGAAGGCAATCCCGGTAAGACCGAAGTGCCTCTGGCAGCAAATAGGATTTTGTTTCGGGTCCCTGGGTGATGGAACTTGAGAATTACATCTCGTGGTAAGTCCGAGCTGCGGGGCTTCCCCAGGACTCTGTGAACCCGGTCCATCTTCAGGTAGCTAATTTCTTGCTGTGGTAGGAGAGCAGAAAACAGGGAGGAGAGGGTGGCTTAAAGATCTTGAAAGGATTCAGGGAGTCCCCTGACCCGTAGGTTCCCTCTCCTGGACCTATTCTCCAGGTCCTCAATTTTAAGCTCCAAATCTGCTATTTGGGTCTCGTGGGAATTAATGTCATCCCTATCGCGGCCTATGGCGTCTGAGATATCATCAGTGCGCGTCTCTAGTTCAGAGACTCTGTTCCCTAGATCTTGGATCTGGCAGGAAAACTCTAAAACCGCCTGGGACAATTCAGACCGGAACAAAGCTGCTATGTTCTTGTACAGGTCCTCTTGACCTGCATTATGATCAGTAATGTCCGGGGCCGGCTCACCTTCAGAAGAAGAGACAGGACTTGATGGTTCTGCAGCGGCGTCCGCCATGACAGTATGCCTTGTCTGCCGGAAAAGTTCCGGTAAGGTCTGCGAGGGAGCGGGTGTACCGGGAATTCTTGACTTCCCCTTAGAGTGGGTCATCTTCGGGGTCCGTTGCATGTAGTTGCAGGCGTATTGGAGCCTGATTCAGGCGCTGAAGTACATTGGTTTGAGTTTAAATTACACCCACTCCCAGTGTCCTGTGCGGGTTATAGCTTCTGTCTGGCTCTGTGAAAGGAAGGAAGGAAGGACTTGCAGTTCCTGCTCAGAAAAGATAAGTTGGTTTTTGTTTTCTTGTGGTTGGCTGTCTAGGCTGTTAGAGAGACGCCTGCCCCCTCCAGGTTCTGAGGGAGCAGGCTGCCTCTATCCCCCTTTCACCATCTTAGGGATTTTAGGGAATTTTCAGCCCAGGCACGAGGACACTTTATTCCCACCTTCAGGGTCTAGGGAGAGCTAGTAGGGATAGGGAGAGCTGGTAGGGATTTGTCAGGAGGTGACCTTGATCCCCAGCTTCTCGCCTAGACATTTGTTTGTTTATTTTCTGTTTATCTGGTATCCTGTCTGCAGTGACATTATAACCCGCCAATACTTTGACTGCCATTGCTCAGCGGTTTTGAGATAGAGTCAATTGATGCGCTAGTTGATCACGATACTGTCCTTGCTGGACATCCTGGTGGTAAGTCCACCTTTGATCTTGTGTCCCGGAGGTTCTGGTGGCCCGGGTTACGTAAGAGTGTTGAGGATTACATAGCAGCTTGTGAAACCTGTGCACGGTCAAAGGTTGCTCATACTCGACCTGTTGGTTCACTTCTTCCTTTGTCTATTCCGTCTTGTCCTTGGACGCACTTGTCTATGGACTTTATTACGGATCTGCCGAGTTCCTCCAGGAAAACAGTAATTTTGGTGGTTGTTGACCGTTTTAGTAAAATGGCTCACTTTGTATCGTTAGCCAGTCTGCCCAATGCCAAGACTCTTGCTCAGATTTTTGTTGATAATATCGTGAAATTGCATGGCATTCCTTCAGATGTGGTTTCTGATAGGGGCACGCAGTTTGTCTCCAGGTTTTGGAGGGCGTTCTGCTCTCGGCTTGGCATTCAACTTTCGTTCTCTTTGGCTTTTCATCCGCAGTCGAATGGGCAGACAGAGCGTACTAATCAAAACCTGGAGACCTACTTGAGGTGCTTTGTGGCTGAGAATCAGGAGGACTGGTCCTCATTCTTGTCCCTAGCAGAGTTTGCTTTGAATAACCGTAGGCAGGAGTCCACGGGTAAGTCGCCATTTTTTGGTGCATTTGGTTTTCATCCTCAGTTTGGTACCTTTTCTGGGACAAGTTCCTCTGGGATGCCAGAGGAGGAGAGATTTTCTTCTGCCTTGTCTTCTATCTGGCAGAGGATCCAAGTGAATTTGGAGAAGATGGGTGAAAGGTATAAGCGAATGGCTGACAAGAGACGTGTGACTGGTCTGGACCTGTGTGTGGGTGATCTGGTGTGGTTATCTACTAAAAATATTAAACTGAGAGTACCATCTTGGAAACTGGGTCCAAGATTTTTTGGACCTTACAAAATATCTGCGGTGGTCAATCCAGTAGCGTTTCGTCTGGATCTTCCGCAGACTTGGAGGATCCATGATGAGTTCCACAAGTCTTTACTGAAGAAATATGTGAAACCATCGCCATTGCCTCCTCCCCCTGTTCTGGTTGATGGAAATTTAGAGTTCGAGATCTCCAGGGTTCTCGACTCAAGAGTTATTCAGGGTTCCCTTCAGTACCTGGTACACTGGAGGGGATACGGCCCTGAGGAAAGGATGTGGGTTCCGGCTCTGGATTTTAGTGCCAGCCGACTGGTGAGGGCTTTTCACAGATCCCACCCGGATAAGGTTGGGCCGGGGTGTCCGTAGGTCACCCGTAGAAGGGGGGGTACTGTCATGTCCTGCTCAGGCTATGTGCGGAGGTCTGCCAGATTAGCAGCACGTGTGTAACCTTTTGTTTTGGAGTTGAGCTATATCCACCTCCCTTCAGGTGCACTGGATGGGGTCGTTGGTTTGAGTTTAAATTACACCCACTCCCAGTGTCCTGTGCGGGTTATAGCTTCTGTCTGGCTCTGTGAAAGGAAGGAAGGAAGGAAGGATTTGCTGTTCCTGCTCAGAAAAGATAAGTTGGTTTTTGTTTTCTTGTGGTTGGCTGTCTAGGCTGTTAGAGAGACGCCTGCCCCCTCCAGGTTCTGAGGGAGCAGGCTGCCTCTATCTCCCTTTCACCATCTTAGGGATTTTAGGGAATTCTCAGCCCAGACATGAGGACACGTTATTCCCACCTTCAGGGTCTAAACGTGGGCATAGAAGTATAGGGAGAGCTGGTTGGGATTTGTCAGGAGGTGACCTTGATCCCCAGCTTCTCGCCTAGACATTTGTTTGTTTATTTTCTGTTTATCTGGTATCCTGTCTGCCGTGACAACTGGTTTGACTTTGGGCTAAACCTCATGGCATTATCCTGGTGCTTCTTCAGTATACACCCTTTAACCCCTATAAAAGGATTTGGACTTCACTGTGGGTAAACAACCAGGCCTATACATGCTGGGAAAGTGCCAGTGTGGTTGGAAGCTGACCCACTGGGGTCAGGGGCTCCGGTGCAAGCGCCAGGAGCTCAGGATGCAGAAAATGCACCAAAACTGTGGGTATATGTAAACATTCACTTACTGTAGGTTTTGGTAAGTTGGAGTCCTGGCTGTAGGGGAACACAAAGACACAAGGAGAAGCTTGGCAGCAGTGAATTCAGCAGACTCAGGTAAGACAAACAGGCTGGAAACTGGGTAGGAGCAGAGACAATACAGATGAACTTGAGGTACTAGAACACACGGGTAAAGCACGTAAACACTGGAGAATTCACAGGAACACAGGTGGGGGATAATGCAGACATAATGCAGGTAAGATGAACAATAATAGCAGAAGCACCTAGGGATAAAGCAAGTCGTAGTCTGAACACAATCCAAGGTCAAGGCAGGCTTAGTATGTGCGTAGTCCAGGTAGCATTTCCAAGGTCAGGGCAGGTGGCAAGGAGAAGAATCCGTAGACAGGCAAGGTACAGTATTCGGGTAGTAAGGCAAGAGAGAACACCTTTGCTTTCTAGAAAACCTCAAAGCTCAGGCACTCTCCCTTTGGGGAGGCTGCCTTAAATACCAAGGTAACTTCACTCATTGGCTAGGGAAGGTTTTGCAGATGATCACACTGACCCTTTAAGAGACCACAAGTGAGCACATGCACACCCTAAGGGAACAGAGGCTGGAGCAATGGAGAAAGTAGCTTTCAGCGGTTGCTGAGTGTTATGGTAAGTAAGGCTACTTTCACACTCGCGCTTGGTGCAGATCCGTCATGGATCTGCACAGACGGATCCGTTCAGATAATATAACCGTCTGCATCCGTCCAAAATAAATCCATTTGTATTATCTTCAACACAGCCAAGACGGATCCGTCTTGAACACCACAGTATTTACCTCCTGCAAGCAATACTTTATGGAGTCACATTTTTCTGCAATTATAGATACAATTTTTTTGCAGTACTGCATGTCTCTTTTAGCTTTGCACATCTAGACACTGGAAGTTTGCCTATTCTTCCAGGGAAAACTACTTCAAGACTTTAAAGTTACATGGTTTGTATTAGTGTACAGCAGTCTTCAAATCATGCCACAGATTCTCAGTTGAATTAAGTTCTGGGCTTTGACTAGGCTAGGGAATCTGTCACCTTATACAATCTGTAGGCAGCATGTTGTACGAGAAGAGGAGCTAAACAGAATGATGTATAGTTGTATATACATTTATATCCCTGCTCTTTCCATGCTTAGGAATCTTGACTAGGGATGAGCGAACCCGAACTGTATAGTTCGGGTTCGTACCGAATTTTGGGGTGTCCGTGACACGGACCCGAACATTTTCGTAAAAGTCCGGGTTCGGTGTTCGGCGCTTTCTTGGCGCTTTTTGAAAGGCTGCAAAGCAGCCAATCAACAAGCGTCATACTACTTGCCCCGAGAGGCCATCACAGCCTTGCCTACTATTGGCATGGCTGTGATTGGCCAGTGCACCATGTGACCCAGCCTCTATTTAAGCTGGAGTCACGTAGCGCCGCACGTCACTCTGCTATGATCAGTATAGGGAGAGGTTGCAGCTGCGACGTTAGGGCGAGATTAGGCAGATTAACTCCTCCAAAAGACTTCATTCTGTGATCGATCTGCAGCTGTGGATCATTGAAGTGCTATTATTGACTTGCTCACTTTTTTGAGGCTGCCCAGAGCGTTTTTAGATCACTTTTTTTCTGGGGTGATCGGCGGCCATTTTGTGACTTGTGGTGCGCCAGCACGAGCTATCACCAAGTGTATTTAACCATCGATAGTGTGGTTATTTTGTGCTATATCCTACATCAGCTGCAGGCTGAGCCTGTGTCACCGAAGTGCATTTAACCATCAACAGTCTGGTTATTTTTTGGCCATATACTACATCAGCTGCAGACTGAGCCTGTTTCACCCAAGTGCATTTAACCATCAACAGTCTGGTTATTTTTTGGCTATATATTACATCAGGGGCAAGTTGAGCCTGTCACCCAGCGCCTAAAAAATAGACCTGACATTTCTATTCAACCAAATCTGCACAGTTTTAGCTGGTCAAGTTATTTGTAGTGACCGTCAAAGCAGACTTTTTGTTCTGGGTTGAAAAAGCATTCCCAAATTTGCCATTCTGAAAATATCTAGTTTGTGGTATTTCAGGCCTACTTGAAATCTATCCCAAAAAGAAAATCTTACATTGAAGTTATTGATAGTATCATTCAGAAAAACCTAAGACACACGCTAGCATGCTGATAGAAGTGTCATTCTGTGATTAAACCTATAACTGTCACACAGCGCAAAAAAAAACAGGTCTCACATCTCTATTCAACCAAATCTGCACAGTTTTAGCTGGTCAAGTTATTTGTAGTGACCGTCAAAGCAGACTTTTTGTTCTGGGTTGAAAAAGCATTCCCAAATTTGCCATTCTCAAAATTGTGGTGAACGGGAACAATGAGAAAAACATCTAATAAGGGACGCGGACGTGGACATGGTCGTGGTGGTGTTAGTGGACCCTCTGGTGCTGGGAGAGGACGTGGCCGTTCTGCCACAGCCACACGTCCTAGTGAACCAACTACCTCAGGTCCCAGTAGCCGCCAGAATTTACAGGGATATTTGGTGGGGCCCAATGCCATTCTAAGGATGGTAAGGCCTGAGCAGGTACAGGCATTAGTCAATTGGGTGGCTGACAGTGCATCCAGCACGTTCACATTATCTCCCACCCAGTCTTCTGCAGAAAGCGCACAGATGGCGCATGAAAACCAAGCCCATCAGTCTGTCACATCACCCCCATGCATATCAGGGAAACTGTCTGAGCCTCAAGTTATGCAGCAGTCTCTTATGCTGTTTGAAGACTCTGCTGCCAGGGTTTTCCAAGGGCATCCACCTAGCCCTTCACCAGGGGTGGAAGAGATAGAATGCACTAACGCACAACCACTTATGTTTCCTGATGATGAGGACATGGGAATACCACCTCAGCACGTCTGATGATGACGAAACACAGGTGCCAACTGCTGCGTCTTTCTGCAGTGTGCAGACTGAACAGGAGGTCAGGGGTCAAGACTGGGTGGAAGACGATGCAGGGGACGATGAGGTCCTAGACCCCACATGGAATGAAGGTCGTGCCACTGACTTTCACAGTTCGGAGGAAGAGGCAGTGGTGAGACCGAGCCAACAGCGTAGCAAAAGAGGGAGCAGTGGGCAAAATCAGAACACCCGCCACCAAGAGACTCCGCCTGCTACTGACCGCCGCCATCTGGGACCGAGCACCCCAAAGGCAGCTTCAAGGAGTTCCCTGGCATGGCACTTCTTCAAACAATGTGCTGACGACAAGACCCGAGTGGTTTGCACGCTGTGCCATCAGAGCCTGAAGCGAGGCATTAACGTTCTGAACCTTAGCACAACCTGCATGACCAGGCACCTGCATGCAAAGCATGAACTGCAGTGGAGTAAACACCTTAAAAACAAGGAAGTCACTCAGGCTCCCCCTGCTACCTCTTCTGCTGCTGCCGCCTCGGCCTCTTCTGCTGCTGCCGCCGCCTCGGCCTCTTCTGCTGCTGCCGCCGCCTCGGCCTCTTCTGCTGCTGCCGCCGCTGCCTCGGCCTCTTCCTCTGCCTCTGGAGGAACGTTGGCACCTGCCGCCCAGCAAACATGGGATGTAGCACCAACACCACCACCTGCATCACCAAGCATCTCAACCATGTCACACGGCAGCGTTCAGCTCTCCATCTCACAAACATTTGAGAGAAAGCGTAAATTCCCACCTAGCCACCCTCGATCCCTGGCCCTGAATGCCAGCATTTCTAAACTACTGGCCTATGAAATGCTGTCATTTAGGCTGGTGGACACACACAGCTTCAAACAGCTCATGTCACTTGCTGTCCCACAGTATGTTGTTCCCAGCCGCCACTACTTCTCTAAGAGAGCCGTGCCTTCCCTGCACAAACAAGTGTCCGATAAAATCAAGTGTGCACTGCGCAACGCCATCTGTGGCAAGGTCCACCTAACCACAGATACGTGGACCAGTAAGCACGGCCAGGGACGCTATATCTCCCTAACTGCACACTGGGTAAATGTAGTGGCGGCTGGGCCCAAGCCGGAGAGCTATTTGGCGCACGTCCTTCCGCCGCCAAGGATCGCAGGGCAACATTCTTTGCCTCCTGTCTCCTCCTCCTCCTACTCAGCTTCCTCCTCCTCTTCTTCCACCTGCTCATCCAGTCAGCCACACACCTTCACCACCAACTTCAGCACAGCACGGGGTAAACGTCAGCAGGCCATTCTGAAACTCATATGTTTGGGGGACAGGCCCCACACCGCACAGGAGTTGTGGCGGGGTATAGAACAACAGACCGACGAGTGGTTGCTGCCGGTGAGCCTCAAGCCCGGCCTGGTGGTGTGCGATAATGGGCGAAATCTCGTTGCAGCTCTGGGACTAGCCGGTTTGACGCACATCCCTTGCCTGGCGCATGTGCTGAATTTGGTGGTGCAGAAGTTCATTTGCAACTACCCCGACATGTCAGAGCTGCTGCATAAAGTGCGGGCCGTCTGTTCGCGCTTCCGGCGTTCACACCCTGCCGCTGCTCGCCTGTCTGCGCTACAGCGTAACTTCGGCCTTCCCGCTCACCGCCTCATATGAGACGTGCCCACCAGGTGGAACTCCACCTTGCATATGCTGGACAGACTGTGCGAGCAGCAGCAGGCCATAGTGGAGTTTCAGCTGCAGCACGCACGGGTCAGTCGCACTGCGGATCAGACCCACTTCACCACCAATGACTGGGCCTCCATGCGAGACCTGTGTGCCCTGTTGCTCTGTTTCGAGTACTCCACCAACATGGCCAGTGGCGATGACGCCGTTATCAGCGTTACAATACCACTTCTATGTCTCCTTGAGAAAACACTTAGGGCGATGATGGAAGAGGAGGTGGCCCAGGAGGAAGAGGAGGAAGAGGGGTCATTTTTAGCACTTTCAGGCCAGTCTCTTCAAAGTGACTCAGAGGGAGGTTTTTTGCAACACCAGAGGCCAGGTACAAATGTGGCCAGACAGGGCCCACTACTGGAGGACGAGGAGGACGAGGATGAGGAGGAGGTGGAGGAGGATGAGGATGAAGCATGTTCACAGCGGGGTGGCACCCAAAGCAGCTCGGGCCCATCACTGGTGCGTGGCTGGGGGGAAACACAGGACGATGACGATACGCCTCCCACAGAGGACAGCTTGTCCTTACCTCTGGGCAGCCTGGCACACATGAGCGACTACATGCTGCAGTGCCTGCGCAACGACAGCAGAGTTGCCCACATTTTAACGTGTGCAGACTACTGGGTTGCCACCCTGCTGGATCCCCGGTACAAAGACAATGTGCCCACCTTACTTCCTACACTGGAGCGTGATAGGAAAATGCGCGAGTACAAGCGCACGTTGGTAGACGCGCTACTGAGAGCATTCCCAAATGTCACAGGGGAACCAGTGGAAGCCCAAGGCGAAGGCAGAGGAGGAGCAAGAGGTCGCCAACGCAGCTGTGTCACGGCCAGCTCCTCTGAGGGCAGGGTTAGCATGGCAGAGATGTGGAAAAGTTTTGTCACCACGCCACAGCTAACTGCACCACCTCCTGATACGGAACGTGTTAGCAAGAGGCAACATTTCACTAACATGGTGGAACAGTACCTGTGCACACCCCTCCACGTACTGACTGATGGTTCGGCCCCATTCAACTTCTGGGTCTCCAAATTGTCCACGTGGCCAGAGCTAGCCTTTTATGCCTTGGAGGTGCTGGCCTGCCCGGCGGCCAGCGTTTTGTCTGAACGTGTATTCAGCACGGCAGGGGGCGTCATTACAGACAAACGCAGCCGCCTGTCTACAGCCAATGTGGACAAGCTGACGTTCATAAAAATGAACCAGGCATGGATCCCACAGGACCTGTCCATCCCTTGTGCAGATTAGATATTAACTACCTCCCCTTAACAATATATTATTCTACTCCAGGGCACTTCCTCATTCAATACTATTTTTAATTTCATTTTACCATTATATTGTGGGGCAACCCAAAGTTGAATGAACCTCTCCTCTGTCTGGGTGCCGGGGCCTAAATGTGTGACAGTGGCCTGTTTCAGTGGTGGGTGACGTGAAGCCTGATTCTCTGCTATGACATGAATACAGATTCTGCGCTGACATAAGGCCAGATTCTCTGTTACGGGACCTCTCTCCTCTGCCTGGGTGCCTGGGCCTAAATGTGTGACAGTGGCCTGTTCCAGTGGTGGGTGACGTGAAGCCTGATTCTCTGCTATGACATGAATACAGATTCTGCGCTGACATAAGGCCAGATTCTCTGTTACGGGACCTCTCTCCTCTGCCTGGGTGCCTGGGCCTAAATGTGTGACAGTGGCCTGTTCCAGTGGTGGGTGACGTGATGCCTGATTCTCTGCTATGACAGGAAGACAGATTCTGTGCTGACATAAGGCCAGATTCTCTGTTACAGGACCTCTCTCCTCTGTCTGGGTGCCGGGGCCTAAATGTGTGACAGTGGCCTGTTCCAGTGGTGGGTGACGTGAAGCTTGATTCTCTGCTATGACATGAAGACAGATTCTGCGCTGACATAAGGCCAGATTCTCTGTTACGGGACCACTCTCCTCTGTCTGGGTGCCGGGGCCTAAATGTGTGACAGTGGCCTGTTCCAGTGGTGGGTGACGTGAAGCCTGATTCTCTGCTATGACATGAAGATTGATTCTGCGCTGACATGAAGCCAGATTCTCTGCTATGGCATGAAGAGACTGATTCTCTGCTGACATGAAGCCAGATTCTTTGCTATGGCATGAAGAGACTGATTCTCTGCTGACGTGAAGCCAGATTCTCTGCTATGGGACCTCTGTCCAATTGATATTGGTTCATTTTTTATTTTTTATTTATTTTTAATTCATTTCCCTATCCACATTTGTTTGCAGGGGATTTACCTCATGTTGCTGCCTTTTGCAGCCCTCTAGCTCTTTCCTGGGCTGTTTACAGCCTTTTTAGTGCCCAAAAGTTCGGGTCCCCATTGACTTCAATGGGGTTTCGGGACGAAGTTCGGATCGGGTTCGGACCCGAACCCGAACATTTCCGGAAGTTCGGCCTAACTTCTCGAACCCGAACATTCAGGTGTTCGCTCACTCTAATCTTGACCTGTCCTACTCATTGAGTGACAGCTATCTCTGTATGCCTAGTCATTCAGTACTGGTTTAGCTGTCAAACACCAAATATGGCTGCTTGCATAATCCTAAGCTCGGAAAGAGCTGAAATTTAATTGAACAAAATGCAAGTTATAGGGAATCTTTTCCCATAAAATTAAATATCAATCTGCGTAGCTGCTCCTGCTCTATAACCTGCTGTAGATTGTATTGCATCTCAAGGTGACAGGTTTGCTTTAATCACTTCAGTGTAACTTAACAGTCACAAATCTCTGAAGACTGAAACAAGTTTTGATCAATAATTTCCTGTATTTACTTCCATCCACCTTTTCTTCAGTCCTGACCAGTTTTCCAGTTGCTGCTGGTGAAAAAAATCCCTACAGCATGACGCTGCCACCACCCTGCTTCACTGTGGGAATGGTAATCTTGAGTGATGGAAGTGTTTGGTTGAGCCACACATAACTTTTCCCATGATGACCAAAATGTTCTATTTAGTCTCACCTGTCCAGAGAACCTTCTTTAAAGTATTTTGGGAGTCTGCAACATGACGTTTGGTGAACTCCAGACATGTTATCTTATGTATTTCTTTAAACAATTACTTTTTTCTGGACAATTCTGTAAAGCCCCGTTCTGTAGAGTTTACATCTTATAATTATGTGGCAAAGGAAGGGCAAGCAATAGTGATGAAAGAGGTTCTCCCTTGTACTAATGATGGCATATCAGAGTTCACAGGAAGACTGGAAAGCACCTACTGCCAAAATGCATAGTGCAGAAACACCCCATTGGAGACTCCCTAGCATAGCGGTGACGCTAGGGAGGCTCATCCCCCGTCACCGCCTGCCATTGGCTTACACCCAACCCCCCCGAAGCCGGATGTCTTAATTCACGCGACAGGGAGATAGAGCGGTGGCCGTGCTGGGACCAAGAGAGACGTGGGTGCCAGGGAGCAAGGTAAGTACATTGTGTGTGAGGGGCCCGGGCATATGGGGGGTCATTTCAGGGGTCAGATAACCCCTTTAAAGACCTGCCCAAAATGTTCAGAAATTTTATTTTAAAAGGACCCTGTCAGTAGTTTTATTTGGTACAAAAGTGCTAAGGCTGAGTTACTCTTCAGTTATTTGGTCAGTTATTTCCATCAGTTATTGTGAACCAAAATCAGAAGTGGAGCCTACACAGAGATGAGGTAAATGGAAAATATCTGCACCAAATAACTGAAGTGTGAAACTCAGGCTAACAGACATAGGTAGGAGGCAGGGACAAAAGGGTAATGATACCCCCTTTTCAGGACTATGCTAATTAAAAGCAGGAAGAGCTCCTTCTGGAAAGTCTTCAGACACTTAAAATTTTTTCACATTTTGTAATGTTGCGACCTGGTGCCTAAATAAAAAAAATCAGTTTTCCCCCATCATTCTGCAGTCAATAACCATAATGAAAAAGTGAAAATACAATATTTCAATGTTTAAAATTAAATCTTTATTTAAAAGGAAAAACTAAAATATTACATTGACATAAGTATTCAGACCTTTTACTGGCCACCCTGTTCTGTGTCTTAATGACTATGCAAATTTTATTTTTTCATTATTGCCTTCCAAGAACTATAACTTTTTTCCCCATCTATGTAGCCATATGAGGGCTTGATTTTTGTGGGACAAGTTGCAATTTTGGGATATAATACAAATTTGGGATACACATGACTTACTGATTAACTTTTATCACCTCTTTTTGGGAAGGAGATGGGGCAAAAACCGCAATACTCCCACTTCGTTTTCACGTTATAAATTTTGCAGAGTTACTTTTTTGGCATAAATAACATAATAACTCTCTGGGTCAGTACAATTACAGCAATACCAAATACATTTAGGGGTAATTTACTATCAGATATAGCCAGTTTTCTGGAGTATAGGTGGCGTAGATTGTGGCGCAAAAGTTATTTGCGCAGCAATCTGCGAATTCCCCGCTCACACTACTTCTAAAAAAGGGGGTGTGGTGTGGGCAGGGAAGGAGTCCTAGATCTGAATTCGCTTCTCTCAAAACTTTATTTGAATACTGTATGGAGATTCATCTCTGAACAGTATTCAAAGGTATGGGCTCTGGACGAGTTGAAATGAATTATCACCAAAGTCTTGTGGGACTTCGGTGAATAACTTCCGCATTCGATTTTTTAACTTGAAAACCATTTTAAAACAGGAATGCAAAGTCGGCTTCGGTACTGGCTGGTACCTTGGTATCGAAGCAGACTTTGGAATCAAGCTTTAAAATGTTTTTCAAGTTGAAAAATCAAATCCCGAATTTATTCACCGAAGTCCCACAAGACCAATTTCCCTAACTGGAGCCCATACATTTTAATGCTGTACAGAGACTGTACGAATCAACTTTGGATCTTGGATCCGAAGCTCAATTTGCTCATCCCTGCCAATAACCTTAGCCATAACTTTTTTATTTTAGTTTTTATTTATTTATTTTTTAGCTTTTTATTTTTTTTTATGAAAGAATATTTTTTTGAATAAACCCTTCCTTCCACAGTCAGGGCAGGAAGGGGTTAATTCGCAATCAGCAGGATCACAGTAGCTTTATAGCCAGCATGTCCCTCTCATAGCAAGATGCTGTGTTGGGTTTTTCTAAACTGCCTTTGTTTTTTTTTTACTATTGGTCTCTAGGGTCTTCACTGTGACCTCAACTCTCTAGTGAGAGCGCAGTCACAGCGATCTGCAGCTCTAGGGGGTGCTAGCAGATCGTAATGTAACCTGATGCTTTTATACTTCATTTTACAGTTAACAGCCTACCACCACGACATATAAAGTTTTTAGGCAATAGGCAAATAATTAAACACTATCTTCCCCCAATAAGGAACAATGTTTGGAAGTTTTCTAATATGAAAACGATAACACATGTCGCCCAGTGTGTCTTTAAACATGCTGTTTGTTAAGACCGTCAACCATGCATTTACCCATAGCTCTATATGTCAGTATCACTTTGACATTAGTTGCTATTGATGTAATTGCAATAAAGAGCTTACAAGGCTGAAGGAGAGAAAGAGCAAAAATGTGTCTTTTTTTTTTAAAGAAAATATCTAGCAGACCTAGAGTCCTAGTAGACCTCAGAGTGTCATGCCAATTTTCAGGCCATTTGTAGTATATTTGATTTGTGTAGAATTGATTGGGACACAAATGAATTTTTGTTTTGTAAAATTTGGAGAATCATTTCAGGTACACTAACAGCTTGTAGTTACAGTCCTGATCAAAAGTTTAAGACCACTTGAAAAATGGCAAAAATCATATTTTACATTGTTGGATCTTAACAAGGTTTCAAGTAGAGCTTCAACATACAACAAGAAGAAATGAGAGTGAGACAAAACATTTTTTGAGCATTTAATTAATTGAAAATAACGATTAAACTGAAACAGGGCTGTTTTTACAGCTGATCCAAATTTTAGGACCACATGCCTTTAAAAGCCAAATCTGGTGCAAAGATGTGGATTCATTGTCATTTTCTGTCAGGTAGTCACACGTTGTGATGGCAAAGGCAAAAAAACTCGCCCTTTTGAACGTGGTCGGGTTTGTTGAACTGCATAAGCAGAGTCTCTCAGACGCGCCATCGCTGCTGGAGGTGGGACGCAGTAAGACAGTCATTTGAATTTCTTAAATGAATCTGAGGGTTATGGAACAAAAAAGTCAAGTGAAGACCCAAAAAATTTCATCAGAACTGAGCCGGAGGATCCAATTGGCTGTCCGTCAAGACACTGGACGATCCTCGACCCAAATAAAGGCCCTTACTGGTGCTTACTGCAGCCCCATAACCATCAGACGGCATCTGAGACTGAAGGGCTTCAAAAACAAAAAACGTCTTCAAAAGACCTCGTCTCCTTGAACGCCACAGAACTGCTCGTTTGGACTTTGCAAGAGAGCACCAAACATGGGACATTCAAAGGTGGAGGAATGTTTTATTCTCTGATGAGAAAAAATGTAACCTTGATGGTCCTGATGGTTTCCAATGTTACTGGCATGACAAGCAGACCCCACCTGAGATGTTTTCTATGCGCCACAGTGGAGGGGCCACCATAATGGTCTGGGGTGCTTTTTCCTTCAGTGGAACAATGGAGCTTCAGGAAGTGCAGGGGCGTCAAACGGCCGCTGGCTATGTCCAGATTTTGCAGAGAGCATTCCTCATGACTGAGGGCCCTCGTCTGTCTGGTAACGACTGTTTTTTTTTTTTTTTTTTAACAGGACAACGCTACAGTTCACAATGCTCGCAGGACAAATGACTTCTTCCAGGAGCACCTGACTTCTTTTGTCCCATCCTGTGTGTTCCCCTGATCAAAATCCAATTGAGAACCTTTGGGGATGGATGGCAAGGGAAGTTTACAAAAATGGACAACAGTTCCAGACAGTAGATGGCCTTCGTGCAGCCGTCTTCACCACTTGGAGAAATGTTCCCACTCACCTCATGGAAACGCTTGCATCAAGCATGTCGAAACGAATTTTTGAAGTGATAAAAAATAACGACGGAGCTACTCATTTCGGAGTTCATGTTTGGAAGTTGGATTTCTGTTTTGGGGGGTTTAGTTTTTTTTGGAGGTGTGGTCCTAAACTTGATCAGCTGAAAAACAGCCTGTTTCAGTTTATTCGTTGTTTTCATTAAATTGAATGCTCAAAATATGTTTTGTCTCACTCCCATTTCTTCTTGTTGCATGTTGAAGCTCTACTTGGAACCTTGTTAAGATCCAGCCATGCTAAATATGATTTTTTGCCATTTTTTAAGTGGTCTTAAACTTTTGATCAGGACTGTATACAAATCGGATTCCAAAAAAGTTGGGACACTAAACAAATTGTGAATAAAAACTGAATGCAATGATGTGGAGATGGCAAATGTCAATATTTTATTTGTAATAGAATGTAGATGACAGATCAAACGTTTAATCCGAGTAAATGTATCATTTTAAAGGAAAAATACGTTGATTCCAATTTTCAAGGTGTCAACAAATCCCAAAAAAGTTGGGACAATTAGCAATAAAAGGCTGGAAAAAGTAAATTTGAGCATAACGAAGAGCTGGAAGACCAATTAACACTAATTAGGTCAATTGGCAACATGATTGGGTATAAAAAGAGCTTCTCAGAGTGGCAGTGTCTCTCAGAAGCCAAGATGGGTAGAGGATCACCAATTCCCACAATGTTGCGCAGAAAGATAGTGGAGCAATATCAGAAAGGTGTTACCCAGCGAAAAATTGCAAAGACTTTGCATCTATCATCATCAACTGTGCATAACATCATCCGAAGATTCAGAGAATCTGGAACAATCTCTGTGCGTAAGGGTCAAGGCCGTAAAACCATACTGGACGCCCGTGATCTCCGGGCCCTTAAACGACACTGCACCACAAACAGGAATGCTACTGTAAAGGAAATCACAGAATGCTTCCAGAAACCATTGTTAGTGAACACAATCCACCGTGCCATCCGCCATTGCCAGCTGAAACTCTACAGTGCAAAGAAGAAGCCATTTCTAAGCAAGATCCACAAGCTCAGGCGTTTTCACTGGGCCAGGGATCATTTAAAATGGAGTGTGGCAAAATGGAAGACTGTTCTGTGGTCAGACGAGTCACGATTCGAAGTTCTTTTTGGAAATCTGGGACGCCATGTCATCCGGACCAAAGAGGACAAGGACAACCCAAGTTGTTATCAATGCTCAGTTCAGAAGCCTGCATCTCTGATGGTATGGGGTTGCATGAGTGCGTGTGGCATGGGCAGCTTGCATGTCTGGAAAGGCACCATCAATGCAGAAAAATATATTCAGGTTCTAGAACAACATATGCTCCCATCCAGACGTCATCTCTTTCAGGGAAGACCCTGCATTTTTCAACAAGATAATGCCAGACCACATTCTGCATCAATCACAACATCATGGCTGCGTAGGAGAAGGATCCGAGTACTGAAATGGCCAGTCTGCAGTCCAGATCTTTCACCTATAGAGAACATTTGGCGCATCATAAAAAGGAAGGTGCAACAAAGAAGGCCCAAGACGATTGAACAGTTAGAGGCCTGTATTAGACAAGAATGGGAGAGCATTCCTATTTCTAAACTTGAGAAACTGGTCTCCTCGGTCCCCAGACGTCTGTTGAGTGTTGTAAGAAAAAGGGGAGATGCCACACAGTGGTGAAAATGGCCTTGTCCCAACTTTTTTGGGATTTGTTGACACCATGAAATTCTGATTCAACATATTTTTCCCTTAAAATGGTACATTTTCTCAGTTTAAACTTTTGTTCCGTGATTTATGTTCTATTCTGAATAAAATATTAGAAGTTGGCACCTCCACATCATTGCATTCAGTTTTTATTCACGATTTGTATAGTGTCCCAACTTTTTTGGAATCCGGTTTGTATTAATTTGTTCATGGAACCAGTGATAGGACCTTTTCTCCAAAGTTCCCCAGCACCAGAAGCTTTTTTTTTTTTTTTTTAACAGGACAACACTAAGCCTCATGTTGCCCGTGCTACTGTGAGCAGCCTGCATGATTTAAAGGGTTTCTACCACCTCATTTTGGACCTAATTAGCTCTCAGGACACTAGCGATCTGCTAGTGTCTGATCTACCTAACAATGCTATTCTCGCGCCTGCGCTGTGCGCGTCTGTATTCGGCGCAGGCGCAGTGAATGTCTGACTGCTGCCTGCACAGACATCTCGGTCATCGGCGCAGGCGCAGTGGAGATGTCTGTGCAGGGAGCGGTCAGACATTCACTGCGCCTGCGCCAAATACAGAACGCGCACGGTGCAGGCGCAAGAATTCGTCCACTGGCTCAGATGGAGGATGGCATTCAAGAGGAGATGGGCGGGCTTAACGGACGAGCGGGGCAGCATACAATGTGAGTAGACAGAGCCTCTAGGTGCTGAAAAGATGCCCCCATAGCACCTAGAGGCTCATTAGCATATTAATAAAAGTTTGTTTTTTAGTGAAACGGATCCACACACAGGTCTGAGAATAGCTTTGTTAGGTAGATCAGACACTAGCAGATCGCTAGTGTCTGAGAGCTAATTAGGTCAAAATGAGGTGGTAGAAACCCTTTAAATATGCTACCATAGCCTAAGAGGTCTCTGGACTTGTTTTCCATCTAGCACATATATGATGTCATTGGCTGGCAATAGCAAAAGGAGCTGCCAGCAGTGGATCTTGATGATTTGAGTGTACAATTACGTTCAGTGTGGCATTACATTCCTCAGACAACCATTATTAACCTCACTGATAGCAAAGGCATGTAAGTGCGTGTATTTCTTTTCACTCTGGATACTGAATTAATCTAGATGTTTTGAACATTTTATTTCCATTTTTATATCATTTGCATATCATTATACTGTCTATTAGGGTTGAGCAAACCCGAACTGCAAAGTTCGGGTTGGTACCGAACTGCAAAGTTCGGGTTGGTACCGAACTGCAAAGTTCGAGTTGGTACCGAACTGCAAAGTTCGGGTTGATACCGAACTCAAAAGTTCGGGTTACCCAGACCCGAATCAGAACTTTTTCACTGAAGTTCGGGTTCGGTGTTCGGGTGATTTTACCATTTTCCATTATGACATGATTTAACGAAAATATTTGCATTCTTATGACAGAATGCTAAATAAAATGGCCATTGAGGGGTTAAAAATAATTTTAAAAACTCCTCATCCACTTGATCGCGCAGCCGTATCCTCTTCTATCTTCTTTTCTTCAGGACCTGCAAATGGACCTGCGATGACATCACCGCGCTCACCACGTGGTGAGCGTGGTGACATCATTGCAGGTGCTTTTGCAGTCCTGAAGAAAGAAGAAAGAGAGGATACCGGCTGCACGATTAAGTGGATGAAGTGAGTTTTTTTAAATTATTCTTAACCCCTCAATGGCCATTTTATTTAGCATTCTGTCTTAAGATGCTATTATTTTCCGTTATAACGGAAAATAATAATAGTGAAGTTCAGGTCCCTATTGACTTTAAAGGGGTCCGGCTTTGGGGTCAAGTTCGTGTCAAGTTCAGGTCCCGAACTTTGAACTTAAGTTCGGCCGAACCATGCAAACCCGAACTTCCACAGGTTCGCTCATCCTAATGTCTATCAATTCCTGTTTATTTTGATAACTTTATGACTTTTACCTTCTTGGTGTTGCAATCTCATTGTTGAGAAATGTAAGTCTCCATATACCTGAGCAGCTCTTCCTTTAGAAAATATAGTGAGAACTGTCCTCTATCATAATTTTTTGGCTACCAATGCTGCAGCCTTTACCCTTGACATTTTGAATAATCCAGTATGTGTATATAAAGACTAATCAGACAAAGAACAAGTCGTATGTCTGCTGCCCTGATTGCAATCATATCCTACAGTGAAAAAGTCATATACAAAATCTTGAAACAGCATAAAAGTTGATCAGTTTATATGATTATTTTAATCACTTGATTTATTTTTTGTTAGCAATATGTTGGCATGATAGCAATACAGAAAGATGAAGCTATGTATATGGGTTTTTACTGCACATTGACCACCTTCTGTATTTAAAGGTACAATTTAATTTATCAGCAATAGTTTAATATCTATGGTATCTATCATAAACTTTATTTACAAGAGAGAACAGAGAATCTGCAGCAAATTAAATCGGTTTTCCTGGAGTTAAATAGGTACCCCCACCAATCAGCTGTTTGAACAGGCTGGGATGCTAGGTAATGCAGCTCAGTTCGATTCACTTGATTTATTACCTCTTTTGCTTTCTCTTTTTCTTGGTACATAACAGCTATGCCGCTTTCTCTACTGGGCCTGGGGATCACATGATCACCTGTAACATCCTGGAGTATGTCACTAAACTCTTTCTCCCTGCTACAACATGTCAGGTGCATATGTATTGCCATCTTGTGTAGTCTAACATTGCATTTTCCATTATGTGTATTTTCCAAGCCTGTTATATATATATATTATGCTGTAATTTTCATGTACACCAGCAGGTGGCAGCAATGTGTTTAGTTCAGTTTAGTATAGCTAGACTGGAATAGTTCATTGCAGTGTTTAGCTCCCCCTCTTCTTGGAGCAGAAGTGGGCTGGTCCCACACCCTCCAGCAAGGGAGGGAAGAAACCAGTTAGATCCAGTGTGTACCAGCCACCCCTGCTGGGGAAGGCTGTGTTGGTAGGAGCTCCCAGTTACAGGGACTCCAACCAAGGATCCAGACCTCGGCTGAGGCCCAAAGATCCTCTTCCCAGCCCGAGTCCTCTACCTCAGTGCTGGTTGACAAGCAAGCAGCCACCTCCAGATCTACAGATCTCCAGGAAGCCATTCCCTGCGAGCAGAACTGTGAGTGTTTAATCCAAAGTCCAGCAGAAGCCAAATCCCTCCTCAGCTAGTCAGGCCCATATCAAGCAGAAGACAGACAGAGCAGAAGATAAATACCTGCCAGATTCTCCAGGCATATAGTATAGGAGCAGAAGAGGCATTAATCCCTGCCATACATTGCCAATACCTTCTGGGACCTAAAGACTATTGCTGTATCTTGTATGGATTCAAAGCTGCATTAAGTAAAGACAAGTTGGATTATATCACCAGTCTGGATCTCATTTACTATTACCCAAGTTCCTCAGTTGCTCCTATTAACAACACTCATTTTATTGCATGTGAGCCAGGATCCAGGAGTCCAGCCGTACCCAGGTAGGAGACACCGTTGACATTACACAGAGACATTATCCCCCTCTGGCATTCCTCACCTGGTACGTGAGTTATAACATCTTAAAGGGCCCTG
Source organism: Bufo bufo (assembly GCF_905171765.1). Taxonomy (NCBI): domain Eukaryota; kingdom Metazoa; phylum Chordata; class Amphibia; order Anura; family Bufonidae; genus Bufo; species Bufo bufo. The sequence continues at coordinate 543,789,482 of NC_053390.1, read as the reverse complement.
AGACTATAACCTGCGCACATTGCAATTGGCGTAACAAACTAAAAACCATTAATTTTGCGCCAGTGTGCATTAGTCGCAATCCGACTTACTGCACACCTAGTGATCTTTCACATAAGTCTTAGCAGATTCAAATCAGCTGTACATGTAAATGTAAAACCATTTTGCAAGCAAGTTCAGTCAGTTTTGCCTGCAATTGCGTTTAGTTGTTCAGTTTTTTCTGCGCGGGTGCAATGCGTTTTGATGCGTTTTTCACGCGCGTGATAAACAACTGAAGGTTTACAAACAACATCTCTCAGCAACCATCAGTAAAAAACGCATTGAATTCGCACTTGTTTCCGGATGCAATGCATTTTTCACTGAAGCCCCATTGACTTCTATGGGGCCAGGGCTGCATGAAAGACTGCGTGAAAATAGAACATGCTGCGTTTTTCACGCAACGCAGAACTGATGCGTGAAAAAAACGCTCATGTACACAGACCCATTAAAATGAATAGGTCGGGATTCAGTGCGGGTGCTATACATTCACGTCACGCATTGCACCAGCGCGGAAATCTCGCTTGTGTGAAAGGGGCCTTACAGTGGAAAGAAAAGAAAAAAATATAAAAAATAAATAAATACAAATGTCTCCCAGAAATCTTTAGGGGACATGATATGTGCAAAAAAATATTTTAAAAATAAGTAAAACATATAATAAATTAGAAAAAAAAAAAATAACGATTAAAAAAAGTTCATGAAAGACAAAACAATTGCAAAATATACATACCATATATCAAAAGAACTTGCACAAAATCCGGAACCCATATTAATACAGTCCTGATCAAAAGTTTAAGACCACTTGAAAAATGGCAAAAAATCACGTGTGACTACCTGACAGAAAATGACAATGAATCCACATCTTTGCACAGATTTGGCCTTTTAAAGACATGTGGTCCTAAAATTTGGATCAGCTGAAAAACAGCCTGTTTCAGTTTAATCGTTATTTTCAATTAATTGAATGCTGAAAAAAATGTTTTGTCTCACTCCCATTTCTTCTTGTTGCATGGTGAAGCTCTACTTGGAACCTTGTTAAGATCCAACAATGTTAAATATGATTTTTTGCCATTTTTCAAGTGGTCTTAAACTTTTGATCAGGACTGTAGTTTAGCTCTCTTCTCTGTGCTTAGCTATGACAGGAAATGTACAGTAATATAGCACATAGTAGACAGTAATGTTGCAGCCCTGCACTCCGCTCTATCTTCCCAGTGTATCTCTTAGGCCTCTTGCACACAAATGTTTTTTTGTTCCGTTTCCGTTCCGTTTTCAATGGTTCCGCAAAAAAAATGGAATGTACTCTGTATGCATTCCGTTTCCGAATTTCCATATATCCGTTCCACTAAAGATAGAACTTGTCCTATTATTGCCCACAAATAACGATCCGTGGGTCCGTTCAAGTCATGGGTCCGCAAAAAATACGGAATGCATTCGTATGTCATCCGTTTTTTTGCGGATTCATGCCAACTTTGCCCATGTGTATACTGATAAAACACATTACTGTACATTACATTAATGATTAAAAATTTTATGTTTCTGTTTGCAATCCGCAAACAACGGATCGCATACTGAAACCATACAGAGACTTTTTGCGGAATTACGGAACGTAAACGGAACGTAAACACAACGGAAACAAGTAACGGAACAACGTATCTGTTAAAAACAGACCGCAAAATACTGAGACTAGTTTCACACTTGAGACAGCCTTCTCCAGCAGGCTGTTTCGGCGGGTGAACAGCCTGCCGGATCCGTGCTGCCGCTAGTGCTTTTATCGTAGTTTTATTCCGGCCGCCTCTCGGCATGTTTGCCGTGCTGCCGCCGGAACTCCGGCCCACCCCCATTATAGTCAATGGGGCCGTAGCGGACCTCCAGCGTGCACTAGGGGCAGCATGGATCCGGCAGGCTGTTCACCCGCCGGAACAGCGTGCCGGAGAAGGCTGTCGCTAGTGTGAAACTAGCCTGGAAAAGCCATACGGTCGTGTGCAAGAGGCCGAACAGAAAGCTAAATGATGATATGAACTCAGCCTTAGGCCTCTTGCACACGACCGTATGCCTTTTTCAGTATTTTGCAGTCAGTTTTTAACGGATCCGTTGTTCAGTTTTATTTTTCCGTTGTGTTGTAATGTACAGTAACGTGTTTTAACAATATACACATGGGCAAAGTGGGCATGGATCCGCAAAAAATGGATGACATATGGATGTGTTTCGTATGCATTCCGTATTTTTTGCGGACCCATTGACTTGGATGGAGCGACGGAACGTTATTTGCAGACAATAATAGGACAAGTTCTATCTTTCAGTGGAATGGATATACGGAAATACGGAAATGGAATGCATACGGAGTACATTCCTTTTTTTTGCAGAACCATTGAAATGAATGGTTCTGCATACGGACCGCAAACAGTATCTGCAAAAATGTAACTGAAATGGGAAAAAAAAAAGTTTGCGTGCAAGAGGTCTTTTTCAGTATTTTGCGGTCCGTTTTTCACGGATCGGTTGTTCAGTTTTTTGTTTCCATTGTGTTTCCGTTTCGTAGCTCCGCAAAAAAATTTGTATGGTTTCCATATGTGATCCGTTGTTTGCGGATCGCAAATGGAAACAAAATTTTTAATCATTAATGTAATGTACAGTAATGTATTTTAACAGTATACACATGGGCAAAGTGGGCATGGATCCACAAAAAAACGGATGACATACGGATGTGTTCCGTATGCATTCCGTATTTTTTGCTGACCCATTGACTTGAATTGAGCCACGGATCGTTATTTGTTGGCAATAATAGGACAAGTTCTATCTTGCGGTCCACAGCACGGGCACGGGCTTCACACGTCATGTGAACAACCCTTAAAGATACAAAAAAAATTATCAAACACCATTGCCATTTCATAAATCTGGCACAAAGTATGCCAACGTAGAATTGTGGAAAACTTATTTAAAATGTTACCCTCATTATAAATTCCCCCTAATGACTTTACTGTGTATTTGTTCTACATTTGCATTTTTCCTACTTGATCATCTAATGTTTAACAGTTTAGAACTAAGGCTACTTTCACACTGGCGTTTTGGCTTTCTGTTTGTGAGATCCGTTCAGGGCTCTCACAAGCGATCCAAAACGGATCAGTTTTGCCCTAATGCATTCTGAATGGAAAAGTATCCGCTCAGAATGCATCGGTTTTGCCTCTGTTCAGGTCTCCATTCTGCTCTGGAGGCGGACACCAAAACGTTGCCTTGCAGCGTTTTTCCTGTCCGCGATATGGTGCGGAGCAAGACGGATCCGCCCTGCACACAATGTAAGTCAACTATGACAGATCCGCTTTCTCTCTGACAAATAGAAAACGGATCCGTCCCCCATTGACTTTCAATGGTGTTGAAGATGGATTCGTCATGGCTATAGAAGACATTATACAACTGGATCCATTCATGACGGATGCAAGCGGTTGTATTATTGTAACGGAAGCGTTTTTGCTGATCCATGATGGATCCGCAAAATACGCTAATGTAAAGTAGCCTCATGCACCCGAACGTATTTTCTTTTCGTGTCTGTTTGCGGGTTTTTGCGAACAGTATGTGGAACCCTTCATTTCAAACGGTTTACCGCAAAAAAAAAAGGAAGGTACTCCATGTGCATTCCGTTTCCGTATGTCAGTATTTCCGTTCCGAAAATAAAATAGAACATGTCCTATTCTTGTCTGCATTATGGACAAGGATAGTACTGTTCTATTAAGGGCCAGCTGTTCCGTTCCGCAATATACAGAATGCACACAGACGTCTTCTGTATTTCCTAGACGAATCCGTTTTTTGAGGACCGCAAAATATATACGGTCATGTGCATGAGGCCTAAATCTGCTGTTATTAAGTTCTCCATATCTTTTATGAATGTTCATTGAGAGGGGCAGGAATTTCCAAGCGTTGGCATGAGAAGACCCTCTTGCATTCCTGATGAGCTTCCAACAAGATTCAGTGAGGCATTTGACTATAGTGAGATGAGAACTACAAGACACCGTACACAACAGAGAATGACAGTAAGGAGTGTTACACGAATCAGGACGTCATTCATCAAAGTTGTTTTACAGTAAAACTGTTTTTGTTGCCCGTAGCAACCAGTCAGAGCTCAGATTTCATTTTATCAGAGCAGTTTAAGGAATGAATAAGACCCATCCTATCCTTTCGATGCCAATCAAGTGGTACTCTTTGTAGAGGGCAGTACTATTGTGTGTGTATTCCAACATCAACAAAGAATTGAAATAGCAGAGGTCTATGTAGGGCAGGGGTATACCACCAATAAGGCCAGTGATTGCCTCAGGCAGCACCAGGTAGGGTCAGAGGGGGGCAGCAGAAGGGCCATGGCATTGAGCGCTTTCATTGTGACAAAGGGGTTATGTTAAGAAATTGGCATTTGGGGCGGGGGGGGGGGGGGGGGGGGGCGTTTTAGTTTTCACCTCAGCAGCAGAAAGGCTAGGTTGCACCCTGTATGTATGCTAGGGGCTTGTTTTGCTGTTGAATACCCTTATTTCCAATTCCAGCAAAAAAGCAGTATACATGGTTTAGTGCAGAAGTAACCACAGGATCCATGATTGATGCAGTCATCCAGGAGATGATTATGAGAAGACAAAGGAAATTGACATAGAACTATAAAAGCAGGTGCACAACAGAAGGACAAACATGTCGTGGTGTACGGAATTTTCTTTACCTGAAGCCATACTGAGTGTTGGAGGCTGGTTTTAAAGTCAGTATAAAACTGAGTCTACTTTCTACAGGGGCCTACCAGTAGCCATTTGGCTCCAGGAGAAGTATATAGTAGGCTCAGCTGCATGTTGGTACTTGCATCCCTGATCCGATGAAAGCTGTAACGGCACCGGACGGGGTTAAAAGCAGAGTGTGCCTGGCGTTCATTCTGTACCTGCATTCCCTGGACTTTGTGTGGCTGTTATGGCCCATAAACAGGTAGGAAACTAGTGTTAGGGACCACTCATAGAGGCGACCATTGACGTGGTGAGTGGCTTATTACGCTTTGGCCAAAATGTACACCAATGCCTCATTCAACATCCAGCATAGAGGCAGGGCAGAGTGCTGGTTGCAGAGTGCTATTGAATTTGTGTTCTTTCTTTGTATATGTATTTCGCCATAGCGATGTGCACCTGCATATAGGGGTTGTGCTGACTGAATCCCCCACATTTTTTCTTTGTAGTATATTATTGGGGGCGTGGCGATCTCCATGCAGTCATACACACCTGACCAGCTAGTCTGCCCTGGAGGGCTGGTTTTAAAGTCAGTATAAACTGAGTCTACTTCTACAGGGCCTACCAGTAGCCATTTGGCTCCAGGAGAAGTATATAGTGGGCTCAGCAATGCATGTTGGTACTTGCATCCCTGGATCCGATGAAAGCTGTAACGGCACCGGACGGGGTTAAAAGGCAGAGTGTGCCTGGCGTTCATGCTGTACCTGTGCTCCTGGACTTTGTGTGGCTGTCATGGCCCATAAACAGGTAGGAACTAGTGTTAGGGACCACTCATAGAGGCGAACCTTGACGTGGTGAGTGGCTTATTACGCTTTGGCCAAAATGTACACCAATGCCTCATTCAACATCCAGCATAGAGGCAGGCAGAGTGGTGGTTGCAGAGTGCTATTGCATTTTGTGGTTCTTTTCTTCATACTGAGTGTTATTTGTGCAAATGTTAACCCTTTTGTGTGCACCACAATGTAACTGTATATCGCTGTTGTAGTGTAAATGTATGGAGCAGGCTCACAAGCAGAGCCCGCTTCGTAAGTGGGCCTTGCTATGTAATACAACTGGCACCAGGGTACAATGTTCAGGATAAAAGAATAGCTCTAACCCCTTAGATGTCACGCTCAGTAGCGACTGCGACGCCTGAGCTGTTAGACCTAGGGAGTGAAATCCCTATAACCTTTTTTTTTTTTAAACAATTTTTATTGTTTTTGAGGTCAATCAGCAAAGAGATAAAAGGCACATTACATCAAGTATGTAGACATTGCTTATGCTCAATGAGATAACAATGATAGGTCAACTTCGGAATTACAAAAAAGGCTGCATAGTCAAAAATATGCCTAATGAGGGGCACAAAGTAAAAAATTAAAATAAACATAACGTAATAAAACAATACAAAACAATACAAAAACATAAGGGCAATGATTTATGAGAGCAAGCCACAAATAGGGCATAATATAATAGATAGACCAGATCCGTTGATCGTCTCATTTTTCCTTCCTTCTGACAGATCAGAAGAAGGGTCAAACAAATGATGATGTCAACCAGACCTAAAAGGAAAAATAGTGCCCAATGACAGAGTGGTGAGGTGGCAGCAGCATGAGGAAACCACAGAGTGGCTCAGTGACATAGTGTTGAGGTGGCAGCAGCATAAGGAGACCACAGAGTGGTTATGTGGCATCAGCATAGGAGACCACAGAGTGGTGAGGTGGCAGCAGCATGAGGACAGAGTGGGAGGTAGGGGGGTAGAGATGAGATGAATCGAATCCCATGAAGTAAAATTTCAGGATAAATTTGACCATGTGTCTGGTCCTTTCACCCAGGATGCACTGCTAATGGGTAAAAAAGAGTCCTAAGAGAGAGATTAGGAACATGAAAGCTCATAGGTTTATGTTTTCATTTAAATATAGTCCGATGGCGGATTCATCCATAAAACTATACATTAGAATTGGGACATATTTGAGCGGTGACGAATCCTTGAAAGATTTGGCACGGAACAAACCTATTATTGCGTTTAGGTGTAGCATACCTTGAAATATAGGTTGGTCAGAAGTAGGTATTTAGAAAAAAAGACAAGACACATGGTTGAGGGATTGTTACCTAAAGGCAATCGCAAATGTGAAATTGTTCATTTTGTCATTACAACCCCAGTACAGGGTGGTATGCTTTGGAGGGTTACAACATAGGGTTAATCACTTAATTACTTGCCAGAGTAGGTTTCTAGTGTACCTGATAATGTGCCCTTGTGGCTCCTTCTATATAGGAAAAACCATTAGACCGTTATTTGAGAGGATAAGGGAGCATTTTGGATCAGTGTCATCGGGTAGGGGATGTCCGCGCCTAATTAAGGCATGTGATAAGAAATGCATGGAGGCGATCCCAAGGTATAGGACTTTTTCAGGCCTAGAAATTGTCCCCTTTATTCCCACAGGGGGGATAGACATACTCAGCTCTTATGCAAAAAAAGCCAATTGGATTATAAAAGCCAGGGGCCCTGGGTCCTTTAGGTCTGAATGACCGGAATGACTTAAGTGGTTTTTCTTTAAATCCTTTGATTTGTTGCATTCTTATTAGACTATTGTCTTGCATGTTTTATATGTATTTTATGTAGCGCTGTCTCTGCGCATGTCTGTGGAGGCAGTTGCTTTATGTATAAAAGTGACGTATCTGACGTCTACGCGTCAGGAGGCCGGAAGAACGTAACTTACGCGAAAACGGCCGTCGTCTCATGGTGGCCTGTGTGGCGTACCTCGCTTTGAATACCTGCCCACATCCCTTTTACCTTAATAAAGTAAAGATTGGACCTTCATGGTAATGCCGTCTTCTTACTGTACTTTGTGCAGGACTGTTTGTGGTTGAGACTGAGCACCACCGAAGTCGATTGTGGGTCCCGGTGTCCACGCTGAGAGGAGGGGGAAGTGTCCTCCCGGAATCTGAGGGGAAAACTGAAGCAGTGCCGTCCTGTCTGTAATGTCTTCTTGTGTCGTTTTCAACAGGCCATCAGTTCTCTGAAAGGTGCAGAGTCCACCATTTGGAAAGGGAGGGACTGCAGCACCAGCAACTTGGCCAGAGGACGTTCAGCTCCGCGCCCTTGGATGAGTGCAAGCATACTGTTGTCTCTTGGCAATCGCTTTGGTGATGGATCGCTGACGGAATGATTGATGAGGAGGAGGAGGAGCAGGAGCATCAGGACCAGCAGATGATGGGAAGGAAGACAGATTCCTTCGGCTGAGCTGGTGGAGCCTTGACTGCATGAAATTGGGTGCGTGCCAGTGGGTAATACATCGGTTGCTGCAGGCAGGTTTGGACCACCACATCCGAGCCATGGTTTCTCCCAGCCACATTATAGTGACGGTGCATGTGTTGACGCAGGGCCCGGGGTGCCAAAATTGTCACCCTGGCCACTCATTCACCTTCTGCCCACAAATTTGGCAAATAGCCATGTTCACCTCCTTCGGCGGCCTAACAAAAAAATTGCCACACCACCGAGTATGCCATTTTCCCCCAACACTCCTCTCTGACTGCCTGCTACCGCTGCCTCCGTGAACACCTGCACAGCTACTTTCCGGGCAGGTAGGTTCCTGCGAAGCGGGGTGTTCTACCCCAGGCACGTTTGGCTCCCAACCTCCCACTGCTGCCACCCTGCCACCCTTTCCGGCTCAGGAGCTACCTCACATGCATGCTGCCATCCCTCTTCTCTTTGCTGATGATGATGATTATGAAGCCCCTTCTTTACATGGCTCCCAAGTGCGATCGGCTACATTATCATCCGCTACTGTCGCACATCATTGATGTCCCCTCAACAGTCTCAGGGCCAGTTTCCTGACAGCTCGCAACACCTGCTCCCACGCGACTCTGATCATCACTAATTGCCCACCTACAGGAGGAAGCGGCGGATGTCTCCTCCTTTTCTTGGCTGGGCAGTAGCTGCTGACTATCCTTGATGGACAGTTGGGGGCACAGGGCCTGCTCCCGGGCAATGCTAACTAAGCTTCGTGTCAGAGGAGGCTCACCGTGTAACGGTTCGCGTACACACACACACAGGGGGGAGGGAAGTGACCACGATGCTCCACCCTTACCCCTGGCCCTGCCCTCCTTGCCTCGCGAGTCCTAATGACAGGGGACAACTGGACGGCAATCCCTAATTTGGAATAAGTGCAGGGATGACAGACAGACAAACAACAGGACGTGAACGACCGAGTCAATACCAGAAAGCTACAAAGTACAAATGGAGAAAGCAGAGAATTGTCAGGAGAAGCCGGGTCATAAATACCAGGAGAGCAGCAAAGTACACAAGGAGCAGCAGAGGATCGTCAGGAATTCAGCAGGAGGTAAGTACGCCAGGAAAGACCAAATCACAGTGGAACCTAAATTAAACAGGCAACCTGTGGCCAGCAGGCTGCCTGTATTTATAGCTGGGGAGTGAGGATCATGTGACGTGGCCAGCGTCACATGACCGACAGACCAACCAGTTCGAGCACCGAGTGATCAGCTCGGCGCTCAAGGCAGACTAGGAGCAGGAGCCACCCAGCTAGTAAAGCCGCCCTGGAATGAGGTCAAACACAGATCCTCATTCCCAAAGCTAAGCAACAGTTCTGCGGGCAATGGGGGACTGAGTGCACCTTCGGAACCCCGTTACAGTACCCCCCCCCTTTTACGAGGGGCCACCGACCCAAGACTTCAGGCGATGGCTTTTCAGGGTGTTCTAAATGAAGTCTAGGAGCATGAACCTCCCTGGCAGGTACCCAAGATCTCTCTTCAGGTCCATACCCCTTCCAGTGAATCAGGTACTGCAAGGAATTAAGCACCTTCCTGACATCCACTATTTTAGACACCACATACTCGACAGCATCATTAACAAGAAACGGCGGAGGGCGAGGCTTTTGATGGTACTACCAGTTCAAAATATTTTTTAAGTAGAGATTTATAGGAACACATCATGAATGTGGAAATGACTCGGGTCCGGGCAGCTCCAACCTAAATGATTCCTGGTTAAGTACCCTCGTGATCTTATTTGTCCAATAAAACGATGAGCTAACTTTTTAGGAATCTCCTTAAGAGAGAGATACTTGGAGGAGCAACCATACCTTCTCCCAACCTGAAAATTCACTCCCCCTTGACGTCTCCTATTCGGCCTTGAGTTTCTGAGAACTTTGAGACTTTTTCTAGTTCGATTGAACCCGGGCCCAAACTGTGCACAGTTCAGAGGAGAACCTATACGCCTCAGGGTTAGAGGAGGGAGAATCGATGACGCCAGAATTAAAACGGGATGAAAACCATGGTTACAAGAGAAAGGTGAAACCCCAGCAGAGATTTGACACGGGTTATTCAAAGCAAATTCAGCATGGAAGAAATTTCACACCCATAATTGCTGGTCATCAGCAACCATACAACCTCAAGTATTGTTCCACAGACTGATTAAAGGCGTTCAGTCTGCCATTACTCTCAGGGTGGTAGGCAGAGGAAATTTTAACATTTTTGACAGAAGTGCCCTCCAGAATTTGGACACAAACTGCACACCCCTGTCAGAAACATATTACCGGGATACCATGCAATCGAACAATTTTCTTTCACAAAAATAGACGCCAGGGTTTTGCATTCGGGAGTTTAGACAGGGAATGAAATGGACCATCTTGCTAAACCTATTCGACCACTACCCAAACTACAGTCTTACCTCCGCCGGCGGTAGGTCAGTATAAAAGTCCATCTGAGATATAGGACCACAGGGTCTACTGGGAATGGGTAGGGGTCGTAGGTTACCAGCAGGGCAAGTCCTAGGTGTCTTTGGACCTGCACAAACCTCACAGGCTGACACGTAGGACTTGACATCCCTAGTTAGAGTGGGCCACCAATAAGATCTAGAAACCAGATCCTTAGTGCCTCAACATCCGGATGTCCACAAAAGGCAGAAATCGTGACACTCATCCAACAGCTGGAGATGAAATTGTACGGGAACAAACAACTTATCTGCTGGGGTGGATACCGGTGCCAGATGTTGTTCAGACCTAATGCGAGCCGAGATATCCTGGGTAAGAGCTGCTAATAAGAGTTTTTGCTGGTAGGATGGATTCAGGAGGTACCTCAGTAGGTTGAAAAGCCTGGAAGCTCCGAGATAATGCATCCGCCTTCACATTTTTACTTCCCGGCCTGAACGTAATGGAAAAATCAAAACGAGTAAAAAACAGAGCCCATCTGCTTGACGGGGATTCAACCTCTTAGCAGACTCGAGAAACATAGTTTTTTATGGTCAGTGACAACAGTTACACAATGCCTTGCCCCCTCCAGAAAATGCCTCCACTCCTCAAAAGCCCATTTAATGGCCAGCAGCTCCCTATTCCCTATGTCGTAGTTTCTCTCCGTGGGAGAGAATTTCCTGAGAAGAAGGCACATGGTCTCAGGTTAGTGAGGCTAGCAGGACCTTGTAAAGGACTGCTCCTGCGCTGTCCTCGGACGCATCCACCTCTACAATAAAGGTTTCTCCTGATCAGGCTGGATCAGAATGGGAGCGCTACTGAATGCCTTTTTAATTTTTCAAATGAAGAAATGGCCTCAGTAGACCAATTCTCCAAATCCGCCCCTTTCTTTGTAAGGTTGTCAACAGTTTAGCAATTACGGAAAAATTCATAATAAATTTACGATAGTAATTGGCGAAACCTAAGAACCGTTGTAAGGCCTTTAAGGATGAAGGTCTTACCCATTCCTTAATTGCTATTACCTTACCAGGATCCATCTTGAAGGCGTGAGGAGTCAGAACATGCCCTAGAAACAGAATCTCCTGTACACCAAAGACACATTTCTCTTGCTTAGCGGATAGCTGATTCTCCCTCAACACCTCTAATACTTGTTTAACATGAGACACATGGGATTCGAAGTCAGGAGAGAATATCAAAATGTCGTCAAGATAGACAATAACAAATTTACCTAAGAACTCCCTAAGAATGTCATTCATGAAGTTTTGGAACACAGCTGGGCCATTGCTGAGTCCAAAAGGCATAACCTGATATTGAAAGTGTCCTACCGAGTATTGAACGCCGTCTTCCATTCGTCTCCCTCCTTGATTCGGATTAGATTGTATGCCCCTTTCAGGTCAATTTTGGGAAAACCAGGTTGCCCCCAGAACCTGGTTAAATAAATCCGGAATCAATGGGAGGGAGTATCTATTCTGGACAGTGATTTTATTTAATCTCCGGTAATCGATACATGGCCTAAGACCACCATCTTTTTTCTTAACGAAGAAAAACCCCGCCCCCATGGGAGAGACAGAAGGTCTAATATGCCCTTTTACCAAGGCTCTCCCTAATATAATCTTCCATGGCCTTGCGTTCGGGCATAGAAAGATTATAAATTCGTCCCTTAGGAAACTTGGCCCCCTCTACTAACTCTATGGTACAATCATAAGGTCTATGGTGGGGTAGAACCTCCGGGGTTGTGATGTGAATACATTAGAATATTCTCTAACAACAGAGGGTAAAGTATCAGACTTTACTGAGACCCCCAGCCTGTACCACGGACAAGCACGAGTCACACTTAGGCCCCATCTCACCACTCGCCATTGGACCAATCTATAGTGGGGTTATGTAGTCGGAGCCAAGGCAACCCTAGTACCACCTCAGCAGGTAGGTTCTCCAGGACTAAAAGCGAACATCTCTCTGAGTGCACACACCCACGGTTAGAGAAATCTCCGAGGTACATAAGCTCACCGTACCACCAATAAGAGGAGTAGCATCAATAGCCATGACATGAATAGGAGTTGGTAAGGCAAACATAGGAATACCCAATCTTATAGCATACTCAGAGTCAATAAAGCTAGCCGCTGAGCCAGAATCAATAAAGGCCTTACCCGGCCATTTATCTACTCCCAGAGAAATCGTAATGGGTACCGAAAGCTTACATTTAGAAAATTCAGGGTGTACCTGGTCTTTAGGTTGCCTTGCCTTGGAGACTTGACAGAGAGGACCTTCTTAGGACACTGGTTGATCCAATGGTCAGGATCTCCACAGTAAAAGCATTCTCCACGTCTGCGGCGAAGATTCCTTGGTCATGCCAACCTGCATGGGTTCCTCGGTGGAGACCTCAGCATTGTCTCTGGGATAGGCCTCTGGCTGGACCACCATCTGGGAAGAGAACTGTTGTTCCCGTCGTCTCTCTCTAACCCGTCGGTCAAGTCGGACAACAAGGGTCATCATCTCCTCTAAGGTCTCTGGAAGTTGATAACTGACCAGAAGATCCTTTAATTTATCAGACAGACCTGACCTGAACTGACTCTTCAGGGCTGGTTCGTTCCATCCTGAGGGGACACACCCCCTTCTGAATTGGGTGCAATAATCCTCCGCTGGTAGATTGCCCTGAACCAGTGCCTTTAGAGCCGTCTCGGCTACTAGAGCCCTGTCTGGTTCATCATAGAGGGTACCCAGGGCCTGAAAGAACCCCTCCACAGAAGATAAACAACTGGCGGCAGCAGGTAAAGAGAACGCCCAGTCCTGGGGATCACCCTGTAATCGGGAAATGATAATGCTCACGCATTGACTCTCGGGGCCAGAGGACACGGTGCGCAAACGGAAGTACAGTTTGCAATTCTCCTTAAAAGAGAGAAACTTCTTCCGGTCTCCAGAAAAGGGTTCTGGGAGCTTAATCTGGGGCTCAAAATGCGGACTGAGGCCTGAGGAGTGGAAGAGCCTTGCCCTAACTCAAAAGAACTGAGTTTTTCTCCTAACTCCTGCACCATCTGCGTCAGATTAGAGACATGGTCAGTCAGGGTCACCAGAGGATTCATTATACAGTGGTTATTGGGCCTGTTAATCTGTAACGGTCGCGTACACACACACACAGGGGGGAGGGAAGTGACCACTGTGCTCCACCCTTACCCCTGGCCCTGCCTACTTGCCTTGCAAGTCCTAATGACAGGGGACAACTGGACGGCAATCCCTAACTTGGAATAAGTGCAGGGATGACAGACAGACAAACAACAGGACGTGAACGGACCGAGTCAATACCAGGAAAGCTACAAAGTACAAATGGAGAAAGCAGAGAATTGTCAGGAGAAGCCAGGGTCATAAATACCAGGAGAGCAGCAAAGTACACAAGGAGCAGGCAGAGGATCGTCAGGAATTCAGCAAGAGGTAAGTACGCCAGGAAAGACCAAATCACAGGTGGAACCTAAATTAACAGGCAACCTGTGGCCAGCAGGCTGCCTGTATTTATAGTGGGGAGTGAGGATCATGTGACGTGGCCAGCGTCACATGATCGACAGACCAACCAGTCGAGCACCGAGTGATCAGCTCTGCGCTCAAGGCAGACTAGGAGCAGGGAGCCACCCAGCTAGTAAAGCCGCCCTGGGAATGAGGTCAAACACAGATCCTCATTCCCAAAGCTAAGCAACAGTTCTGCGGGCAATGGGGGACCGAGTGCACCTTCGGAACCCCGTTACACACCGACTGTTGGCTAGGGGTGTCTCATGTCCCTTGAGACAAAGTCAAAGACCGAGTCAAACCATTTCAAGCACCGCTGAGTTTCTGGTCAAGACACAACCGCTAGATGACATCGGGACTCAGCCTCTCGCTGCGACTCCTGCTGCCACCACCCCCTTCTTCTGCTGCTTACTTCTGCCTGCGACAGAAAACATGTTGGCCACTGCCCGTTCCCTTTGAAGGGCCTGTCACCTGTTTATCTGACATACTGTATAATAAAAGAATTAAATTAAAATAATACCTCCCAAAAAAGGCTGTAGTACAATTCAACTTCACCGCAGAATGGCAATTAAGATGTATTCTTTTTCCTATTAATACACCCCCCAAAAAAAAATATAACAATAACAATTCACTGCAGAACGGCTAATGGGACTACATATATTTCCTTTAATATACCACGTAAATGGTTGTAGTACAATTTAACTTCATTAAGACATATTTTTTTTCTGATGAATAAACTCCCCCCCCCCCAAAACAAAAAAAATAGGAAGTAGGTTTATTTCCCTTCAAAACACTCAGTAAATGGCTGTAGTACAAATTGCAGTTATACTGCTGCTTTTAGGTTGTTTGCACTATGCAATACATCAGTAATTCCAACAAATCTTGCTTGTTATTGGGGTGCAAGTGCTTTGTGATACAGCCATTAACAGGATGTATTAATAGAAAGATATGTACGTCCTATTAGCCACTCTGCGTTGAGTTTATATTGTTTTACATTTTTTTGGGGGGTGTATTATAGGTAAATAAAAGGGAAAAAATATGTCATAATTGCCGTTCAGTGTTGAAGCTACATTGTACTACAGCCATTTACGGGGTGTATTAATAGGAAAGATACGTACGGTCCCATTAGCCGTTCTGCGGTGAATTGTGATTGTTATATTTGTTTTTTGGGGTGTATTAATAGTAAATAAAAAACACGTCTTAATTGCCATTCTGCGGTGAAGTTAAATTGTATCGCCAATTAGTGCAGCAAGGTGTTATAGAATTTCTCCCAGGCTGTACACTCTCCGATTGCACCCTGTTCTCCTTTTATAGTGTTTATCGTTTTTTCAGCACAATGAAGTCTTTCCTAGCACTGTCCCTAGCGCCTGCTGACATCTCTCTTGCACTAAGTACACTGGAAAATGGCAGAATCCAAGATGGCTGAGGCTATTTATAGGGCTGTGACATCACAAGAGCTATCTGGCTGCTGATTGGCTGCATGCATGGCATTGTGATTGATCCTTCGTTCCCAGAGTTCTTTGCTCCATGTCCTAACACGCGCAGCAGGCATTTTAGGAAAAAATGCTATTCGTTACCACAAAGCGTGAGGAAATTCGGCTTCTGTGCGAATATTTCCTGAAATTCGGATCAAATTCCACTTCATTAGCTTCGATTTGCTCATGTATAGGCGCGGTAGACGCCGCATTTGTGTGAGGGGAGGCGCCAGCACCACTACAAAAGGTGGGAGCAGGGAGCTCCCGGGTGACGCGGTCTTCAGCTTCAGCTCGGCTGACGTCACTTCCGGGATTCTCCTGCTCCCATTCTTGCTCCGGCGTCGGCGTGGATACGCGATCCCCCGATACTTCCTCCGGTGGGTAAGTATAGGGTGTGCAGCCGAAGCGAGGGGCCATACATCGGTACACATGGAGGGTAAGTGGGGCGGGGGGGCGGCACGGCGCTGACACCAGCCAGACAGGTTCACACTCACCAGCGGCAGCCGGATCACTGGCACGCACGCCCGATCCTTGCGCCGCATCCACCCGCCTCCTCACATGTGTTCTTTCCACAGGTTGTCGCTAGTGGCAGTCCGGCATCCCTCACTATAGCAGCGCTTACTGTGGGTGTGTTACAGGTATTGTCTGGGGATGTTAGGGCCGTGGCACTGCAATTCTGGGATTTGATCATAAAGTACATCTTCTTGTACCAGTCTCAGTAGAAAAAAAAAAAAAAAAAAAAAAAGGGGGAGTATCTGCCTGTGGGGAGGGGGGGGGAAAGAGGAAATATGGGCGAAGGTGACATTATCCTGCTGCATGATAGGTCGTGTAGGGGAAATATTCATAGGGGGCAGTACGGCCCGGGTATCTGCAACAATCAGCTGCGCCCCCCCATCGCTGGGGGCGCCAGTCGCGCATCACCATGTATTGTCAGGCTCACGTGTCTGTCAGTCCCCTCTGAGTACCCAAATACGCTTAGCGCACGCGGGGCGCGTGTTGCAGTTGGCTCAAGCACGCATGCTGGGGTCAAGTAATGGTAAACGTGGATCAACGGTCAATGTTTTTAAAAGCGGTCCGTGACGTGTAGCCTTTGGGGCGAAGGGGGTTGGGCTCCAATGGTCAAATGATCGTGGTTAGGATGGTTACCTTCAAAGCTACATCCGTGTGTCTGCATTTACTTTTGTCCTATACGCCAATCACTACTAGAGCAGCGTTCGCTGTTGCATTACATTAATACTCTGCTCACTTCAGATTGCATTCATACGGCTGCTCCATACCATGCTCCGCATATTCACTCAGAGCTGTGCCCATACTATGTTTTAGGCTCCACTCACATCCAGAGCTACATTTACCCACTTGTTCTTACATCATGTGGTATACTCCGTTTCCACCTAAAGCTGCATTTCTTCATTACTTCATAAGGGTCACTCCGTATTCTTACTAGGGCTATCAGCGCACTGCTCTGATACTGCTCTTCCAATAAACATAGCTGCTCTTTTCAGGCTTACGTTTCTTTCCTCGGTGGTTTGTTACATTCCTTAGGCCTACCTTTTTTCGGTGTGTTCTTTAAATCCTGGTTGGCATTCACTCAGACTGGTCTTCTTTACTTCTGGTTCGTATTCACTCAGATTGATCCCCCGCCCCAGTTAACCAAATAGCTCCCTAGCGGATAGTGGGCCAATAGGAGTAAGTTCCTACTATGTTTTCACAGCTGTTCATTTTGGTTGTCATGACAAGGGTCTTTGCTTAGCGAAACGCATGCCTCTGGCTCTTTGGTTTCTCCCATCTGTTCAATTTTGCGGTCGGTTAATGTTTCGTTTATGCAAGTGGTTCGGATCACTAATGTCATGCATTTTCCATTAGGTCTGGCTCACGTTTTAAAGTACCTTATCGTCACTGTAAAGTCATCCAGGTCAGTCTCTTGCTTCAGGGGGCCTCGTGGATTAGGGGGCCCGATGACCGTTCGTTAGGGCACATATATGCGAGTCCCCAAGTCATTACTGAGCTGCATAAGTGGTCTAAAAAATAAATAAAAAAAATTAAAAAAAAATTGAAAATATAATTAAAAATCCGCCATTAGAATATCTCTTGCATGGCTCCGCCATTAGTCTCTCACGCATGACTTCTCCGTTGTAGTGTTGCACATATGGCTCCACCATTAGAGTCTCCCACGCATGGCTTCTCCGTTCCAGGTTACACATATGACTTTCCGCCATGAGTCTCACGCTTGGCTCCGCCATTAGTCCTCTCACGCATGGCTCTCCGGTTAGTTTCACACACATGACTCCGCCATTAGAGCCTCCCACGCATGGCTTCGCCATTAGTTTCTCACCATGGCTTCGGGTTTTTGGTTACACATATGACACCGCCATTAGTCTCTCGCACGGCTTCCCCGTTTTAGGTTTACACATATGACTCCGGCATTAGTCTCTCACACATGGCTTCTCCATTTTAGGTTTACACACATGACTCCGCCATCAGAGCCTCTCACGCATGGCTTCTCCGTTTAGGTTTACACATATGACTTCGCCACTAGTCTCTCACGAACGGCTTCTCTCGTTTTAATGGTACACATATGACTCCGCCATTAGAGTCTCTCACGCATGGCTCCGCCATTAGAGTCTCTCACGTATGGCTTTCCCCTTTTAGTGGTACATATGACTCCGCCATTAGAGTCTCTCACACGCATGGCTGCGCCATTAGTCTCTCTCACGTATGGCTTTCCCCTTTAGTGGTACATATGACTCTGCCATTAGAGTCTCTCACGCGTGGCTTAGCCATTAGAGTCTCTTACGCATGGCTTCCCCCCTTTTAGTGTTACATATGACTCCGCCATTAGAGTCTCTCACGCATGGCTTAGCCATTAGAGTCTCTCACGCATGGCTTCCCCCCTTTTAGTGTTACATATGACTCCGCCATTAGAGTCTCTCACGCATGGCTTAGCCATTAGAGTCTCTCACGTTTGGCTTTCCCCTTTTAGTGGTACATATGACTCCGCCATTAGAGTCTCTCACGCATGGCTCCGCCATTAGAGTCTCTCACGTATGGCTTTCCCCCTTTTAGTGGTACATATGACTCTGCCATTAGAGTCTCTCACGCGTGGCTTAGCCATTAGAGTCTCTTACGCATGGCTTCCCCCCTTTTAGTGTTACATATGACTCCGCCATTAGAGTCTCTCACGCATGGCTTAGCCATTAGAGTCTCTCACGCATGGCTTCCCCCCTTTTAGTGTTACATATGACTCCGCCATTAGTCTCTCACACATGGCTTCTCCATTTTAGGTTTACACACATGACTCCGCCATCAGAGCCTCTCACGCATGGCTTCTCCGTTTAGGTTTACACATATGACTTCGCCACTAGTCTCTCACGAACGGCTTCTCCGTTTTAATGGTACACATATGACTCCGCCATTAGAGTCTCTCACGCATGGCTCCGCCATTAGAGTCTCTCACGTTTGGCTTTCCCCCCTTTAGTGGTACATATGACTCCGCCATTAGAGTCTCTCACGCATGGCTCCGCCATTAGAGTCTCTCACGTATGGCTTTCCCCTTTTAGTGGTACATATGACTCCGCCATTAGAGTCTCTCACGCATGGCTCCGCCATTAGAGTCTCTCACGTATGGCTTTCCCCTTTTAGTGGTACATATGACTCTGCCATTAGAGTCTCTCACGCGTGGCTTAGCCATTAGAGTCTCTTACGCATGGCTTCCCCCCTTTTAGTGTTACATATGACTCCGCCATTAGAGTCTCTCACGCATGGCTTAGCCATTAGAGTCTCTCACGCATGGCTTCCCCCCCTTTTAGTGTTACATATGACTCCGCCATTAGAGTCTCTCTCACGCATGGCTTAGCCATTAGAGTCTCTCACGTTTGGCTTTCCCCCTTTTAGTGGTACATATGACTCCGCCATTAGAGTCTCTCACGCATGGCTCCGCCATTAGAGTCTCTCACGTATGGCTTTCCCCTTTTAGTGGTACATATGACTCCGCCATTAGAGTCTCTCACGCATGGCTTAGCCATTAGAGTCTCTCACGCATGGCTTCCCCCCTTTTAGTGTTACATATGACTCCGCCATCTGAGTCTCTCACGCATGGCTTAGCCATTAGAGTCTCTCACGCATGGCTTCTCCATTTTAGTGTTACACGTATGACTCCGCCATTAGTCTCTCAAGCATGGCTTCTCCGTTTTAGTGTTACACATATGACTCCGCCATTAGTCTCGCACGCTTGGCTTCTCCTTTTCAGTGTTACACATGTCTCCGCCATTAGAGTCTCTCACGCATGGCTCCGCCATTAGAGTCTCTCACGTATGGCTTCTCCGTTCAAATTTTACACACAACAACGCCATTCGAGGCCGGCTGCGCAGTCCCACAACAAGTAAGTCCCATGTCTTTTCTGCCTTCAGACCCCCTCGCATGGCTCGGCAATCTGTGGTTCGCAAAACAAATTTCTCGCGGTGGCTCGCACGTGTGACTCGTGCCAACAGAGTCTCACGCACGTTATTGTTTTCCCTGACTGTTATTTTCTAGGTTGTTGGGTTTCATTGTTTTCTTTATCAACAGTCATCCCAAGCCTGCCTTTGCGGACATCATCTTCTCCCAGGCATGCTTACTTCAGCTACAAACTCGGGCTGAGGGTGTTGGTGTCCGGCCTAAGTCCTGAGTATCGGTCCATCTTCCAGTAGAAGGTACAGTAATAAGGCGCAGCTTACGAAGTCTGTCATGTCTTCCGACACGACCAGTCCTATCACGACTACAGGCGCAGCATACACAGTTCATCACGACCTTAAGCATTATTCTGTCACAACTGCAGGCATCGTGTACGTTCTGCCCGCATTACAGGCAACATTAGCTTGTTAATCAAATAGCCATGTATTCCGGTGGATGGTTCCCCAGGCCTGGTGGGTCACACATTTCACTTAAATTACTACTACAGTAAGACGGCAGACACCATGTTCTGACTCATGGGCCCTTAATAGGAAGTGTGGCCTGGGGAATAAGTAGAGGTAAAGTATTTTGCCAGGAACAGTGGGTGCCCGATCAGGGCCCTGGGCGGATGGTTGGAATTCATCTATGCCCTACCAACAGATTCACCATTATTTGTTTCAGTCTGCAGCTCTCAGGAGTCAGACCTTCTCGTAATATGGTCATACGTTAGTCAATATAGGAGTAAATCGTTTCTGGTTACTGGCCACTCTTTCAATTACATAGCATTAACCATCTCCAAGAACGAGGTGGCGGTTCACATGACAAAGAGGTAAGGTAGTTGGTAGTCACTGTGATATATACGGTATATTCCGCACCTCCATCGTGAAAGGTCTTTTTCCGTTCAAAATCGGGTGTCGTAACGGTGTGTATATATTCTAAACAAGGGCTGCTCTTTTTGGCCCCTTAGGGCTGCCATACCGCGGCAGTCGTGGCGTGATTCTACTGCTTGTCATGGACTGGGGTAGATAGGTTGGGTTCACCTTTCTGATGGCCTGTCCGACCACAGGTATCAAGCAAATATATTGCTGCATTTGTGGGAGGGGAGGCGGATTACAGGGCTAATTTCACGCACCTGTGGGCCCAGGCTGGTAGACCGCTGGGCTGATTATATGTACCTGTGGGCCCAGGCTGGCTGATTACTAGGCTATTCATAGGCACCTGTGGGCCCAGGCTGACGATGATTCAGCTGATCTCCCCTACTAGCTCTTGGCTCCATTCCCCTCAGCATTCAGGTCTTCCTAGAGCACGTCCGGAGCCTCCTCTCCAAGGTAAAGGTAAACCCGCAATCAATCGCGGGGCATTCCTTTAGGACGGGCGCGGCTTCCGCAGCTTCAAAATATAGCACCCTGGTGCACGTCGTAGAGAGACTAGGTCGGTGGCGGTCTTCTTTCTATACCGGGTACATTCCCAATCCACGCTCCGAAATGTCTTGCGCTTTTCAGAAGGTAGTACTGTAAGTCCGTAACATGAGTCCTTTGTACCATCCGTGTCTCACGCGTCATTTTTTGGCCCCTTTAGGCTTTCCTTACACAAGCAGTTGCGCCACACCCCCACTGCTAAGGTTAGGACTCATCATCTGCTAGCCGATCCGATCACAACTATAGATATCAAAGTCAAAAAAGTGGGCAGCACTCTGAGATAAAAAAGTACAAAAAATCTTTATTTATCCAAACAGGACATGCGACGTTTCGGCTCTATGCTGGAGCCTTTCTCAAGCAGTGCATACAGACAAAGTGCTAAGCATATATAGCAGTGTGCCAATTCATAGCAATTTACATAACATGTGTAAACAATTCATAGCAATTTACAAACAATCATATAATAATACAGTGAAACAAAAAAATTATAAAATGTGACCAAGACTACCAATATCTGAGCAAAAAACTCCATATGTATACATAATTAATATCAATGTCATTATCAGTGCCATATGTAATCAATAATGTAAAGTGCTGAGTGCTTACTGGATGATATTGCAAACGAAGGGTGAAGGAGGAGTAATGAGGCGAATGGCTACCATCAGTAGTGTAGCGTGCAGTCCAGCGTACCTAGAGCGCGACTGTGCATGTCAGGATGACGTATGTTTCTCATTTCCAAATTCCACCGCCCTCGTTATCATGCAGTTGCGCACTGTGACCCTGACGTAGAGTCAATCATTTTGAGTGCGGGAGTAACACATAGAATGTCGGGCGCATGCGCATTAATGCCGGTCCCATCTGATAGACACAGGATCAAGGTAATGTTACACATATCCGTGCAATAAATTGAAACAGGTGGCTATGCGGGATCAGATGTAGGCTACCACAACATGTTAGAGATGGAGCCTCCAACCGTGAGCACGGATCAGTGCCCACACGTCAATGCAGGGTCACACTGTATCCATGATCCTAGCCCACTTGTCACCCACCTTTACAGAGGTTTTCTCCTCAACTCAAAACCACCGTCCATGTGCATAACAGAATATGACCAAAAAAATAATAAACGCTGAATGAAAAGCATCCTATACAGATTGTAAATAATGACTGCACGCCATCCCTTGGTGTAGCCTCGAACTTCCTCTCTCCATACTCCGTGGCATATCATCTGTGATAAAAAATAAAAAAGTATTAAAAAAGTGAAAATTCATAAACATATACTTTGTCCAATACAAAAAAAAAAAATCACAAAAATATACAGGGACAGTACAACAAATTAAAGATGGAACGAGGGCAAGCCACAATCCTATGTCACTCCAATTTTGCAGTCAACGTTTAGACCATGCGATTTTAGAGAATTCAGTGTATGAATCCACTGTAATTCCCTTTTTTTAATAGACTGGTTCTATTACCACCTCTCCTGGGCATTGGTACAAAAATCGATAATGCAGCACTTCCTATCTCTGTGTGTTTGAGCTCAACAAAATGCTTTGAAACTGGTAAATCAAGTAGTTTTTTCCTTATGGTGTATTGATGATTGTTGAGACGCGTCTTGAAATCAGTGGTCGTCTCACCAACATACACCAGATTACACTGACATACAAGCACATAGATAACATAGCTGGAATCGCAAGTCAGATAATGTCATATCTGATATGCGATGCCAGTCTGAGGGTGTACAAAAGTTTTGCCTTTAATGATGTATTTGCAATTGTCACATGTCAGGCAAGGGAAACATCCTACACTAGTTGTGGTCAATGTTGTCTGCCTAGTTGTTTTCAGTGTCCCCACATCAGCCTTAACCAGTTGGTCCCTTATGCTCCTGGACCTGCGGTAAGACATCAATGGAGGAGAATGGAATTCCTCAATTGTATTGTGACAACCTCCCAATATATTCCAATGGCGTCAAATGATATTCCCTATATCTACGCTCTGCTCAGAGTGCAGAGGTGTGAACAGCACAGCAGTATAATTCGATAGCGGGTGCCAGCGGCTGATGAAGCGATCCAAAACTTCAAAAATACCTAAATCCAAGAGAATCCACGGCACTTCCTTACATAAAATAAGTAATTTATTCACCAAACAGCAACGTTTCTGTTCGCACACTGGAACCTTTCTCAAGCAGTGATACAAAAAGGGGAGGTGCATATAGTGTATATATAGCATTTTACATATCAATTAATCAGTGAGCATAATTAAGTATAAAGCATGATAAACTTTATAAATTCATGTGTAAAAGCCAAATAAACATGATTCAAAAACAAATGTGATACATGTGCAATCTATACATGACACAAGTATATATCCCAAAACATATTTTGGACAAAAAACTGCTCTAAGTCATATTTCATTCTAATTGAAGTATTCAACAATACCCAGGTGATTATATGCATACATAATTAAAAACAATAGTTGAGCGTTTATGACCTGATGAGGATCCGAGCAACACATGGGGATCTGGCGTGGTGCCTCGACAACTGCGCCTGCGCAATGCTGTTGCGCATTAGTCAGTGGTATAAGTCACCTCCCACGGAAATTCGTATCACCTGATCGCAAAGTCATGTGACCGGAGTATTGTAGTCACATGTGGACTGTTTGCAAGCGTTGCTGTGGAGACGATCACATGTCTCAGGTCCTGTAGTTTCAGGTAGAGCTTTCACAGGATCTCTATCGTAGTTTACTTCTTAAGACGATGAAGCCAGCTTAATACAAGGTAGAGCTAGTTTCCATCACTCCAAGTTCATGCTCTCTATCCTCCACCACAGAATTTCAGACCACAAAAAGGAATGTCAATTTAAAGGGAATCTGTCACCTATTTTGACCATATAAAAACGTTAACATAGCAATGTGCAATAAAGTACCTTCATTCCAGCATGTGTCCTCTTTCTTTTATTCAAGTTTTCATTCAGATGAAAAAGCGATTTTTCTGATATGCAAATTAAGTCTCAAGGTGCCCAGAGGGGCGTTATTACTCTGCTCTAGTGCCCAGTAACGCCCCCCTGCAGTGCCCAGCCCGCCTTTCTTCCAAGCCCAGCACGCCTGCTAAGAAATAAATGTACTCCCACATAGATAGAAACATAGAAACATAGAATGTGTCGGCAGATAAGAACCATTTGGCCCATCTAGTCTTCCCAATATACTGAATACTATGGATAGCCCCCGGCCCTATCTTATATGAAGGATGGCCTTATGCCTATCCCATGCATGCTTAAACCCCTTCACTGTATTTGCAGCTACCACTTCTGCAGGAAGGCTATTCCATGCATCCACTACTCTCTCAGTAAAGTAATACTTCCTTATATTACTTTTAAACCTTTGCCCCTCTAATTTAAAACTGTGTCCTCTTGTGGTAGTTTTTCTTCTTTTAAATATGCTCTCTTCCTTTACCGAGTTGATTCCCTTTATGTATTTAAAAGTTTCTATCATATCCCCTCTGTCTCTTCTTTCTTCCAAGCTATACATATTAAGGTCCTTTAACCTTTCCTGGTAAGTTTTATCCTGCAATCCATGTACTAGTTTAGTAGCTCTTCTCTGAACTCTCTCTAGAGTATCTATATCCTTCTGGAGATATGGCCTCCAGTACTGCGCACAATACTCCAAGTGAGGTCTCACCAGTGTTCTGTACAGCGGCATAAGCACTTCACTCTTTCTACTGCTTATACCTCTCCCTATACATCCAAGCATTCTGCTGGCATTTCGTGCTGCTCTATTACATTGTCTTCCCACCTTTAAGTCTTCTGAAATAATTACTCCTAAATCCCTTTCCTCAGATACTGAGGTCAGGACTGTGTCAAATATTCTATATTCTGCCCTTGGGTTTTTACGCCCCAGGTGCATTATCTTGCACTTATCCACATTAAATTTCAGTTTCCAGAGTTCTGACCATTCTTCTAGTTTTCCTAAATCCTTTCCATTTGGCGTTTCCCTCCAGGAACATCAACCCTGTTACATATCTTTGTGTCATCAGCAAAAAGACAAACCTTACCAGCGAGGCCTTTTGCAATATCACTTATGAAGATATTAAACAAAATCGGTCCCAGTACAGATCCCTGTGGAACCCCACTGGTAACATTACCTTGTTTTGAATGTTCTCCATTGACTACAACCCTCTGTTGTCTGTCACTCAGCCACTGCCTAATCCACTCAACAATATGGGAGTCCATGCTCAATGACTGCAGTTTATTGATAAGTCTTCTATGTGGGACAGTGTCAAAAGCCTTACTAAAATCTAGATATGCGATGTCTACTGCACCTCCACCGTCTATTATTTTATTCACCCAGTCAAAAAAATCTATAAGATTTGTTTGACATGATCTCCCTGAAGTAAACCCATGTTGTTTTTCATCTTGCAATCCATGGGATTTTAGATGTTCCACAATCCTATCCTTTAATAGGGTTTCCATTAATTTGCCTACTATTGATGTCAGACTCACTGGTCTATAGTTGCTCGATTCCTCCCTACTACCTTTCTTGTGAATGGGCACGACATTTGCAAATTTCCAATCTTCCGGGACGACTCCTGTTACTAATGATTGGTTAAATAAATCTGTTAACGGTTTTGCCAGCTCACCACTAAGCTCTTTTAATAATTTTGGGTGTATCTCATCAGGCCCCTGTGACTTATCTGTCTTCACCTTAGACAGCAAACTTAGAACATCTTCCTCTGTAAAGATACATGCATCAAACGATTTAATAGTCATTCTTTCTAGTGGAGGTCCTTCTCCTTTTTCTTTTGTAAAAACTGAACAGAAGTATTCATTAAGGCAGTCGGCTAGCCCTTTATTCTCTTCTACATACCTTCCGTCCTTTGTTTTTAATTTAGTTATTCCTTGTTTTAATTTCCTTTTTTCATTTATATATCTGAAGAATGTCTTATCCCCTTTTTTCATAGACTGAGCTAGTTTTTCTTCTGCCTGCGCTTTAGAAGTTCTTATAACTTGCTTGGCCTCTCTCTGCCTAATCTTGTAGATTTCATGATCTTCATTACTCTGGTTTTTTTAAAATTACAAAATGCTAGCTTTTTATTTTTAATGATTTGGGCCACTTCTGCTGAGTACCACATTGGTCTCCTCCTTTCTTTGCTTTTACTGACGAGTCTAATGCAATTTTCTGTTGCCTTCAATAATGCACCTTTTAAGTAGTCCCATTTCTCCTGGACTCCATGTAATCCGTTCCAGTCTGATAAGGACTCATTTATGACTAATTTCATTTTTGAAAAGTCTGTTTTTCTAAAATCTAAAACTTTTGTTTTTGTGTGGTGGGACTCTTTCACAGTTCTTATATTAAACCACACTGACTGGTGATCACTAGATCCCAAGGTTTCGCCTACAATGACATCATATACCGAATCCCCGTTTGTGAATACCAAATCCAAAATGGCCTCCCTCCGGGTTGGCTCCTCAACCACTTGTTGTAGAGATAACCCCAGTAGGGAATTTAGAATATCTGTACTCCTGGTAGAACTTGCTATTTTGGTTTTCCAGTTTATATCTGGAAGATTGAAATCTCCCATAATGATAACTTCTCCTCTCATTGTCATTTTAGCTATTTCTTCAACTAGTAGATCATCTAGTTCTTTAACTTGACCAGGTGGTCTATATATCACACCTACACGAGTTACTGCATGGTTAGCAAACTGCAACGTAACCCAAACTGACTCTATGTTGGCCTCACCAACTTGTATTAGGTTAGATTTAATGCTATCTTTCACATACAGGGCCACTCCTCCTCCTTTCTTGCCTTCTCTGTCTCTTCTGTATAAAGAGTACCCTGGTATGGTTATGTCCCAGTCATTTCTTTCATTAAACCATGTCTCCGTAACAGCCACTAAATCTACATTCTCAGATGCCATTATTGACCCAAGTTCATTGATTTTTTTACCTAAACTGCGAGCATTTGTAGACAGGACTCTGAGCTTATTTCTTAACCTCTGTGCTTCTGACCTGTTCTGGCATTGTTTCGGGGGGCAATTGGACTCTTTTATTTTCACTCTTTTGCCCCCCCTTCCTAGTTTAAATACTCTTTCGCAAATTCTTGGAGCTGTTCACTAAGTACATTTGTTCCTTTGAGAGAAAGATGCAAACCATCTTTTTTGTACAGTTCCTTTCTATTCCAAGTAGAGCTATCATGAGAAACAAAGCCAAATCCTTGCTCTTGACACCATTTACCAAGCCATATGTTGAACTCCTTTATGCGCCTCTGCCTATCATTCTGAACATTATGCACAGGCAGAACTTCAGAAAATGAAATGGTGGATGCAAAATCCTGTACGTCATTACCAAGTGTGATAAAAGATTTTTTCACCTCTGACACTTCATTGCAAGCCAGGTCATTTGTCCCTAGATGGACAAGAACATCCACGTCCCCTTCCTGCTTTGCTTGCTTAACAATATTAATAATACGTCTTCTATCTCTTCTAGCAGTAGCCCCAGGGAGACATCTCACAAAACCATTTTCTTTAAGCTCCACACTTCTTATGATTGAATCACCCAGCAACAGCTGCATCCTTTGAGACTTCACTTTATCTTTTTTGTTGCATACATTAGACATAGGAGTCGATGGTTTCTCACCCTCTGTGCTTGAGTCCATATCCATGTTGTCCTTACATTCTGAGAGTGCTGCAAATGAATTATGGAGAACCACCGACTGTGGGACATGTCTTCTATCCACCACTCTAAGACTTCCAGAACCTACATTAACCCATCTGCCATTTCTGGGGGTCCTCTGTGGCAGTGGCATTGCAGCAGTCCTAGCTGGAGTTTTGTTTAACAGATAATTTAAATATTTCAGCTTTCAAAAATGCAATTTCCTGCTGCAGTAAGGAGAACTGTCTACAGATCTGACAGCATCCGAATCTCCAAAGAGTGGAACATGAAATAAATGCACAACAATTCCTGCACTGAACCAAGTCTGCCATTTTAAAGAGGAGAAAAAAATAAAAAAATAAATTTGTAACTTTAAATCAAACAATCTTACCTTTTTTTTTTTTGTATTGTTTCCACCTTCCAGCCTACCTCCTGACTATCTCCTGCAATATCTCTTTACTAGTACTTAATGTAGTACTTGAAGCTAGTACTTTCAGCTAATGAATTAGGCCAGCTAATGAGTCTGTCTCTATATATACACACACTCCTTCCCAAACTCCTCCCCCAGCAACAAATGTAACACCTTAGTGAGCTAGGCTCATTAGCAAACGCACAATAGCAAACAGCTGACCGAATTTCTTACCTCTTCTCAAGCAATGATCAGCAAAAACAACACAGATGAGCCAGTTGGAGACTCTAAGCCAATCTCTTGCAGTATCTCTTGAATCTCTTCAGTCTGCTGCAATATCTCTTTACTAGTACTTAATGTAGTACTTGAAGCTAGTACTTTCAGCTAATGAATTAGGCCAGCTAATGAGTCTGTCTCTATATATACACACACTCCTTCCCAAACTCCTCCCCCAGCAACAAATGTAACACCTTAGTGAGCTAGGCTCATTAGCAAACGCACAATAGCAAACAGCTGACCGAATTTCTTACCTCTTCTCAAGCAATGATCAGCAAAAACAACACAGATGAGCCGTTGGAGACTCTAAGCCAATCTCTTGCAGTATCTCTTGAATCTCTTCAGTCTGCTGCAATATCTCTTTACTAGTACTTAATGTAGTACTTGAAGCTAGTACTTTCAGCTAATGAATTAGGCCAGCTAATGAGTCTGTCTCTATATATACACACACTCCTTCCCAAACTCCTCCCCCAGCAACAAATGTAACACCTTAGTGAGCTAGGCTCATTAGCAAACGCACAATAGCAAACAGCTGACCGAATTCTTA
Organism: Bufo bufo; assembly: GCF_905171765.1. Lineage (NCBI taxonomy): Eukaryota > Metazoa > Chordata > Amphibia > Anura > Bufonidae > Bufo > Bufo bufo. The sequence goes on along the minus strand of NC_053390.1, from coordinate 543,760,343 downwards.
CCTCTTCTCAAGCAATGATCAGCAAAAACAACACAGATGAGCCAGTTGGAGACTCTAAGCCAATCTCTTGCAGTATCTCTTGAATCTCTTCAGTCTGCTGCAATATCTCTTTACTAGTACTTAATGTAGTACTTGAAGCTAGTACTTTCAGCTAATGAAAAAAAAATACTTGCTGAACGGCGCCGCCCCCTCCTCTATGTTATTTAATTTATTCACTGCACCGTCCTTGCTTCCTCCTCTCTTGGCCTCCGAAATCCCGCGCATGTATGATACTCCTGCTCCTGAGGGAAACAGCGCTCTGATTACGTCACTGGGCTCGGTGCATGCCCAGTGACACTATTGAGGCTGTTGCCCTCTGGAGCAGGAGTATCGTACAGGCGCAGGCACTCAGCGATACTGCGAGGGATTTCGGAGGCCAAGAGAGGAGGAAGCAAGGACGGTGCAGTGAATAAATTAAATGACGTAGTGGAGGGGGCGGCGCTGTTCGGCTCCGATGTGGGAGTACATTTATTTCTTAAGAGGCGTGCTGGGCTTGGAAGAAAGGCGGGCTGGGCCCTGCAGGGGGGCGTTACTGGTCACTAGAGCAGAGTAATAACGCCCCTCTGGGCACCTTGAGACTTCAATTGCATATCAGAAAAACTTGAATAAAAGAAAGAGGATGCATGCTGAAATGAAGGTAGTTTATTGCACATTGCTATGTTAACGGTTTTATATGGTCAAAATAAGTGACAGATTCCCTTTAAAGTAATATCTGCCGACAAAGTATGAGTGGCAGATCACAGTTTTGCACTAAAGGGGTCTTCAACATCTGAAGACCTCGTTAGACGTCAACAGTTGTATCAGTAGGTGGCTCAGGCCATACCGCACTTGTCCCCAAGCGCAAGTATCCTCGTGCCAGCCAACCCCCCATAAAAGTGTTGAACTGTAAGAACTGTAAGAACAGAGCCGATTTGCCCCCATATATATCTCTCCGAACTAAGTTCAGCGAGAATATCAGACGGCCTTTTTCCAAACTGTCCAAAGGGGATTAATTAGAGTGTGCAAGACTCCCGTTGCTAGGAGCTCCAGCCCACTTAATTTACATCCACTTATTGCTATAGTAATTATCTGCCACTCATCCCATTCATAATCAGGTACAAACCGTACAAGACTAAGTCCAAGATTCCAAGTGAGGGAGGAGCAGCCATATATAAAAAAATGTTATCATGTGTATGATCCTGTCAATGATACACAGTTGTCAATACATTCATATATAACAGTTGTCCAGCATCTTCATGTGTTGCAGGGATCCCAATCAGTATTTCTTATCCTCCAAACGCCCAACTGTACATCATCTATAAGTAAAACAAAGGAAACCATTTAGAAGATATAAATAGCACCCCCCATATAGTTAGCCGGTAAATATAGCAGGACAACAGGTAACACCCAGAGGGCAGCAGCCAACTACGTACATATCTAAGGTCTGAACTCAACATTCAATCCTGTTGGTCTCAATGTATTTAATCTTCTCGGGCAGTGGAATGTAATCAATAAGCATCCATTTTATATCTCTCTCACTGTGACATATTTCCGTATAGTGTTTTGATACCGGTAAATCTATCAGTTTTTTGCGGATGGTATAGCGGTGATAATTGAAACGTGTTTTAAACTCCAATGGTGTTTCTCCTACGTATAATAATAGACAGGGGCACCACAACACATATATCACAAAAGATGAATCACATGTCAAATAAAAGTTAATTTTGTATGTGTGGCGAAACCAACCTCGCCACTGGGTTTTGGAGAGGCCTGTTTATCAGCCTCTTGCCTCAGGATTATGGCCCATACTAACTTTTAAACCCCTGAACCTATTCAAGTGAATTTTGGATAGGTTTGTCCCCAAGTTATACTGTTTAAATTTATGTAAGTTATATGTATGGCCAATGTAAACTCACAAAGTTGTAACAATTTATAATAAGTGTAACTTGTCAGTTTGGGAGGAAAATGCTGGGTGTGTTTCTATTGTGCCATTGTCCCATTGTGTGTTTAAAGGGTGATGTCTGTCCTGTTGTCTGCACATGTGTATTGGTGACTTCTCTTTGTCTTGAGAGATAATTGGATTACGCCTCGGGTGTCTCCAGGGCAGAGAGGAGGAAACCATGATGCATTGTGGGGATGTATTGTCTCTGTGTATCCTACAGTGCTGCATATCTGTCCTATGTCACAAGTCTTCATTCTGGTCCCCTAGGGGCGTGTACACCAGATGGGCTTGGTTGTTTTATACCTCCCTGTGGGCGGACCTGTAATTGCAACAACTGTAAAAAAAAACAGGCTGGGTGTGCCAGCACCTCAGACCACTGCTTGACCCTCAAGACGGAGCCTTGTCTCGTTATTGGGGGGATCCGCTGTATGCTGTTAGAGACTGATTGCCAGGAGTGTAAGCTGATTCCTGTTCGTCTGCTAGCAGCTATTCATGAGGTTCCAGTTTGGAGTGCTACTTTGTATCCAGTTCTGGAGGTTGGTGTCCTGCAGTAGCTGGGCCTGTCTCTCAGAAAGGGGCATATCGCCTAAACTGATTTTAACCCCTTGTCTGCTGAAACGGTCCGTTACATTGGTGGCAGCAGCGGGATCGTTCCTACAGCCAGAAGGACAGCTACAGATGACACCATTTCTTTTGATTTTAAAACTTAAGGGCAACGCATGTCTCAGTACAGCGACCCTAAAAGCACCAGGATGGAACCAGCAGTGGAGTACAGATACTCTGTGGAGGAATTTGACCGTATCATGTGGTTGCGGCTGAACTTCTTCGGACCCAATCCAGCTGAGAAATACGTCAAGTTCGTGAGGAGTCTAGTGTTCAAGACCCTACTATACCGGGCAGAAGGTGACGGTCAGCTGCCACGTTGGGTGGACCTCCACCGGAAGTTACAGTTGCGGGACAGAGAGAGCTCAGTCTCCCCTCCCCAGCGGCAGAGTGTCTAGCAGGGAATTGGGAGCCCAGTCTCCATTCCCCAGCGGCAGTGTGAATTGCAGGGAATTGGGAGCCCAGTCTCCATTCCCCAGCGGCAGTGTGAAGTGCAGGGAGAGGAGAGCAGCGTCCTCCCTCCCAGCGGCAGGCTGAGTTACAGGGGGCAGAGGTAGTTGTTCCTGCCCCCCAACAGCAGGATGTGTAAAGCAGCCTCCCTTTTGAATCTGTTTGCAAATTATGCAATTCAAGCATGGGAAACATCCCTTCTTAGGTGTTTTTAAGAAGGTCTGTCTAACTTTTTTGATAGAGCCCACATCCGCATGGACTAGTCTGTCCTTCAAAAGTAACTAGAGGAATTCTATTCATTCTATGTGCCTTTTTCTTGTTAGAAGTAAGTAGTTGCTCCCTACTCACTTCTTCTACTTTTTTCATCTGCATATCAAGGCTCCTTACTGGGTACCCACATTGTTTGAAAGCATCTTTCATGTTGGTCAAGGTTTGTTTCAGATGTACTGGGTTGCTCACTATTCTCTAAGCCCTTAGAAATTGACTACTCGGTAAAGTTTTCACCATAGATTTAGGATGTGCACTAGTATAGTGTAGCAGTGTGTTCCTATCCATGGGTTTGATGTGTATATTACAGTCTATACCTTCCTCATAGATCGTGATCAGAGTGTCAAGAAACACCATTTTCTCACTGGAATGAATAATGGTGAACTTGACATCCCGATCTACTGAGTTCAAATACGTAAAGAACTCAGCCAGCTGTGTCTTCGTACTGTCACGGCGGACAGGATCTCAGATACACAGATAAACCAACCAACAAGTTTCTAGGCGAGAATCTGGGGATCAGGTCACCTCCTAGCAAATCCCTAACCGCTCTCCCTAAACTTGCTAAGACAAGAATGAGGACCAGTCCTCCTGATTCTCAGCCACAAAGCACCTCAAGTAGGTTTCCAGGTTTTGATTAGTACGCTCTGTCTGTCCATTCGACTGCGGATGAAAAGCCGAAGAGAACGAAAGTTGAATGCCAAGCCTTCAGGTGGGAATAATGTGTCCTCGTACCTGGGCTGAAAATACCCTAGAATCCCTGAGATGGTGAAAGGGGAAAAGGGGCAGCCTGCTCCCTCAGAACCTGGAGGGGACAGACGTCACACAAACAGCCTAGACAGCAAACAACAAAAACAGAAACCAAACTTATCTTATCTGAGCCGGAACAGACAATCCTTCCTTCCAAGGCCAGACTGATTTCTATAACCCGCACGGAACACTGGGAGTGAGTGTAATTTAAACCAATGACCCCACCCAGTGCACCTGAAGGGAGGCGGATTTGGCACGACTCCAAAACAAAAAACTAAACACGTGCTGCTAATCTGGCCGACCTCCGCACATAGTCAGAGCAGGGCATAACAGTACCCCCCCTTCTACGGGTGACCTCCGGACACCCCGGACCAACCTTATCTGGGTGGGATCTGTGAAAAGCCCTCACCAGTCGGCTGGCACTGACATCCAGCGCCGGAACCCACATCCTCTCCTCAGGGCCGTATCCCCTCCAGTGTACCAGGTACTGAAGGGAACCCGGAAGAACTCTAGAGTCGAGAACCCTGGAGATCTCGAACTCTAAATTTCCATCGACCAGAACAGGAGGAGGGGGCAATGGCGATGGTTCCACCGGTTTCACTTAGTTTTTCAGTAAAGACCTGTGGAACACATCATGGATCCTCCAAGTCTGAGGAAGATCCAGCCGAAACTCTACTGGATTGATCACCGCAGATATTTTGTACGGACCAATAAATCTTGGACCCAGTTTCCAAGATGGCACTCAGTTTAATATTTTTAGTGGACAACCACACCAGATCACCCACACACAGGTCCGGACCAGTCACACGTCTCTTGTCAGCCATTCGCTTATACCTCTCACCCATCTTCTGCCAAATTCACTTGGATTCTCCGCCAGATAGAAGACAAGGCAGAAGAAAATCTCTCCTCCTCTGGCATCCCAGAGGAACCAGTCCCAGAAAAGGTACCAAACTGAGGATGAAAACCTTATGCGCCAAAAAATGGCGACTTACCCTTGGACTCCTGCCTACGGTTATTCAAAGCAAATTCTGCTAGGGACAAGAATGAGGACCAGTCCTCCTGATTCTCAGCCACAAAGCACCTCAAGTAGGTTTCCAGGTTTTGATTAGTACGCTCTGTCTGTCCATTCGACTGCGGATGAAAAGCCGAAGAGAACGAAAGTTGAATGCCAAGTCGAGAGCAGAACGCCCTCCAAAACCTGGAGACAAACTGCGTGCCCCTATCAGAGACCACATCCGAAGGAATATCATGCAATTTCACAATATTATCAACAAAAATCTGCGCAAGAGTCTTGGCATTAGGCAGACTAGTTAATGATATAAAGTGAGCCATTATACTGAAACGGTCAACTACCACCAAAATTAATGTTCTCCCGGAGGAACTCGGCAGATCCGTAATAAAGTCCATAGATAAGTGCGTCCAAGGAAGAGACAGAATAGACAAAGGAAGAATTGAACCAGCCGGTCGAGTATGAGCAACCTTTGACTGAGCACAGGTTTCACAGGCTGCCACGTAATCCTCAATGCTCTTACATAACCCTGGCCACCAGAACCTCCAGGACACCAGATCACAGGTGGACTTGCCACCAGGATGTCCAGCAAGGACATTATCGTGATGTTCCTTGAATACCTTGTATCGCAGACCTTCAGGAACAAACAACCTCCCTGGGGGACAAGAACCAGGAGCCCCCTCCTGGGCTCCCAACACCTCCATCTCCAATTCGGGGTACAGAGCGGAGACCACCACCCCATCAGCCAAAATCGGAGCAGTATCCTCTGAATCACCTCCCCAGGAAAGCTGCGAGACAAGGCATCTGCCTTGACGTTCTTAACCCCCGGGCGAAAGGTAACCACAAAATTGAACCTGGTAAAAAACAGTGACCATCTGGCCTGTCTAGGGTTCAGACGCTTGGCAGATTGCAGGTAAGCCAAATTCTTATGATCTGTATATACTGTAACAGGGTGAGACGCCCCCTCCAACCAGTGACGCCATTCCTCAAAGGCCAACTTGATGGCCAGCAACTCTCTATCTCCTACATCATAATTCTTCTCGGCGACCGAGAGCTTCTTGGAGATAAAAGCACACGGGACCCATTTGCCAGGAGATGAACCCTGAGACAGCACCGCTCCAACCCCCACTTCTAATGCATCAACCTCCACCACGAATGGCTGAGACACATCGGGCTGCACCAGAATGGGAGCAGACGCAAAACACTCCTTAATAGCCGAAAAGGCCAGACAGAGACGTCGGCGCCCTTCTTAGTAATATCAGTGAGAGGTCTTACAATGGTAGAATAGTTCGAAATAAATTTTCTATAATAATTAGTAAACCCCAAAAACCGCATCAAAGCTTTCTGATTCTCTGGTCGGTCTCATTCCAGAACCGCCCGGACCTTTTTGGGGTCCCTACGAAAACCAGAGTCAGAAAGCAGATATCCCAAAAACGGAAGCTCCTGCACTGAAAACACACATTTCTCCAATTTGGCATATAATTTATTCTCCCGAAGGATCGTCAAAACCTGTCTCACATGATCCTGATGGGTCTTCAGATCAGGAGAGTAAATTAATATGTCATCCAAGTAAACCACCACGAACCTCCCCACCAAATGATGGAAAATGTCATTGACGAATCGCTGAAATACCGCTAGCGCGTTCGTCAACCCAAAAGGCATAACCAGATTCTCAAAATGACCCTCGTGCGTATTGAAGGCCGTTTTCCACTCATCCCCTTCCTTGATTCTGATCAGATTGTAGGCCCCTCTCAAATCCAACTTGGAGAACACCTTGGCTCCAACAATCTGATCAAAATGATCGGAGATCAAAAGGTAGGGGATACGGATCCCGGACCGTAATACGGTTCAATTCCCGGAAATCCAAATAAGGTCTTAGCAATCCATCCTTCTTTTTTTACAAAGAACAAACCTACTGCCACCGGAGACTTAGATGGCCTAATATGACCTTTTGCCAAACTCTCGGCGATATACTTCCGCATGACCTCTCTTTCGGAGACTTGTAAAGCCGAGACTTTGTAATTGTAAAGCCAAAACTTTGGCAATTTAGCCCCTGGGATGAGATTAACTGGACAATCATAGTCACGATGAGGGGGCAATTCCTGAGCCCCACCCTCCGAAAAGACATCCGCAAAATCTGAGATACTGAGGTAAAGCCGTAGTGGACACACCAGAGATAGATGTGCCAAGACAATTATCCGAACAAAATTCACTCCAATGATTTGTCTTGCTTGCCAATCTATAATTGGGTTATGTTTAGTCAACCATGGTAACCCCAAAACTATAGGAGCCGGCAAATCCTTCATGACAAAACAAGACATAATCTCAACATGTGAATCACCCACCCTTAAGTGAATACCATGAGCAATATGAGTGAGACTCCTTTGAGAAAGAGGGGAAGAATCAATTGCAAAAACCGGAATCTCTCTTTCTAAAGTGCAAGTACTTAGACCCAGATTTTGAAGAAAAAGAAAGTCAATAAGGTTTACCCCAGCACCACAGTCAAGGAATACGGCAACAAAAAATTCTCTTGAGTCTAGCGCCACCATAGCTGGAAGGAGAAAACGGGTATTACAGGGAGCTTGCATACCTGCTTGCTCCACCACACCATTCACGCTACCAAGAGTCAGGAAAGTTTTTTTTTCTTTTTCTCATCTACATGCGGTTTAACAAAAGGACAAGTAAAAATAAAATGACCACTTTTCCCACAGTAGAAAACATAGTTTATGCAATTTCCTAAAGTCTCTACTACCAGAACGGAAAGAAACCTGACCCAGCTGCATGGGTTCCTCCCCTACCCCAGAGTTACCTGTAACATCACCCTGGGAAGCAGTAGAGACAAAACCACTCACAGAAGGGATTCCTTGCGCGGAGGGAGCTTTAAACCTCTCTCTAATACGTCTATCTAACCGTACTGCCAAAGACATTGCATTCTCCAAAGAATCTGGGTACTCATGAAAAGCAAGGGCATCTTTCAATCTCTCAGATAACCCCTGACAAAACTGACTACGTAACGCGGGGTCATTCCACTCTGACTCGATAGCCCATCTCCTAAACTCAACGCAGTAAGCCTCTGCAGTATGTTCACCCTGTAATAAATTACGTAATTTCGATTCCGCCATCGAGACCCGATCTGGGTCATTGTAGATTAATCCCAGGGCCTTAAAAAATTCTTCCACCGACCGGAGGGCCCGAGAACTGGGCGGCAGAGAAAAGGCCCAGGATTGCGCGTCCCCTTTAAGCAGAGAGACGATTATACCTATCCTCTAACTTTCATCACCTGACGACGATGGACGCAGCCGAAAATACTATTTGCATGACTCTCTAAAACGGATAAAGTCATCCGTACCCCCTGCAAATCTATCAGAAAGAGCGACTTTAGGCTCCCCACAAATTTGACCTGCACCTGATGCCATTCTGACACCGTGTGACCGAATTACGCAGATCCGCAACCTCTAGGGATAATCCCTGTATGCGTCAACTAGCGCATCAATTGACGCCATCACAAAACCGCTGAGCAATGACAGTCAAAGTATTGGCGGGTTATAATGTCACGGCGGACAGGATCTCAGATACACAGATAAACCAACCAACAAGTTTCTAGACGAGAAGCTGGGGATCAGGTCACCTCCTAGCAAATCCCTAACCGCTCTCCCTAAACTGCTAAGCCCACATTCAGACCCTTAAGGTGGGAATAATGTGTCCTCGTGCCTGGGCTGAAAATACCCTAGAATCCCTGAGATGGTGAAAGGGGAAAAGGGGCAGCCTTCTCCCTCAGAACCTGAAGGGGACAGACGTCACACAACCAGCCTAGACAGCAAACAACAAAAACAGAAACCAAACTTATCTTATCTGAGCCGGAAAAGACAATCTTTCCTTCCTTGCTTCCAAGGCCAGACTGATTTCTATAACCCGCACAGAACACTGGGAGTGAGTGTAATTTAATCCAATGACCCCACCCAGTGCACCTGAAGGGAGGCGGATCTGGCACGACTCCAAAACAAAACACTAAACAAGTGCTGCTAATCTGGCCGACCTCCGCACATAGTCAGAGAAGGGCATGACACGTACCCGTCCAAATGAAGAAGACGTTGTCTATGTATCTCCACCACCCCAAGACAAAAGTGAAGTGGGACACATAGACGAACGCCTCCTCCAGATAGGCCACAGTGATATTGGCGTAAGTGGGCGCCACATTAGACCCCATTGTCGCACCCCTCATTTGCAGGTAGAAGTCATCACCAAAAAGAAAATAGTTATTGGTTAATACGGCATAGAGTAATCCCAAAAGGAACTCCTGACATTCAGGTGTGTATTCCGAATTTTTAAGTGCAACTCTAGTAGCCTCCAAACCCAGTTCATGTCTTATACTGGTATAGAGACTAACTACATCCAAGGACACCAACAATCCACCACTGGGTATAGTTACCTCTCTCATTTTCAGTAAAAAAATCTGAAGTGTCCCTAATGTACGATTTGGCGGAAATTGCATGTATCCGCAACACTGTGTCCAGAAAAATCAATATATTACTGAACAGGGAATCTTTAGCTGAGACAATTGGTCTCCCGGGGGGATTCAAAAGATCTTTATGTATCTTAGGCAACAAGTATAGAATTGGTGTCCTAGGATACAGCACAGTCAAAAAGGTCTTAAATTTCTCATCTATTAGGCCACCTTGTAGGCCCACATCTAGTAATCCTTTAATATTCCTCTCTATATCCCATTTTGGGTCTTGAGATAGTTTTTTATACACAGAAGGATCATTGAGCTGTCTCATAGCTTCCTCAATATATTTCCTCGTATCCATGACCACGACCGCACAACCCTTGTCAGCTGACTCGATGGTGAGGTCGTGGTCACGGGCGAGGGCAACCACTGCCTCTCTCTCAGCAACAGTGACATTAGGGTGTTGTAAATGCCCAGTATCTGCTTTTTTCAAGGCATCAATATCATTCATAACTGATTCCATGAACACATCAGGAGTGGGAGGAGAAAAATCACTTTTGGTAAATATGTCAAAATCAGATAATTGTAATTCAGCTCTTACGCTATAGTCCATATATTTCTTGTGTGTAATAAAACAGGTCTTAAGCTTCAGTCTCCTGAAGAACTGGTGCAAATCAATTTCTAATTGCATCCAGTCCGTCCTTTGGCTGGGACAGAAGCTAAGACCTTTAGATAACATTTGTAACTGTACATCTGATAAGACATATGAAGAGATATTTACCACTGTCTGTTGTTCACATTCTTCTTTATTTGTCTCTTGCTTCTGGTTTTTCCATTTTCTGTGTCTCCTTCTTCCACCTCTCCTAGTTGGTTTCCTAAATCCAGAGTTGTAGTCACCCCTAATAAAAGTAGTCGGTAGAGGTGTATCTTTCCTTTCTTTGGCATACGTTTTCTTTTGGATTCTTCTATCCATATTGTTGTTGTATTTTGGTAAGTTTTTTTAAACCAATCCAGTTGTAGTCTCGCATATCCCTTTGCCACTTGATGCGCTTAGTATCCTGAGTTTCCTTTTATAACTTCTCTAAATGAGGAGTAAATTTAGATAAATAAGCATCAAAATCCTCACCAGGCAACAGTAATTTCAAAAGGGTTTCTGCTGTGTCCCTCTGTTTAATGGTGTCCATCAGATACTTAACATGGAGTTCTTCCAGCGGGATCTGATGGACACCATTAAACTGAGGGAAACAGCAGAAACCCTTTTGAAATCACTGTTGCCTGGTGAGAATTTTGATGCTTATTTATCTAAATTTACTCCTGATTTAGAGAAGTTATATAAGGAAACTCAGGATACTAAATGCAACAAGTGGCAAAGGGATGTTTCTGATAAGTATATTATTGAACAGATTTTAGGCATTTGGAAATGAATGGTTGCTACAGTGGCGCTCAGTGGATGCTGTATGTATGAGCAGCGGTATCGCGGCAGAACCACAGAAATCTGCCGCACAGAGGAGGCAATATGAATAATTATGATACTGCGCTTGGGACGTATTATGTTATTTTAAAATATACAGGTACTGCAGATATATAATGGCTGGCACACTAAAGTATATCAATATATAGGTACTAATTGATTTTAAACAATATACCTGGACTGAAAACTTCTGTCTGTGTGCTCCTATCGGCGTTCCCGTATTTGATGTAGAAAGGTTTTTTCTTCTATCACTGTTGTTGCTGTGCTTGATCTTTCTTTATGTTCCGGATCAGGAAAGAATCCAGGTACGGTATGGTTTGGCGTGCTGCCTCGTGCCCCGGCTGGTGGCGCGCTGCTGCCGCAAATGGAGATGTATGCAAGGAGTGGTAAGCGCTCGCTTGGAGCTTGTGAGTGACGTCACTAACCGCGGTCATCAATGACCGCCGGTGCCAAGTGTCTCTTTCACCGACGCGTTTCGAACAGACGCTGTTCTTCCTCAGGGAGTGTTACCTGGCTGCTCACACTCCTTCCTTATATACACCTATCCAGAGCTTTAACTCCTTCCCTGCCGATCCTGCATGGGTTCCTAATCACCAATCATTTATTCAAAGGCAAACAGCTCTATTTCCGCATTAAGACCATTTGGTATTAAAGTATCCATGTTAAATATCCATTTTGATTCTTTTTTGGACATTTCCTTAATGTAGTTCCCCCCCCCCCTCTTATTTGGCTGTATTATTTCAACCCCACAGAAATGGGACCCAGCAAAATTGCCCCCATGCTTTACACTGTAGTGACGTGACAATGGATGACCTTCATACTTTCTATTTATGTTATAAATGTGTTCCCCTATTCTTTTCTTTAGGGTTCTTTTAGTGCGGCCCACATAGATCTTGTTACAGGGACATGTTAAGGTGTAGATAACTCCTTTACTGTTACAGGTAATAAACTGTTTTATAGTTTGTTTATAGGTTCCCTTCGTATTATTTATTTGTGTTATTGTTTTTTTGTTTTTGGATATTTTGCATCCTCTACACATTTTGCACGGATAGAAACCATCTTTTTTCCCTTCTTTTTGTTTTTGATCTTTTTCCTTTATATTTATTCCTGTACATCTGCCTGTAGATGCGATTATGTTGCCTACATTTTGGGCCCTTCGGAATACAAATTTCGGGTCTTTGGGGATACTTTCTCCTATTATTTTATCTTCCTTAAGGATGTCCCAATGTTTTTTTATAATTTTTTTGAAAATTGGTACTTGCTCACTATACGGTGTGATGATGGGCGGTATTTTTACATTGCTTTCAGTCTCTGTTTTTTTTTTTTGTGTTCTTATTTGTTGTTAATAAGGTTTGTCTATTTAGTCGGTTGATTTCGGATTTTTGCTCTGACAGTTTTGCTGTGTCATATCCCTTATATTCCAATTTTTTCTGTAGGATTTCTGCCTCCCTCTCATATTCCCCTATTTTCGTACAATTTCTTCTGAGTCTCATAAACTGACTACGCGGGATATTTTCCAGCCATTTCGGGAGGTGGCAGCTGTTCATAGAGATAAAACTGTTCCCATCTGTTGGCTTGCTGTAAGTTTTGGTAAGTAATTTGTCCCCTTCTACATAAATAGATAAATCTAAAAAGTTGACTTCTTTTCTGCTGTATGTTGAACTGAATTCTAGATAAAAATCATTTTTATTAATATCATTTAAAAATTCCAGCAGCTTTGTTTCCCCCCCATCCCATATAAAAATAATATCATCTATAAAACGCCGCCAGAGGACGAGACCCGCACGGGGGACGCCACCCGGGTGGATGGATAATTCCTCCCACCACCCAACGTACAGGTTTGCGAACCCCGGTGCGAATCTCGTCCCCATAGCGGTCCCCCACGTCTGGAGGTAAAAGTTTTCATTATATAAAAAATATTTTTTTGTTAAAATAAATGTAATACATTCTCCCAGGAAATTTATTTGTGCTTCAGGCATTTCCCCTGTTGTTTTTAGGAAATGTTGGACAGCGTCTACTCCTTTTTTATTCTCTATCACGGTGTACAGAGATTTAATGTCCAGTGTACCAATTATATAGTTGTTTTTCCATTCTATATTATTTAAAATTTGCAAAGTGTGTTGGGTGTCCTTGAGGTAAGTTGGGAGTACCTGTACATATGGCTGTAGTTGTTGATCTATGTATCTGGACAATGAACTAGTGAGACAATCTATACCGGACACTATCGGTCTCCCTGGTGGTTTTTCTGTATTTTTATGGATTTTAGGGTTGTGGTATAACACAGCAATTTTTGGATGGTCATTGTTAATAAAAGCCGCTTCTTTTTTGTTTAAAACCCCTGTGTCTCTCCCTTTTTGAACCAACCCTTTAAGTTGTTTTTTAAAAATCTCAGTTGGATCATTTTTTTATTTTTTATATGTTCTTGTGTCACTCAGTAAAACCGTAAAAAAGGATTTTTTTCAGGTCCGAAAAAACACAAACAAAAAAGGGGATGCAGAGGGGGGAAATTCTCCAAAAAAAAGAAAAAAACTAATGGGGGCAACAGAAACGGATGAAAAATGGGGACAAAAAATATATAATTTGAGTAACCATGTTTTAAAACCAGGAGAGGAAAAAATACTCAAAAAGGGACTCAAATTTGCCCCCACGGTTCATCTCAACAAGTTCCAGGCCTTTATTGGGGTCAGAAAATTTATGAGACACCTGGCTTTGAAAAAATATTTTATAAAAAAAATCCACAAATAGCCAACTGTCCCACAAGAATCAACATAAGGAAAAACAAGAAAAAGAGGAGGAGCCAACAAACGGCTTCAGACACCCTGATTTAAAGCCGAAATCAAAATATAACCCTCTACAAGAATATTCCTCGGCCTTAAATAGTTTTATGAACCAGGTGACAAGGGACATAAGAAAAATTTACTATCCAAAAAACCCTCAATATATGTGTAATATCTCGGAGGAAGAAAAGAAGGCCATCTCCACTATGCAAAAAAAAACATAACATTATTATACGTCCAGCGGATAAAGTGGGAGGTATAGTCCTAATGAATACCGAGGACTACAAGGGAGAAGCAGATAACATCCTGAGTGACACAAGAACATATAAAAAATAAAAAAATGATCCAACTGAGATTTTTAAAAAACAACTTAAAGGGTTGGTTCAAAAAGGGAGAGACACAGGGATTTTAAACAAAAAAGAAGCGGCTTTTATTAACAATGACCATCCAAAAATTGCTGTGTTATACCACAACCCTAAAATCCATAAAAATACAGAAAAACCACCAGGGAGACCGATAGTGTCCGGTATAGATTGTCTCACTAGTTCATTGTCCAGATACATAGATCAACAACTACAACCATATGTACAGGTACTCCCAACTTACCTCAAGGTCACCCAACACACTTTGCAAATTTTAAATATAGAATGGAAAAACAACTATATAATTGGTACACTGGACATTAAATCTCTGTACACCGTGATAGAGAATAAAAAAGGAGTAGACGCTGTCCAACATTTCCTAAAAACATGGGAAATGCCTGAAGCACAAATAAATTTCCTGGGAGAATGTATTACATTTATTTTAACAAAAAATTATTTTTTATATAATGAAAACTTTTACCTCCAGACGTGGGGGACCGCTATGGGGACGAGATTCGCACCGGGGTTCGCAAACCTGTACGTTGGGTGGTGGGAGGAATTATCCATCCACCCGGGTGGCGTCCCCCGTGCGGGTCTCGTCCTCTGGCAGCGTTTTATAGATATTATTTTTATATGGGATGGGGGGGAAACAAAGCTGCTGGAATTTTTAAATGATATTAATAAAAATGATTTTTATCTAGAATTCAGTTCAACATACAGCAGAAAAGAAGTCAACTTTTTAGATTTATCTATTTATGTAGAAGGGGACAAATTACTTACCAAAACTTACAGCAAGCCAACAGATGGGAACAGTTTTATCTCTATGAACAGCTGCCACCTCCCGAAATAGCTGGAAAATATCCCGCGTAGTCAGTTTATGAGACTCAGAAGAAATTGTACGAAAATAGGGGAATATGAGAGGGAGGCAGAAATCCTACAGAAAAAAATTGGAATATAAGGGATATGACACAGCAAAACTGTAAGAGCAAAAATCCGAAATCAACCGACTAAATAGACAAACCTTATTAACAACAAATAAGAACAAAAAAAAAAAAAAAAAACAGAGACTGAAAGCAATGTAAAAATACCGCCCATCATCACACCATATAGTGAGCAAGTACCAATTTTCAAAAAAATTATAAAAAAACATTGGGACATCCTTAAGGAAGATAAAATAATAGGAGAAAGTATCCCCAAAGACCCGAAATTTGTATTCCGAAGGGCCCAAAATGTAGGCAACATAATCGCATCTACAGGCAGATGTACAGGAATAAATATAAAGGAAAAAGATCAAAAACAAAAAGAAGGGAAAAAAGATGGTTTCTATCCGTGCAAAATGTGTAGAGGATGCAAAATATCCAAAAACAAAAAAACTATAACACAAATAAATAATACGAAGGGAACCTATAAACAAACTATAAAACAGTTTATTACCTGTAACAGTAAAGGAGTTATCTACACCTTAACATGTCCCTGTAACAAGATCTATGTGGGCCGCACTAAAAAGAACCCTAAAGAAAAGAATAGGGGAACACATTTATAACATAAATAGAAAGTATGAAGGTCATCCATTGTCACGTCACTACAGTGTAAAGCATGGGGGCAATTTTGCTGGGTCCCATTTCTGTGGGGTTGAAATACAGCCAAATAAGAGGGGGGGGACTACATTAGGAAATGTCCAAAAAAGAATCAAAATGGATATTTAACATGGATACTTTAATACCAAATGGTCTTAATGCGGAAATAGAGCGGTTTGCCTTTGAATAAATGATTGGTGATTAGGAACCCATGCAGGATCGGCAGGGAAGGAGTTAAAGCTCTGGATAGGTGTATATAAGGAAGGAGTGTGAGCAGCCAGGTAACATTCCCTGAGGAAGAACAGAGTCTGTTCGAAATGCGTCGGTGAAAGAGATACTTTGCACCGGCGGTCATTGATGACCGCGGTTAGTGACGTCACTCACAAGCTCCAAGCGAGCGCTTACCACTCCTTGCATACATCTCCATTTGCGGCAGCAGCGCGCCACCAGCCGGGGCACGAGGCAGCACGCCAAACCATACCGTACCTGGATTCTTTCCTGATCCGGAACATAAAGAAAGATCAAGCACAGCAACAACAGTGAAAGAAGAAAAAACCTTTCTACATCAAATACGGGAACGCCGATAGGAGCACACAGACAGAAGTTTTCAGTCCAGGTATATTGTTTAAAATCAATTAGTACCTATATATTGATATACTTTAGTGTGCCAGCCATTATATATCTGCAATACCTGTATATTTTAAAATAACATAATACGTCCCAAGCGCAGTATCATAATTATTCAGATTTTAGGCATTTGTTGCTATATCCTTTTTTTGGAGGTGCGTTCTAGTTGTGGTATTTCTTTACTTGGTTTAGTTCATGTTCGTTCTTTGATACCAAGGCCTGCACTCCTTTATTATACTTATAGGTGTGCCCCTGCTGCTTGTTTCAAGTGGCAAAGGGATATGAGAGACTACAGCGCTGGTGCGGTATACAACTGGACTGGTTTAAAAAACTTACCACAATACAACAATATGGATAGAAGAATCCAAAAGAAAACGTATGCCAAAGAAAGGAAAGATGCACTTCTACCGACTACTTTTTTAGGGGTGACTACAACTCCGGATTTAGGAAACCAACTAGGAGAGGTGGAAGAAGGAGACACAGAAAATGGAAAAACCAGAAGCAAGAGACAAATAAAGAAGAAGAATGTGAACAACAGACAGTGATGATGTACAGTTGGGCGTTTGGAGGATAAGAAATACTGATTGGGATCCCTGCAACACATGAAGATGCTGGACAACTGTTATATATGAATTGTAATGATTTGCTCTGGTAGGCAGGGTAAGCGGACGCAGTACAGAGGCAAGAACACGGTAGTAAAGCAAAAAGTTCAGTGTTTATTCACACCCAAGGAAAAACATAACACAAACACTTTGCAGAGTCCTGGTGTTAATTCACACCACAGGAATTCCTCGTGTTATTTCACATGGCCAAAGTCCACAGAACTCAAAACAAACACGTCACCTGGATATCCACAGCAGGCTTTAGGGCGCCTGGCTTCCAGCTGGTGGCTCTCATGCAGCTCCCAGAGACACAGAGCCTTCACAGCTCCACTTTCACTTGGAGGAACATACCACACCCAGCTGAGCTGCTGGCTGGGTTTTTAAACCCCAGCCCAAAACCTGGCCTGGACGTGGGGAACAGCCACCCTCCCTGCTCTTTGGCTGCTCCCAATAAGAACTGGTCCGGATTGACTTTTCAGCCACACTAAGAATAAACAGTGTCAGCAAGCACTAGCTGCGGCTGACACATAAAATTACCGGTTCTTATCTCACCGAGGCCAGGAACCTCGGTGACACGTACCTTCCGTCAATGACGGCCCCTTGCGCCTTCCTACAGAATGTATTGACAACTGTGTGTCATTGACAGGATCATACACATGATAAAATTTTTTAGATATGGGTGTTCCTCCCTCACTTGGAATCTGTAACGCACCTAGTTGATCAGTTAGGATCTCAACTGCGGAAGCAATGGACATGCACTATTATCCCACTGCCCTTGTTCTTGGCTGTGGGATTCGCGGTTACTCAGTATGTACCCCAGGCGTCTCTCTCAGTCTTGGGCGGAGAGTTTGGGGTAACAAAACCATTTACCGCTATCCATCTATTTAGTATTACTGCTGGAGAGGAAGGTCTCCCAGTATTATAGGAGTCACAAGTTAATATAAGCTTGTGCACAGTTCAGAGTTAGTATCTAGTATGCAATAGGTTCAGGGTTAGTATATAGCATGTCCTCAGTTTAGTATATTGTATGCCATAGGCTCAGAGCATGTCCACAGTTTAGTATATAGTATGCAGTAGGTTCAGAGCTAGTATAGCATGTCCACAGTTTAGTATATAGTATGCAGTAGGTTCAGAGTTAGTATAGCATGTCCACAGTTTAGTATATAGTATGCAGTAGGTTCAGAGCATGTCCAAAGTTTAGTATATAGTATGCAGTAGGTTCAGAGTTGGTTTGGGAGTATCGTCTCACACCAGTCAGGAACCACCCCACTCAGAGTTCCAGGACATTAATCAGAGCAGGTAACAGGCATATACTTGCGGTTAGTTGGTCCTGGCTAGGAAGCCAGCAGTGGGGAAGCCAGTGGCAAGAAGGTAGACAGTCCTTCACGCTGTTGTTAGGGATCCAGGTCTGGATATGTGGACAGAGTCCTCAGATGCAGTGGAGCTAGCAGGGTGCGCACTCCATTAGTGGAACACCCTGTTTAGCACCTGTCTTCTATTTAAGGGCCTGACGGTAAGTGGGCGGAGTCACAGGAGGGCCCAGCAGCCACTGCGTTCCACGCTGGAGCGCAAGCCAGCGTAACAACACAGGCGGTCGCTGCGTTCCACGCTGGAACGCAAGCCAGCGTATCATCGCAGACGGCCGGTGCGTTCCACGCTGGAGCGCAAGTCAGCGTATCGTCACAGGGAGCCGCTGTGATCCAGGCTGTACTGTTACAGAATCTTGGACTTAGTCTTGTACGGTTTGTACCTGATTCTGACTGGGATGAGTGGCAGATAATTACTATAGCAATAAGTGGATGTAAATGAAGTTGGCAGGAGCTCCTAGGAACAGGAGTCTTGCACACTCTAATTAATCCCCTTTGGACAGTTTGGAAAAAGGCCGTCTGATATTCTCGCTGAACTTAGTTCGGAGAGATAGACATGGGGGCAAATCCGCTCTGTTCTTACAGTTCAACCCTGCGCTTTTATGGGGGGTTGGCTGGCACGACGATACTTGCGCTTGGGGACAAGTGCGGTATGGCCTGAGCCACCTACTGATACAACTGGTGACGTCTAGCGATGTCTTCATATGTTGAAGACCCCTTTAGTGCAAAATTGTGATCTGCCACTCATACTCTGTCGGCACATATTACTTTAAATTGACATTCCTTTTTGTGGTCTGAGATTCTGTGGTGGAGGATAGAGAGCACGAACTTGGGGTGATGGAAACTAGCTCTACCTTGTATTAAGCTGGCTTTATCGTCTTAAGAAGTAAACTACGATAGAGATCCTGTGAAAGCTCTACATGAAACTACAGGACCTGAGACATGTGATCGTCTCCACAGCAACGCTTGCAAACAGTCCACATGTGACTACAATACTCCGGTCACATGACTTTGCGATCAGGTGATACGAATTTCCGTGGGAGGTGACTTATACCACTGACGAATGCGCAACAGCATTGAACAGGCGCAGTTGTCGAGGCACCACGCCAGATCCCCATGTGTTGCTCGGATCCTCATCAGGTCATAAACGCTCAACTATTGTTTTTAATTATGTATGTATATGATCACCTGGGTATTGTTGAATGCTTCAATTAGAATGAAATATGACTTAGAGCTGTTTTTTGTCCAAAATATGTTTTAGGATATATACTTGTGTCACGTATAGATTGCACATGTATCACATTTGTTTTTGAATCATGTTTATTTGGCTTTTACACATGAATTTATGAAGTTTATCATGCTTTATACTTAATTATATTCACTGAATAATTGAGATGTAACTTGCTATATATACACTATATGCACCTCCCCTTTTTGTATCACTGCTTGAGAAAGGTTCCAGTGTGCGAACTGAATTGAAACGTTGCTGTTTGGTGAATAAATTACTTATTTTACGTAAGGAAGTGCCATGGATTCTCTTGGATATATATATATATATATATATATATATGTATATATATATATATATATATATATATATATAAAAATAATTTAACATTAATATTAAGACACAGGTGTAACATATACGCACATATTTTATAAATATTTTAAATATTTAGATTCCCTGGAGTGTTTTTTTAATTTTTTTTATACCCCGGGTATAGTCTGGCATAGGCTATTTTACACCCCGGGGTATAGTTTGGCCTAGGACAGTTAATCCCCGGTGTATAGTTTGGTCTACGACAGTTAATCCCCGGGGTATACTCAGGCCTGGGCCAAACTATACCTGTCACGGCAGGGAGTGGGGAAAACCCCCCACCGTACGATGACTGGGGGATAAGGAAAGCAACTAGGCCTGAACACAAGGATAAGAGAGCAGGTCACCTCCTAATGCGTCCCTATACCTAGCCCTCACCGTATGAGCGGACCTGGATGGTAGGACGGCTCATACCCTGGATACCTAAGGCCCTGAGTCGCCCTGAGAATCCCTCACAAAGGAACTGAGGAGAGGCGCCCTGTTCTTCCAGGAAACGGAAGAACAGGAGTCTCAAAAGGCCTAGAAGCAGGGAAAGGAAAAGACCATATTCAGCAAGAGAAACGGCAGGTAAGAAAACAAGACAACACACCTACCTGCCGCTGCCACAATGACTGGAACCCGTGAATACGTACCGGAGCCCTAACACCAAACAGGACACCAAACCAGCAACTCTCACAGGTATCCAGCACACCAGACGCTAGGACCCCCATGCCGCAAGGTGCATGGCATCCCCAGACGGCACTGCATACAGGCTTGTGGTTCAACAACACACCAAATCATAACCCCACACCAAACACACAACACATGTAAGGGAGGGAGACCTTGATGTCCCACTAGGAGGCCCTCACTCTGGGAGATGGAAACATGAAGACCAGGAGCATAACTCCAATACACACCATGGCTAGAGTACCACTGACTCCTGGCCTCTAGCCACAGGTAAGATGAAGCACCTAGTGACCACGCCCAACAAGGTGGTTAACCACTCCAGCACCGGACAGAGGAGGAAACAACTGAAAGGGGAAGTGCAACAACATGCAAGGCAACCATGTCACGGCACACACCACAAAGGCTGTGACACTGCCCCCGCATGCTGAAACAGCAACACGTTGCCACAGGCAACAGCAAGTGTCACAGCACACACCAAAGGCCGTGACAATACCTGGGTTTAATCTGGGAAGGGGTTAATTTGGCCTGGTACACCGGGTTTCAGCTGGGCAAAAATCATTGAATGCAAACATGGCAGCTGGCATTTGCTCCAGATCAGGCAGCCGGATCTCCTTAACCACTTAAGGACCACAGATTTATACCCCCCTAAAGACCAGGCTCTTTTTTACAAATCGGCACTCCACAACTTTAGCGGTTTATTGCTCGGTCATGCAACTTACCACCCAAATGAATTTTACCTCCTTTTCTTCTCACTAATAGAGCTTTCATTTGGTGGTATTTCATTGCTGCTGACATTTTTACTTTTTTGGTTATTAATCGAAATTTAACGATTTTTTTGCAAAAAAATGACATTTTTCACTTTCAGTTGAAAAATTTTGCAAAAAAAACGACATCCATATATAAATTTTTCTCTAAATTTATTGTTCTACATGTCTTTGATAAAAAAAATGTTTGGGTAAAAAAAGAAATGGTTTGGGTAAAAGTTATAGCGTTTACAAACTATGGTACAAAAATGTGAATTTCCGCTTTTTGAAGCAGCTCTGACTTTCTGAGCACCTGTCATGTTTCCTGAGGTTCTACAATGGCCAGAGAGTACAGACACCCCACAAATGACCCCATTTCGGAAAGTAGACACCCTAAGGTATTCGCTGATGGGCATAGTGAGTTCATAGAACTTATTATTTTTTGTCACAAGTTAGTGGAAAATGATGATTTTTTTTTTTTTTTCATGGGTATATGTAAAATGACACCCCAAAACACATTCCCCAACTTCTCCTGAGTACGGAGATACCACATGTGTGACACTTTTTTGCAGCCTAGGTGGGCAAAGGGGCCCATGTTCCAAAGAGCACCTTTCGGATTTCACTCGTCATTTTTTACACATTTTGATTTCAAACTTCTTACCACACATTTGGGCCCCTAGAATGCCTGGGCAGTATAACTACCCCACAAGTGACCCCATTTTGGAAATAAGACACCCCCAGGTATTTCGTGATGGGCATAGTGAGTTCATGGAAGTTTTTATTTTTTGTCACAAGTTAGTGGAATATGAGACTTTGTAAGGGAAAAAAAATAATAAAAAAAATCATCATTTTCCGTTAACTTGTGACAAAAAATATCAAATTCTAGGAACTCGCCATGCCCCTCACGGAATACCTTGGGGTGTCTTCTTTCCAAAATAGGGTCACTTGTGGGGTAATTATACTGCCCTGGCATTTTCTAGGGGCCCTAATGTGTGGTAAGTAGGTAAATGACCTGTGAAATCCTAAAGGTGCTCTTTGGAATGTGGGCCCCTTTGCCCACCTAGACAGCAAAAAAGTGTCACACATGTGGTATCGCCGTATTCAGGAGAAGTTGGGCAATGTGTTTTGGGGTGTCTTTTTACATATACTAATGCTGGGTGAGAGAAATATCTCGGCAAAAGACAACTTTTCCCATTTTTTTATACAAAGTTGGCATTTGACCAAGATATTTATCTCACCCAGCATGGGTATATGTAAAATGACACCCCAAAACACATTGCCTAACTTCTCCTGAGTACGGCGATACCAGATGTGTGACACTTTTTTGCAGCCTAGATGCGCAAAGGGGCCCACATTCCTTTTATGAGGGCATTTTTAGACATTTGGATCCCAGACTTCTTCTCACGCTTTAGGGCCCCTAAAATGCCAGGGCAGTATAAATACCCCACATGTAACCCCATTTTGGAAAGAAGACACCCCAAGGTATTCAATGAGGGGCATGGCGAGTTCATAGAAATTATTATTTTTTTGGCACAAGTTAGCGGAAATTGATTTTATTTATTTTTTTCTCACAAAGTCTCCCTTTCCGCTAACTTGGGACAAAAATTTCAATCTTTCATGGACTCAATATGCCCCTCACGGAATACTTGGGGGTGTCTTCTTTCCGAAATGGGGTCACATGTGGGGTATTTATACTGCCCTGGCATTCTAAGGGCCCTAAAGCGTGAGAAGAAGTCTGGAATATAAATGTCTAAAATATTTTACGCATTTGGATTCCGTGAGGGGTATGGTGAGTTCATGTGAGATTTAATTTTTTGACACAAGTTAGTGGAATATGAGACTTTGTAAGAAAAAAATAATAATTTCCGCTAACTTGGGCCAAAAAAATGTCTGAATGGAGCCTTACAGAGGGGTGATCAATGACAGGGGGGTGATCAATGACAGGGGGGTGATCAATGACAGGGGGGTGATCAGGGAGTCTATATGGGGTGATCACCCCCCTGTCATTGATCACCCCCCTATAGGGCTCCATTCAGATGTCCGTATGTGTTTTGCGGATCCGATCCATGTATCCGTGGATCCGTAAAAATCATACGGACATCTAAATGCAGCCTGACAGGGGGGGTGATCAATGACAGGGGGGGTGATCAATGACAGTGGGGTGATCAGGGAGTCTATATGGGGTAATCACCCCCCCTGGAAGGCTCCAGGGAGACGCCTGTATGTGTTTTTGCGGATCCGATCCATCTATCAGTGGATCCGTAAAAATCATGCGGACGTCTGAATGGAGCTTTACAGGGGGGTGATCAATGACAGGGGGGTAATCAATGACAGGGGGGTGATCAGGGAGTCTATATGGGGTGATCGCCACAGTCATTGATCATTCCCCTGTAAGGCTCCATTCAGACGTCCGTATGCGTTTTGCGGATCCGATCCATCTATCAGTGGATTCGTAAAAATCATGCGGACGTCTGAATGGAGCTTTACAGGGGGGTGATCAATGACAGGGGGGTGATCAGGGAGTCTATATGGGGTGATCACCACAGTCATTGATCACGCCCCTGTAAGGCTCCATTCAGACGTCCGTATGCGTTTTGCGGATCCGATCCATCTATTAGTGGATCCGTAAAAATCATGCGGACGTCTGAATGGAGCTTTACAGGGGGGTGATCAATGACAGGGGGGTAATCAATGACAGGGGGGTGATCAGGGAGTCTATATGGGGTGATCACCACAGTCATTGATCACGCCCCTGTAAGGCTCCATTCAGACGTCCGTATACGTTTTGCGGATCCGATCCATCTATCAGTGGATCCGTAAAAATCATGCGGACATCTGAATGGAGCTTTACAGGGGGGTGATCAATGACAGGGGGGTAATCAATGACAGGGGGTGATCAGGGAGTCTATATGGGTGATCAGGGGTGATCAGGGGCTAATAAGGGGTTAATAAGTGACGGGGGGAGGTGTAGTGTAGTGTAGTGGTGTTTGGTGCTACTTTACTGAGCTACCTGTGTCCTCTGGTGGTCGATCCAAACAAAAGGGACCACCAGAGGACCAGGTAGCAGGTATATTAGACGCTGTTTTGATAACAGCGTCTAATATACCTGTTAGGGGTTGAAAAAATCACATCTCCAGCCTGCCAGCGAACGATCGCCGCTGGCAGGCTGGAGATCCACTCTCTTACCTTCCGTTCCTGTGAGCGCGCGCGCCTGTGTGCGCGTGTTCACAGGAAATCTCGGCTCACGCGAGATGACGCCAATCGGCGTTAGCGTAGCCTGGGGGAGCCGCCGCGATGACGCCTTTCGGCGTTACAGTTGCGGCAACTGGTTAATGGAAATGCCAATGAGGCCTTACCTGTCTTAGATGGTGTGAGAAACATGCATCTGATTAACCTATGTGAGCAACAGTCAAACAGAGAAAGTATATTTTTGTTTCCGTGGTATAACTTGGCTATTTCAGGATGTGCATATGAAGTAGATTGTAAGCTCCTCCTTAGGCCTCTTTCACACAACCGTATGTATTTTGCTGTATTTTGCAGTCTGTTTTTCACGGATCCGTTGATCCTTTTTTTGTTTCCATTGTGTTTCCGTTTCCGTTCCGTATTTCTGCAAAAACATCTCCGTATGGTTTCTGTATGTGATCCGTTTTTTGCGGATTGAAAACGGAAACATAAAATTTTTAACCCCTTAACGACCCAGGACGAGAATGCTCGTCCTAAATCGCCGGCACTTAGCGCTAGAGGACGAGCGTTCTCGTCCTGCAGTTGTCCCCCCCCCCCCCGCGTGCGCTGCAGCGATCAGCGGCAGAGATCCGGCTGTTACTGACAGCCGGATCCCTGCTGCATCCACCAGCATTGGCGATAACGCAGATGCCGGTGGATTAACCCCTCATATGCCGCGGTCAGCGCTGACCGCGGCATATGGGGGGTTTGCGCTCCCTTACCTCATCCATCGGTCCCCGCGCTGCTGTGGCGGGGACTCGATGGTTGCCATGGCAGCCCCAAGCCAAGCATGTACGGAGGCCTAAGAGGCCCAGCCCCCAGGCTGGGTCTCCTAGGGCGGCAAATGTTAGCGTCTTACAGTGTAAGACACTAACAGTTCAATACAGCACAATACACGTGCTGCATTGAAACAGGGATCAGACCCTGTAATGTTGAAGTCCCAGAGTGGGACAAATAATACATTGAAAAAAAAAAGTTTATAAAATTAAAGTTTTCCCCAAAAAATTAAAAGTTTCAAGTAAAAAAAAAAGCGTCCTTTTCCAAAAATAAATTGAATTTTTTTTAAAAAAAATAGGGAAAAGACATATAGACATACTAGGTATCGTCACGTCCTTATCGACCAGCTCTATAAACATATCACATGACCTAACTCCTCAGATGAACACCGTAAAAAATAAAAAAATAAAAACTGTGCTAAATAAACAATTTTTTTGTCACCTTACATCACAAAAAATACAACAGCAAGCGATCAAAAAGGTATACGCCCACCAAAATAGTACCAATATAACCATCACCTCATACCGCAAAAAATGAGCCCCTACCTGAGACAATCGCCCAAAAAATAAAAAAACTATGTCTCAGAATATGGAGACACAAACATCATTTTTTTTTGTTTTAAAAAGCTGTTATTGTGTAAAACTTACATAAATAAAAAAAAAGTATACATACTAGGTATCACCGCGTCCGTATCGTCCGGCTTTATAAAAATATCACATGACCTAACCCCTCAGATGAACACCGTAAAAAATAAAAAATAAAAACTGTGCTAAATAAACATTTTTTGGCACCTTACTTTACAAAAAGCGTAATAGCAAGCGATCAAAAAGTCATATGCACCCCAAAATAGTGCCAATCAAACTGTCATCTCATCCCGCAAAAATCATACCCTACCCAAGATAATCGCCCAAAAACTGAAAAAACTATGGCTCTTAGACTATGGAAACACTAAAACATGATTTTTTTTGTTTAAAAAATGAAATCATTGTGTAAGACTTATAAAAAATAAAAATGTATACATGTTAGGTATCGCCGCGTCCGTGAAAACCTGCTCTATAAAAATACCACATGATCTAACCTGTCAGATAAATTTTGTAAATAAAAATAAAAAAACGGTGCCAAAACAGCTGTTTCTTGTTACCTTGCCTCACAAAAAGTGTAATATAGAGCAACCAAAAATAATATGTACCCTAAACTAGTACCAACAAAACTTCCACCCTATCCCATAGTTTCTAAAATGGGGTCAATTTTTTGGAGTTTCTACTCTAGGGGTGCATCAGGGGGGCTTCAAATGGGACATGGTGTCAAAAAAACAGTCCAGCAAAACCTGCCTTCCAAAAACCGTATTGCATTCCTTTCCTTCTGCGCCCTGCCGTGTGCCCGTACAGCAGTTTACAACCACATATGGTGTGTTTCTGTAAACTACAGAATTAGGGTCATAAATATTGAGTTTTGTTTGGCTGTTAACCCTTGCTTTATAACTGGAAAAAAAATATTAAAATGGAAAATCTGCCAAAAAAGTGAAATTTTGAAATTGTATCTCTATTTTCCATTAATTCTTGTGGTACACCCAAAGGGTTAACGACGTTTGTAAAATCAGTTTTGAATACCTTGAGGGGTGTAGTTTCTGAAATGGGGTGTTTTTTTTTTGGGTGGTTTCTATTATGTAAGCTTCACAAAGTGACTTCAGACCTGAACTTGTCCTTAAAAAGTTGGTTTTTGAAAATTTCTGAGAAATTTCAAGATTTACTTCTAAACTTCTAAGCCTTGTAACGTTCCCAAAAGAGAGAAATTGAAACTTGGAAATTTTGAATGAATTTTTTTTACTCCATTTTACCAGTGTCATGAAGTACAATATGTGACAAAAAAACTAACTCAGAATGGCCTGGATAAGTCAAAGCGCTTTAAAGTTATCACCACATAAAGTGACACTGGTCAGATTTGCAAAAAATGGCCTGGTCCTGAAGGGGAAAATGAGCCCGGTCCTTAAGGGGTTAATCATTACAGGGAGTGCAGAATTATTAGGCAAGTTGTATTTTTGAGGATTAATTTTATTATTGAACAACAACCATGTTCTCAATGAACCCAAAAAACTCATTAATATCAAAGCTGAATATTTTTGGAAGTAGTTTTTAGTTTGTTTTTAGTTTTAGCTATTTTAGGGGGATATCTGTGTGTGCAGGTGACTATTACTGTGCATAATTATTAGGCAACTTAACAAAAAACAAATAAATACCCATTTCAATTATTTATTTTTACCAGTGAAACCAATATAACATCTCAACATTCACAAATATACATTTCTGACATTCAAAAACAAAACAAAAACAAATCAGTGACCAATATAGCCACCTTTCTTTGCAAGGACACTCAAAAGCCTGTCATCCATGGATTCTGTCAGTGTTTTGATCTGTTCACCATCAACATTGCGTGCAGCAGCAACCACAGCCTCCCATACACTGTTCAGAGAGGTGTACTGTTTTCCCTCCTTGTAAATCTCACATTTGATGATGGACCACAGGTTCTCAATGGGGTTCAGATCAGGTGAACAAGGAGGCCA
Organism: Bufo bufo; assembly: GCF_905171765.1. Classification (NCBI taxonomy): domain Eukaryota; kingdom Metazoa; phylum Chordata; class Amphibia; order Anura; family Bufonidae; genus Bufo; species Bufo bufo. The sequence continues at coordinate 543,732,512 of NC_053390.1, read as the reverse complement.
TGTCATTAGATTTTCTTCTTTTATACCCTTTCTTGCCAGCCACGCTGTGGAGTACTTGGACGCGTGTGATGGAGCATTGTCCTGCATGAAAATCATGTTTTTCTTGAAGGATGCAGACTTCTTCCTGTACCACTGCTTGAAGAAGGTGTCTTCCAGAAACTGGCAGTAGGACTGGGAGTTGAGCTTGACTCCATCCTCAACCCGAAAAGGCCCCACAAGCTCATCTTTGATGATACCAGCCCAAAACAGTACTCCACCTCCACCTTGCTGGCGTCTGAGTCGGACTGGAGCTCTCTGCCCTTTACCAATCCAGCCATGGGCCCATCCATCTGGCCCATCAAGACTCACTCTCATTTCATCAGTCCATAAAACCTTAGAAAAATCAGTCTTGAGATATTTCTTGGCCCAGTCTTGACATTTCAGCTTGTGTGTCTTGTTCAGTGGTGGTCGTCTTTCAGCTTTTCTTACCTTGGCCATGTCTCTGAGTATTGCACACCTTGTGCTTTTGGGCACTCCAGTGATGTTGCAGCTCTGAAATATGGCCAAACTGGTGGCAAGTGGCATCTTGACAGCTGCACGCTTGACTTTTCTCAGTTCATGGGCAGTTATTTTGCGCCTTGGTTTTTCCACACGCTTCTTGCGACCCTGTTGACTATTTTGAATGAAACGCTTGATTGTTCGATGATCACGCTTCAGAAGCTTTGCAATTTTAAGAGTGCTGCATCCCTCTGCAAGATATCTCACTATTTTTGACTTTTCTGAGCCTGTCAAGTCCTTCTTTTGACCCATTTTGCCAAAGGAAAGGAAGTTGCCTAATAATTATGCACACCTAATATAGGGTGTTGATGTCATTAGACCACACCCCTTCTCATTACAGAGATGCACATCACCTAATATGCTTAATTGGTAGTAGGCTTTTGAGCCTATACAGCTTGGAGTAAGACAACATGCATAAAGAGGATGATGTGGTCAAAATACTAATTTGCCTAATAATTCTGCACGCAGTGTATTGTTATTTACTGCAATGTTTGTAAACAGTAAACACATGGGCAAAGTGGGCATGGATCTGCAAAATACGGATGACATAAGGATGTGTTCCATATGCATTCCGTATTTTTTGTGGACCTAATAACTTGAATGAAGCGACAGAATGTTATTTGCGGACAATAATAGAACAAGCTCTATCTTTTAGCGGAACGGATATACGGAAATACGGAAACGGAATGCACACGGAGTACATTCCTTTTTTTTTTTTGCTAAACAATTGAAATTAATGGTTCCACATACGGACTGCAAACGGAAACCGCAAAAAGGGAACGGAAACTGAAAAAAAATACGTTTGTGTGAAAGAGGCCTTAATGAAATAGTTATGTATTATGGTTCATTTGTAACATTTATGTTCTGGAAATGTAGTGTGTGTCCCTTTTTAAGGGTACTTTCACACTAGCGTTTAAGTTTTCCAGTATTGAGTTCCGTCATAGGGGCTTAATACTGGAAACAAACGGTTCAGTTTTATCCCCATTTATTGTCAATAGGGACAAAACTGAACAGAACGGAATGCTCCAAAATGCATTCTGTTCCGTTTAGTTGCGTTCCAAGACCGGATAGCAAACCGCAACATGTTGTATTTTTCTTTCCATCCTGGGATGCGGATGCAAGACGGATCCGGCATTACCCCAATGCAAGTCAATGGGGACGGATCAGTTTTCTCTGCCACAATCTGCCACAATAGAAAACGGATCCGTCCCCCATTGGTTTTCAATGGAGTTAATGACGGATCCATCTTGGCAATGTTAAAGATATGTTAAAGATAATACAACCGGATCCGTTCATAACGGATGCAGATGGTTGTATTATCAGTAACAGAAGTGTTTTTGCTGGACCCTGCCGGATCCAGCATAAATGCTAGAGTCAAAGTAGCCTAAGAATTTGATCCTGGCTCTTGTGTACTTAAGAGCACCTATGGAATGTGCTAGGATTCCATCTTCAGTTCAGAGTTTGAGCTGGCCACTGGGGGAGCTGCTTGCTACCAAGGTAGTTGCAACTATCCCTACTACCTCTGAGAATTTTTTTCTTTCCTATTTTTTTGTTTAATCAAAATAAATATGAGCGTTTGTTTTGCCAAAAATTCTGTGAAGAATTTTTTTGTATGGCATATACACCCACATCTTGATATTCTTCTAGGTACACTTGCACACAGTTTTTGAAGGAACTCAGCAGAGGTTGTTCCAAACATCTTAGAGAACTAACCACAGATCTTTTATGGATGTAGGATTGCTCAAATCCTTTTGTCTCTTTATGTTATACCAGACATACTCAATGATGTTGAGATCAGAGCTCTGTGGGGGCCATATCATCACTTCCAGGACTCCTTGTTTTTCTTTACATTGAAGATAGTTCTTGATGAAATTGGCTGTGTGTTTGGGGTTGTTGTTCTGCTGATTGGAGCCGAACAGACATCTCCATGATGGTATTGCGTGATTGATAAGTTTAAAGGGGTTGTGAAAAAATGCAGGCTGTAGGGATCTGCCCCAATGGTAGCCTTCAGATAAGAACACAGCAGCAGCTTTTTAGCGGTGAAAGCAAAGCAACGGTTGTATTTTATAAAGTCAACAATAAAGTCCTGTATCTTTAGCACAACATAGGTATGGTATTGCACAGTACCGTAATCCCATGGGGTGTATGTGGACCTCGTTTTGTCCTCAGTCTTTCAGGCACTGCAACTCCAGCTCAGACTGGACCCCACACAGCACGCCACAGAGATCCACTGTCAGAGAGGTAATCACCACCACCTGACACTGCTGGCTATTTTGTAGGCCAGTCAAGACCCTACTATGACTACTCCCAGTAAGAGCCATCCCGGATCAGATATTCACAGCTATACTAAATAACAAAGTGTCAACCACCTACTGCCGCTGACACATCTGAAATACTGGCTCCTACTTCACCGAGGCCAGGAACCTCATTGACACATATCTACCTTGTGCATACTTCCCCCCTCTACCCAAAGTCAGGGGGTCTGGGCAATTTCATTCCGTTGCAGCTTGCCTGGCCTATGCTCCACAGAAATCCAGCCAGAAACCAGTGGGTGACCCGGGAATTGTTACCTTTTTTCTCCCTTAGCCATTTCAGAGGGGCATGATCAGATACCAACTTAAATTTCCACCCCAAGAGGTATCGGAGGTAATCAAGTGCCCACTTAATGGCCAAGCATTCTCTCTCAATTATAGAATAATTCTGCTCTGCCGGGGACAGCTTTCTGCTGAGATAGCACACGGGATGCTCCCCCCCCCATTTATGACCTGAGACATCACCGCCCCTAGGCCTACCTCTGATGCATCTGTCTGAATGATAAACTCTCGGGAGAAGTCAGGAGCTACCAAGACTGGCTGTCTACAGAGGGTCGACTTAAGCTTCTGGAAGGCCTCTTCAGCCTCGAGGGACCACTTGATCATGGCATACTTTCCTCCATTTGTAAGGTCGGTCAGAAGTTCTGCTATTTCCGCAAACTTGGGGACAAATCTCCTATAATATCCCACAATACCAAGAAATGCCTTAACCTGTTTCTTGGTAAGTCGGCGGGGCCATTCTTGGATAACTTCCACCTTATTTACTTGGGGTTTTATTACCCATCTCCCCACGATGTACCTCAAGTTCCTGGCCTCTTCCATCCCCATGGCACACTTACTTGGATTTATAGTGAAGCTGGCCTTTCTCGCATCCAGGTCGGCTTGAATTTTACTGAGGTGACTCTCCCACGACTGAAGATCACTATGTCATCCAAGTTAGCTGCCGCATATTCCCTGTGTGGGCGTAAGATCTGGTCCATAGCCCTCTGAAAAGTGGAGGGGGCCCCTTGCAAACCGAATGGCATCCTTATTTACTGGAAGGACCCTTCTAGTGTGGAAAACTCTGTCTTTTCTCTATATTCTTTCGATACAGGAATTTGTCAGTACCCCTTGGTAAGATCTAGGGTAGTTATATAGCGAGCTGGCCCTAGTCTCTCAATAAGCTCATCCTGTACAACAAGTTTCAATTCATGACAAAGTGAGGGTACCTTTCATCTGCCCCTGGCTCTTGAGGTGGCCCATTGATTACCCCACATTATTTAAGGCCCCTTTTAAAGTCTCATCTCAGAGTTGGGCGATCCCAAAGTTTCCCCGAGATACTTCTAAATCAGGGACCATCTCCTCAAGGACAGATTCCTCCTCATTATCACCTACCATGGCCGAGAACGTAAATTCAGGGGACCATCTCAGTGTCAATGAGCACGGGCTGTCTTTGCACGCAGGACGTTGTTGCGGTACTGCCCTGGCCCAAAGATCCCAGAACAAAGGACAATCCCAGCCAATGATCATCTTGTGCATCAGCCCCTGCACAACCCCTACCTGGTTGGACAATGTACCCTCCTCTGTCTTTAAGGTGAGCCAGCTATGGTGTTCTCCACTGCATAATATTTCTCTACCAAGCCTACCAAGTCATCCGCAATCTACAGGTTTCTTTGTGAAACCCAGCACTGCTCTGGCTTGGAGAGAGCGTACATGAAGCGGTCCATTATGACCCGCTCCACCATTGTGACTGCAGAACAGACATCCGGCTGTTGCCATTTCTGTATGAGGTGCAGTAGGTCAGACATTTGGGACCTCGGGGGCTTGTCTCTCCTTAGCCCTCATTGATGCACCCTCTGAGCCCAGATTGTGAAGGTTACCCCCAGACGTGCCAAGATCTCTGCTTTTAGTTTGGGGTGTTCCCGTGCATCCTGCAATGACAAGTCATAATAAGTAGGGTTGAGCGAACCCGAACTGTAAAGTTCGGGTTCGTACCGAACTTTAGGATTTTTTTAACCCAGGACCCGAACCCGAACATTTCAGTAAAAGTTTGGGTTCGGGTTCAGTGCTCTCTTGATGCTTTTTGAAAGGCTGCAGAGCAGCCAATCAACAAGCGTTTAACTCTGTGCCCTTAGAAGCCATCACAGCCATGCCTACTAATGGCATGGCTGTGATTGGCCAGTGCAGCATGTGACACAGCCTCTATATAAGCTTGAGTCACGTAGCGCTGCACGTCACTCTGCTTTTACTAGTGTAGGGAGAGGATAGGACAGAATCTGTGATCAGAACTCAAATCTAACTCAGCGATCTACATACATTTAGTTGTGTAGGTGCAGTGCACAATCTTTTTACCCTGCCAGTGACAGAAAAAAAAAACTTTTATCCGTCTATTAGTTAGGTGGGCGGCGGCGGCGGCCATTTTATGCAAGCTCAGTGCACCAGCACTGCATCTGAGCTTTTGTGACATTCAAATCCAAGCTTGAAATACTGCACTAATAATCTGGTTTTAAAAAAATCACCCTTTTTTTGGCAATATAAAACATCTGGTGCATTTGCAACATTAGTCAGTGTGCAATTTAGCATCAGCACGTGTTAATTCAGGGGTTATATACAGCTTTCATTTTCAGTTAGTTAAAAAATACACTTTTTTGGCAATATCCAACATCTGGATTAGTCAGCGTGCAATTTAAGCTAGAAATACAGCCATAACTTTCTGGTTTTTTTAAAACACCATTTTTTTGCAAAATACACAATTTTACAGCCCTTGCAGCATCAGCGCGTGGTAAATTCAAGGGTTATATACTGCTGTCATATTCAGTTATTAAACAAACACCGGTTTTCGGAAAAAAAGTTTATTTTGCAGCCTTTGCTGCATATGTAATGCACCTCTACGACTGGTGAGGCCTGAACAAGTACAGGCGATAGTAGATTGGCTTGCTGACAGTGCCTCCAGTTCCTTCACATTGTCTCCCACCCAGTCTCCTGCTGAAAGATCAGAGTTGGCACCTGCAGCCGATGTCCATCAGTCTTTCACCTCACCCCCTTGCAAATCAGCCAAGTAATCTGAGCCCCAAGTCATGCAGCAGTCTCTTCTGCTTTTTGATGACTCTGTTAGCAGGGTTTCCCAGTGCCATCCTCCTATCCGTGACCCAGAAGTGGAAGAGATTGAGTGCACCGATGCCCAACCACTTATGTTTCAAGATGAGTACATGGAAGGACCATCCCAGATCCCAACTGCTGGGGCTTTCGAAAGTGTGCAGACCGACAAGGAGGGCAGGGGTGAAGATTGGGTGGAAGATGATGTGAGGACGATGAGGTCCTCGACCCCACATGGAATCAAGGTCACGCGAGTGACCTATGTAGTTCAGAGGAATAGGCGGTGGTAGCACAGAGCCACCAGCACAGCAGAAGAGGGAGCAGGGTGCAAAAGCGGAGCGGCCGTACCCTAGACAATACGCCTGCTATTGCCCACCGCAGCAAGGGACCGAGCTCACCAAAGCCAGCTCCAAGGAGTTCCCTGGCGTGGCAGTTCTTCAGACAATGTGCTGACGACAAGACATGAGTGGTTTGCACGCTGTGCAATCAGAGCCTGAAGCAAGGCATAAACGTTCTCAACCTGAGCACAACCTGCATGACCAGGCATTTAAGTGCTAAGATTGAGCTGCAGTGGAGTAGACACCTTAAAAACCAAGAAAGGTCTCTGGCTCCTCCTGCTTCCTCTTCTGCTGCAATCTCGGTCTCTTCATCCACCTCTGGAGTCACAGTGCCACCTGCCACCCCGCAAACAGAGGATTTGCCAGCAACACCACCACCTGGGTCACTAAGCATCTCCACAATGTCCCACGGAAGCGTTCAGCTTTTCATCTCCCAAACACTGGAGAGGAAGAGGAAGTACCGCCCTACCCACCCACGATCCCTAGCCCTGAATGCCAGCATTTCTAAATTACTGGCCTTTGAAATGCTATAATTCCGTCTGGTTGAGACGGATAGTTTTAAAGGCCTTGTGGCGGTGGCTGCACTGTGCAACGCCATCTGTGGCAACGTGCACCTCACTACGGATACGTGGACCAGTAAGCACGGTCAGGGATGTTATATCTCCATAACAGCCCAATGGGTAAATGCAGTGGCGCCTGGGCCTGAGGCGGATAGCAGTTTGGCACATGTCCTTCCACCACCGAGGATTGCAGGGCGTTTCAGTTTGCCTCCAGTTGCTTCCTCCTCCTACTCCGTTTCCTCATCCTCTTCCAGCTCTGAGCTGACGAGGTGGAGGATGAGGAGGAGGAGATGGAGGAGGAGGAACCATGTTCACAGCAGGGTGGCACCCAGACCAGCTCATGGCCATCACTGGTGCATGGCTGGGGGGATACAGAGGACACAGAAGAATACACCTCCCACAGAGGACAGCTGTTCGTTGCCTCTGGGCAGCCTGGCACACGAGCGATTACATGCTGCAGTGTCTCCGCAACGACCGCCGAGTTGCCCACATTCTAACTTGTGCTGATTACTGGGTGGCCACGCTGCTGGATCCCAGTTACAAGGACAACGTACCGTCCTTAATTCCCTCACTGGAGCGTGATCGTAAGATGCGCGAGTACAAGCGCACGCTGGTATACGCGCTGCTGGTGGCATTCACACCTGACAGCAGGGGGCACAGTGGAAGCACAAGGCGAAGGCAGAGGAAGAGGTCGCCAACACACCTGGGGCACCGCCAGCACCTCAGAAGGCAGGGTTAGCATGGCCGAAATGTGGAAAAGCTTTGTCAGCATGCCACAACAACCAGCATCACCAGCTGATATGGAACGTCTTAGCAGGAGGCAGCATTTCACCAACATGGTGGAGCAGTATGTGTGCACATGCCTACACGTACTGAATGACGGGTCTGCCCCCTTCCACTTCTGGGTCTCCAAATTGGGCACATGGCCTGAGCTTGCCCTTTACGCCTTGAAGGTGCTGGCCTGCCCTGCAGCCAGTGTATTGTCTGAACGTGTGTTTAGCACAACTCGAGGGGGTTATCACAGGTTATATTTCCCAATGTTTTGGGGTGTACCATAATTTAAAAAAATAAAAATAAATTTAAAACTAAAAAACTGTGTAGGCTACCTCCTCCTCCTCCACCGCCGCTTCCACCTACACCGCCACATCCACCGGGAACAAACATTATGCTAGTTCCTAAAAATCTGCCCATGTAAATGTGCTGCCAATCACAGCAGCAAAATGCTCATTAATCAGGTGAAATAGTCACTGAGATGGCACATTATATCATTGTTTCTGGGCAGCAGATTGTGCTGTCTAACCAGCTCTCTGGTTCCTAGAATCATTGAATCTGGATGAGCGAGTGATGACAGTAGTGATCGCTCGTCCCCACACAGTCGAGATGATTTCTGGATGTAAATTCAGCACTTCACCTTCACTAACAAGCAGGCAGATATCTGGAAAACAGTCCCTTCCCAATGACTGCTTGCAAATGTGCCAGTGACAGTACACTGGATGGTTGGTGCAGAACAATATACAAATTTTTAGGAATATGCAAAACATTGAGTGATGTCACATCTGTGATGTCTGTTCGAAGACAGCAGAACACTATCAGCACCTGGAATAAAACGATTAAATATTTTGAAGAATGTGATGAATTTTATTGCTTTATAAATTAACGGAAATTGAATTGTATAGCTGCAGCAACACTCACAACAATGGCTGACACTGACTGAGTCTGACTACTTTCTCTCTCTACAGTATATCTCCTCATATATTTATTGTAAGTCTATCTATTCTATTCTTTTCTTACTATGAAACAAACTCGCTAACACTAACCCAATATCTATCTGTATTCTAAATCGATCTCCACAAAGCAGCAGCATTTCCTGGTTAGGCTGTTTTATCATGGCTATGCGTTACAAACTTACCTGTCCAGGCTCCAGCGGCGAGATCTCCAGCTTTGGCATGACCACACCGAGAGAGATGTGCTAGTAAGCCACGCCCCCTGGTGACACAACAGCGTCCATAGTGGCAGGATGCTCATGACTCAAAAGTTTCACACTTTCTGAAATCCAAAATTTTGGATCCAAATATGATTCCTGAATAGATTTGCTGATCGCTAATGATGGTTTATTCAAGAAGATAAACCTGCTTTGCCAAAACAACCAGCCAGTGACTGATATTCTCATTAGAAATGCAACTTTTCATTTTACAGCAATATTTGTCAACAGATTTGTACCTTTGAAACTAGATGACCTGTTGCATGTGTGCTTGGCAGCTGTATTGTAAGGGTATTTTCAAGTACTGATTGGATCTATCCCCTTTACTTTTGTCTCTTTTATATTACTTTTAGTATTCTGTGTAAGGATATTACTTGTAATTCCTGGTAATGTATTAACCATCCCCCATTGTGCTGAGAAGGCTACATCCCTAAATGATCTCAGAGACATGTGTGATGCATACTGGTAGAGGGACTGATGGGAATAGCTGTGGTCTGCACTAACAATTAGGGGGGACTCCACTTGCAACTTCTTCCTAGGTAGGATGTAAGTATGTATTTGTCTTATTTCTTGTACACCCTGAGGAGTCGGTCATGTGTTAAAATGTGTTAGACAACCATGTGTTATACCGTGGCTGACTGGAGCTCTACCCCATATTGCATATTTAGGCTAGTGATGTTTATTTACTTTTTATTATTCTGTATGTGATTTGTCTATGTTATCTTATATTTAATAACACTTAGTAAATATATTTATTCACTTAGCCTGCATAAGCTTATTCATTCTCAAATCTTTTGAATTCACATTTTGAAACAACTGAAGAGATCTGTGTTGGTCCCATGTTCATATGTGCTCACATCGCTGAGAAAAATGAAGTTTTAATATATGCAAATAACACTGTAGGAGCAACAGGGGCGTTGCCATTACACCTAGATGCTCTGCTCTCTTTCTCTGTAACTGCCATGCACTTTGATTGACTTTAGTAGAAGTCAGGGCCGGCTGTGATGATGTTTACACTGCCTGCAGAGGGCAGGGCAGTTGCACAGAGAGCTGAGGCTCTAGGAGTTACAGCAATACCCCTGTTGCTCCTAGAGGCTCATTAGGATAATGAGCCTCTAGGAGCGCACATGTAACAGGTCAGCCAGTTTCATGTAACAGGTACAAATCTGCTGACCGATGCCCGTTAAGGTCTCACATAATATTTTTACTGTACCACAATTGCTCTAGAAGTTACCTGCACAAGCTAATATTGAGAGTGATCATTATTCCTAATTTGATATGGCAAGCATTATGAGAATGCAGCTATGGTTAACATATGAAAATGTTATAAATATATTTAGTCTCCCATTTCTGCTAGCCTTGGGAAATAAAGGTGCTAAAGAATGAAAAACAGTTGGAGCTTTAAAATGCTCTACACTTTCCCGATGTCTTTTGGATGATTGATCTAAATGTAGTTCATCATTGATTTCTCCCAGGGCAGTACCACCCTGTGAGCACTAGATCAAGAACTGCTTCTCTTGATGGATTATACTAATATATCATCCAAACGTAGTCAGGGTCATGATATGTTCCACTAATGCATCTTCCCAGTGAGGACACTATTAAGATTTATTATTTGGAAGACTGCAACATTCGGAACAAGTTGGCTTAATTGGAAAAGAAGTGTCCGTGAGGTGACATATTTAAAGGTATATGTCTTGATATACAAGACACATTTAGATTCGGGAGGAAAATATGACACCCAGCACAAATTTATGGTTTAACTTTTCATTTTCATTTGCTAATGATCACTAAGTCAATATCTTCCCCACAGCCAGCTGAAGTTGACTGCAACTATTTGTAGTTAAAGTCTATGTTCCTAAGAACCCACTTAAAGGGGGACTGTCGGGTGTACTTTAGACATTAAACCATTAACAGAGCAGGGTAGAGTACTCAAAAACATATACAGACATACTTTTGTCGCCTTTGTCACCTTTGATTGACTTATCATTGCAGAGAAAAAAAATCTTTTTATCAGTTATGCAAATTAGATGCCAATTTCTCTGAGGGTGGCCACAAACCTGGCAATGGCTCTGGCTCTCCTGAGTAAACCTTGTTAGAAGTGGCTTAAAATAGTTGCTCAATTAGGGCATATGGGCATCATATTAAATGGTTTGTTGCGTAGGTTACCCATATTTTACCAAGAGAGGAGACCAAGAGTAGGGCCACACCATTTTTTATTTACTGCATTGGATATATGTGAATAAATAGAACTTCTCTGAGCATGCCAGTTAATTGCAAAGGGACTCAGTTGTTGACCTATCCCTTTAAGAAGTGAATATCTTGTTGAGAATCTGCTCTTAATAACAAAATAATAATAACAGTAATAATAATAATAATAATAATATATAACTAAACACAAAGCCATAAAGCAATCAAGCATGACCTGTAATGTGTTCAAACCATGACATCTATAATGTAAGGGGATCCCAAAGCCTAACATCTCATTTATGCCCTTAAGGGAGTAACTGAAACCATATGCTTTTTTTCTACTGAATGTGGCCCTGTGATAGAAAAAAAAGTCATGCTTACACCTCTCCCCTCTTTCTTTCACACCTAAGGGCATAATCAGATGAGAGTCATCTGAAACTTATCCATGTTCTGGCCAGTAAATACAGATGAGTTTTTAAAGGGCATCTTTTGTGTACTGTCTATTTTCTTGCAGACCCATTCACGTGAAGGGAGTCTTGAGTAAAATTCAGAGTGCAATGACCGCATGGGTCACTGCTAAATGGGATTATGTGACTACTGTGTTTATTATGTCCTGCAGGCTGTATATGGGAGAAATAGTTAATCTCTAGTCCTAAACTCAGTTGCTAGGTGTAGGCTGGTCCCGCCACTCTGAGCTGAGAGTTGGAGGATAGAGTACAGCCAGCAGTTGATTAGTGTTCAGCAACAGTAGCTAGCTGGTGTCTGATAGAAAAGCAGCAGACAGAGTTATAACAGCTTTGCAAGCTGAAAGTGACTAAAAACCTGTGCCAGCCTCTGTGGGAGAGCAGATTTGAACTTTGCAGAAGGTTGAGGGCTATGACAAAAGGGGAAGTGCATGGACAAAGAGCCAGTAAAGGTAACGCATGTATTGAGACTGTGGACTTCACTGCATTTAGATAAGGATACGCTTCAGGAAACCTGCCATACTACTGAGACAGATTGTAGTAGTTAAAAGACTACACCCTGCAACTAGGCATTGTAGTGCTATACTGAAAGTGAGGATTTATCGTGAGAAAGAATTTGTACCCCCATGGCCAAATTGTGAAGTTTGCTAGGATTAACTGATAAGAGACTCAGAGAGGTACTCATTGTACGGCCTATATTCCTATATACAGTCTTGAGAAAACTGCATGTAACCTGGAAAGACTTGAATATACTTTTGCAAGTGTTTTTCTGTATCTGGCCAAACTGTTTCAGTAAATTACAGTGGACTTCCTACCCTAAAACTGGCCTCATTGCTTGCTTTATCAGCCCGCCAAACCATTTCCCCTTTTGCCATTACTTCAAGGAAGCCCTGCTTTGCACCTCCAAACCCACTGACACCAAGGGAAATGGTCAGGCACCAGGCAGGAGACCCCAAACCAAGATGTGTCCTGAGGGGAAGAACGGGTGCACCCCTCCCATCACTGCACAGCCCAAGGAGCGTCAGAGTCAGGATTGCTACCATGACTACTGTAGAAAGGTGCAAGGGGCCATCATTGATGGAAGGTATATGTCACCAAGGTTCCTAGCTAGTGCTGATTGACACTGTTTGTTGTTAGTATGGCTGTAAAGCCGATCCGGGCCGGCTCTTACTGGGAGTAGCCAAAGTGCTGGGTGGGTGGCTTCTCCCCACGCCCCAGGCCGGGTCTTTATTGGCCTATATAAAACCCAGCCAGCAGTCTCAGCTGGGTGTGGATGATCCTCCATCTGACAGGGAAGCTGTGGAGACTCTGTTTTGGGATCTGTGAATTGGTGCCGTGCTAAAGGCTTGAAAGCCGCATGCTGGAAAAAAAGCACTTAAGACCCCTTTCACACGGGCGAGAATTCTGCGCGGGTGCAATGCATGAGGTGAACGCATTGCACCCGCACTGAATCTGGACCCATTCACTTTAATGGGGCTGATTTTCACGCATCACTTGTGCGTTGCGTGAAAATCGCAGCATGTCCTATATTCTGCGTTTCTCACGCAACGCAGGACACATAGAAATTAATGGGGATGCGTGAAAATCGCAAGCATCCGCAAGCAAGTGCGGATGCAATGCTATTTTCACGCATAGTTGCTAAGGAGACGAGGGATGAGTTACCCGGGACCCCATTTACTTTATTATTTTCCATTATAACATGAAGTTCCGTTTCCAGACAGGTCCTGCAAGAAGAAGAAGAAAGAAGACAAGCACGGCTGCGCGATCAAGTGGATGAGGTGAGTTAAATTTTTATTTTATTTTTAACCCCACAATGGACCTTTTACTTAGCATTCTGAATTAAAGAATGCTATTATTTTCCATTATAACCATGTTATAATGGAAAATAATAAAATATACAGAACACCGATCCCAAACCCGAACTTCAATGAAGAAGTCCGGGTTCGAAGCAGTCAGTTTTTTATCACGCGCGTCCAAAACGCATTGCACCCGCACGATAAAAACTGAACATCGGAACGCAATCGCAGTCAAAACTGACTGCAATTGTGTACCTACTTGCACGATTTTCCCTGATCGCAGACTCAACGCATCTGGACCTAATCCGGACATGCTCGTCTGCAAGGGGCCTAAAGCCTGCTGTGGACGGCTGGGGGAAAGACTGCTAACCAGGTGAAGATTTTGTTCTATGGACATTGCATAGTGTGAACAAACACTACGACTGTGAACGGTCATTTTGTGTTTCCTTGTGTGTGAATAAACACCAAACTGTTCAAATTAAAGATTTATGATTGCCTCTATACTACGTCCGCTAGCCTGTCTACCAGAGCAAAACCATATAATATCCAGTTTAGGAATATTTACTAATAGCTAAACACATCAGTAGCATAAATTAGTTTGGCAAAGCGTATCCATGTTTGGCTACTTTCACACCTGCTCATTCTCTTTCCGCTATTGAGATCTGTCATAGGATCTCAATAGGGGAGGAAAATGCTTCAGTTTTGTCCTCATTGTCAATTGAAATAAAACTGAATTGAAGAGAACCAAATACACCAGAATGCATTCCGTTCCATTTCATTGTGTTCCCATGATGCACACAAAAGCACTGCATGCAACGTTTTTGAGTACGTCCTGGGATGCGGAGCAAGATGGATCTATCATGATTTACAATGTACAGTTGCAAGAAAAAGTATGTGAACCCTTTGGAATGATATGGATTTCTGCACAAATAATAAACTAACAACACACAAATAATTAAATGTTACCATGTTTTTATTGAACACACCATGTAAACATTCACAGTGCAGGTGGAATAAGTATGTGAACCCCTAGACTAATGACATCTCCAAGAGCTAATTGGAGTGAGGTGTCAGCCAACTGGAGTCCAATCAATGAGATGAGATTGGAGGTGTTGGTTACAGCTGCCCTGCCCTAAAAAAAACACACCAGTTCTGGGTTTGCTTTTCACAAGAAGCATTGCCTGATGTGAATGATGCCTCGCACAAAAGAGCTCTCAGAAGACCTACAATTAAGAATTGTTGACTTGCATAAAGCTGGAAAGGGTTATAAAAGTATCTCCAAAAGCCTTGCTGTTCATCAGTCCATGGTAAGACAAATTGTCTATCAATGGAGAAAGTTCAGCTGCTACTCTCTCTAGGAGTGGCCATCCTGTAAAGATGACTGCAAGAGCACAGCGCAGACTGCTCAATGAGGTGAAGAAGAATCCTAGAGTGTCAGCTAAAGATTTACAAAAGTCTCTGGCATATGCTAACATCCCTGTTAGCAAATCTACGATATGTAGAACACTAAACAAGAATGGATTTCATGGGAAGATACCACAGAGGAAGCCACTGCTGTCCAAAAAAAACATTGCTGCATGTTTATAGTTTGTACAAGAGCACCTTGTTTGGAAGAAACACACAACACTATGTGTGGAGAAAAAGAGGCACAGCACACCAACATCAAAACCTCATCCCAACTGTGAAGTATGGAGGTGGGGGCATCATGGTTTGGGGCTGCTTTGCTGCGTCAGGGCCTGGACGGGTTGCTATCATCGAAGGAAAAATGAATTCCCAAGTTTATCAAGACATTTTGCAGGAGAACTTAAAGGGAACCTGTCACCTGGAAAAGACAATTTACACTAATCACAGTACCTTAAAGTATCTCTCATAGTGTGCCCAAAGATGTATTCATATCTTGTTTCTGCGTTGTGCTGTCTCATAAAATCGACTTATAAAACGGCCTCCTTGACTCAACCGTCGGATAAGCCCGCCCCTATGCCGCTCCTCCGCATATTGATGGACAGTTTTCCCCGTAGCCGTGACCGCGCTCTTCTCGCGCATGCGCCGTGCGCGTCCTGCTGCAGCGCGATCCCGGCTACAGCTCCCTCCCACCCTGGCATCTGCATGTTCACTGCGCCTGCGCTGCAGTGCAAGCAGACAGTGATCGTGCTCACGTCGCAGGGGAGAAGTGATGGGTGCGAGCACGCTTTATAGGAATGGTGCAGGCGCAGTGAACAAGAAGATGCCAGGGAGGGAGGGAGCCGTAGCCGGGATTGCGCTGCGGCAGGACGCTCACGGCGCATGCGCGAGAAGAGCGCGGTCACGGCTACAGGGAAATGTATGGGGTTCGGAACCGAGCTTCTGGTCCAGGTCAGTATGCAAGTTCTTAGTCCTTCTTAGTGCCCCTGACGAAGCTCTAGGAGTGAAACCCGGGTCGGGCAGAAGCAGCAGACGCTGGGAATTTTATGTGTTTTAAAAAGTTGTTTTAAGAAAGTTGTCTTGTAAGTATGGACAAATAAAAAGTTTTATACAAGTATATACGGAGCTTCACTATTGCAGAAGCTATTCTTGTCCACAGAAAATTTTCAGGAATCTGAAGAAAAGAAATATAGATTTGTCTGAGGTATACATCATTTGAGTCCGTGTGGGGATCTAACCAGATTGCATGGAAACGTGGCTGTTCTGATAGAACAAGAACAACTTACCGCAGAGGGATTACATTTACGCCTTGTGTGATTCGCATTGTGTGAGTATAATCAGTGGAATGCAGGTTACTGTTACATACGGACTCACACTGTTATAATTCCATTGGTTGCAGGATATCTACTTGAGGGATATTTGCAGCCCTCAGGCTCTCTTTGTAAACGAGGAAGTAAGAAGGACTAAGAACTTTCATACTCACCTGGACCAGAAGCGCGGTCCGAACCCCATACATTGTACCTGTCTATAACGTGATTGAACCCACATCACTTTTCGGACCTGCTGCATAGCATTATTGCGGACTGGTGATATATTTATTTCTTTATTACGGCTACAGGGAAAACTGTCCATCAATATGCGGAGGAGTGGCATAGTGGCGGGCTTATCCGACGGTTGAGTCAAGGAGGCCGCTGCCCCCGTGACTTCAGTACGACTTCTAAAAGGTGCCAAACACAGTTTTATAAGTCGATTTTATGAGACAGCACAACGCAGAAAGAAGATATGAATACATCTTTGGGCACACTATGAGAGATACTTTAAGGTACTGTGATTAGTGTAAATTGTCTTTTCTAGGTGACAGGTTACCTTTAAGGCCATCTGTCCACCAGCTGAAGCTCAACAGAAGATGGGTGTTGCAACAGGACAAAGACCCAAAGCATAGAAGTAAATCAACAACAGAATAGCTTAAACAGAAGAAAATACACCTTCTGGAGTGGCCCAGTCAGAATCCTGACCTCAACCCGATTGAGATGCTGTGGCATGACCTCAAGAAAGCGATTCACACCAGACATCCCAAGAATATTGCTGAACTGAAACAGTTCTGTAAAGAGGAATGGTGAAGAATTACTCCTGACCGTTGTGCATGTCTGATCTTCAACTACAGGAAACGTTTGGTTGAAGTTATTGCTGCCAAAGGAGGTTTAACCAGTTATTAAATCCAAGGGTTCACATACTTTATCCACCTGCACTGTGAATGTTTACATGGTGCGTTCAATAAAAACATAGTAACATTTAATTCTTTGTGTGTTATTAGTTTAAGCAGACTGTGATTGTCTATTGTTATGACTTAGATGAAGATCAGATCACATTTTATGACCAATTTTTGCAGAAATCCATATCATTCCAAAGGGTTCACATACTTTTTCTTGCAACTGTAAGTCAATGGTGACAGATCCGTTTTCTATGACACAAAAAAAAAAAAAAAGATCCGTCACCCATTGACTTACAATGGTTGTTTTTAGACACGGATCTGTCATGGTTGTTTGAGAGATAATACAACCGGATCCATTCATAATGGATGCAGTCCGTTGTATTATCATGATGGAAGTGTTTTTGCTGATCCATGACGGATCCAGCAAAAACGTACATGTGAAAGTAGCATAAGACTCACTCATGCATTGAATCCATGAAAAATAAACTGAGGTGAATGGCATTATACACTCACCTAAAGAATTATTAGGAACACCATACTAATACGGTTTTGGACCCCCTTTTGCCTTCAGAACTGCCTTAATTCTACGTGGCATTGATTCAACAAGGTGCTGATAGCATTCTTTAGAAATGTTGGCCCATATTGATAGGATAGCATCTTTCAGTTGATGGAGATTTGAGGGATGCACATCCAGGGCACGAAGCTCCCGTTCCACCACATCCCAAAGATGCTCTATTGGGTTGAGATCTGGTGACTGTGGGGGCCATTTTAGTACAGTGAACTCTTTGTCATGTTCAAGAAACCAATTTGAAATGATTCGAGCTTTGTGACATGGTGCATTATCCTGCTGGAAGTAGCCATCAGAGGATGGATACATGTTCTCATTCTGTTTACGCCAAATTCGGACTCTACCATTTGAATGTCTCAACAGAAATTTTGGTGAGCTCGTGCAAATTGTAGCCTCTTTTTCCTATTTGTAGTGGAGATGAGTGGTACCCGGTGGGGTCTTCTGCTGTTGTAGCCAATCCGCCTCAAGGTTGTGCGTGTTGTGGCTTCACAAATGCTTTGCTGCATACCTCGGTTGTAACGAGTGGTTATTTCAGTCAACGTTGCTCTTCTATCAGCTTGAATCAGTCGGCCCATTCTCCTCTGACCTCTAGCATCCACAAGGCATTTTTGCCCACAGGACTGCCGCATACTGGATGTTTTTCCCTTTTCACACCATTCTTTGTAAACCCTAGAAATGGTGGTGTGTGAAAATCCCAGTAACTGAGCTGATGGTGCCAGACGGTTCGGTCTGAGTATTTCACAAACAACCATGCCACGCTCAAAATTGCTTAAATCACCTTTCTTTCCCATTCTGACATTCAGTTTGGAGTTCAGGAGATTGTCTTGACCAGGACCACACTCCTAAATGCATTGAAGCAACTGCCATGTGATTGGTTGACTAGATAATTGCATTAATGAGAAATAGAATAGGTGTTCCTAATAATTCTTTAGGTGAGTGTATATATTATTACAAGTTTAGTCTCTCAGAAGATTATGTTGCCATAATACTGTACAGCTCCTTTTAAAACGTTCATATGTTTCATTTGCCATTAACTACTGTAAATGGTAGGCAATTAAGAGTGCCGCATTTGTGTGAGGGGAGGCGGGGGGCGTTCACTATTTAAATCTGGCCCTCCTCCCCCAACTTGTCGGTTCGAACGATTTCGAATCGGCTTGTGGGTTGGTGCCAGAGAAGGGCATGCGTCACTGGAGGATCGGGGGATCGGCTGCGTCGAGCTCGTCGCTACGGTGATTAGGTAGGCAGGGTGGCTTGCACACCCGTCTCGCTATGTATAACATGTGGGGCTGCCGAGCGTGCCGCCGGTCCCCAGCTGCGCTGGAGACTGCCCGCACTCCCGATCGCTTCCGGCACCCCGAGACAGGCACCCCGATCCGCTCCAGGCCCTGCGCTAAGCACCCCCGCTCCCACATGCAGCGTCCCCCAGGCAGGCACCCCTCACCTGTGGCTCAGCAGCAACGGGTCACGACGTCCGCTCGCATACCCTGAGCATCGGTCACGCCGGCCGTCGGCTCCACGACGCAGCGTTATATATCACTCACTCCCGTATCAGAACGTTCCGCCGTAGAGGAAAACGCCGTCCGCTCACACAGGGATCTATTCATTAGCTGCAATCAGTAAGCGGAGGTCCAGCTGCAGGATCAGGGGACGGAAGCCGAAACCTATAGGCGATTAATACGCCGCGGCTTTCCCTGTACAAATAGTCGATAGCGGTGGGCACGGGATGCAATGTTCCACATGGCGGAGCGCAAATCCCTCACAGCCGATCCTGATGCACATTCTCCTGGTAATTACAATTAGCGAGGCAGTGAAGGTGGACATGCTTCTGTGACTTTCAGTCATGTCTAGGAATCCGCTGCAGAATAAACTCGTCTTCTTTACTGCGCAAACTCAGGCAAGACAAGATAAGCAGATACTCAGACATGTGCACTGTATAACAAGTTATGATTTCAATGGTTAATTCTAACCTAGAAGGGAATCACTGGCTTGCTGCGCTCCAGCAGGTCCTGGCTTGAGAGAGGGCGGGGGATGGTCGACACCTACAGGCCCATACTGGTACTGCAGTCCAGGTGCAGGGCTCCTCTGCTCAGGCACAGTGGCTAGGTACTAAGGCAGGAGTAAAAAAAATAATAAAAATATTTAAATAAAATTTGGAATATGTTCAAGGATCAAATATAAGGATGGCTTCAAGGAGGGGGGCTGGCCACGTCACTTTGCACACGCAGCCGGGCCGCCCGTAAGCCCATACGGTCAGTCAGGGGGTTGGTTCGGGCGCAGTCACAATAATCCGGTGGTTAGCTAGGGAGCGGTGGCATGAGTGAAGTGTCGCCCAGCTGGCGTGCGCTCACTCACACGTCTGTTCTTGGTTGTTCAGGTCCACAGGTGGTGGGCTAACTTACGATACTGTGGGGTTCGTGGCTGTCATGGCCGCCAGGTGAGTCAGGGGTGGTGCATGCGGGGGCCAACCCCCTCTTTTCTCCTGCATAGGCTTGGGGGACGGGGATGGTGGACTATTATGTCCAGGCCTCTGGCGCATCTCTTACAGGGTGGCGCCTACAGTCGTGGCCTTTGGTGGGGGGGAAAAGAAAAAAAGAAAAATAAATAATAATAATAATAATAATGGTATAGATAGGAATGTTGCTTTGCCAGGTCTGTCACGACTACAGACTCCTTATAAAGCCCTGCCACGACTGCAGGCATCAGTCTGTCACGACTACAGACCCGCTCTAAAGCCCTGCCACGACTGCAGGCAACAGTCTGTCACGACTACAGACCGGGTATAAAGCCCTGCCACGACTGCAGGCATCAGTCTGTCACGACTACAGACTCGTTATAAAGTCCTGCCACGACTGCAGGCATCAGTCTGTCACGACTACAGACTCGTTTTAAAGTCCTGCCACGACTGCAGGCATCAGTCTGTCACGACTACAGACCCGCTCTAAAGCCCTGCCACGACTGCAGGCACAAATCTGTTACGACTACAGACTCATTATTAAGACCGGCCACGACTGCAGGCATTAGTCTCATGTCAACAGACTCATGAGGTAATACTACCACGTCTACAGGCGATGGTCCGTTACCGCTACTCTCGATGTAGGGTCCCCTCACGACTACAGGGGCTAGTCGGTCACATCCACAGACTCGGTCGCACTCCCGTTAACTACAGGCACTGGGTGGGCATCTACGGGTAGTTGCGTCACGACTACGCACGTGGGTCAGCCACGGCCTGGGAGGTCAGCCTTCACGGTCACAGGTAGGTCCAGTTAGGCTTCAGTCTCCCAGCGGGTTCCAGTCACAATAACCAGCCCCTAGGTGAGGGGGGGCACTCCCGCACCGGCGCACAATGCCAGGGAGCTGTGCGGGGGCCGGGGCCCACGGTAAAGGAAGGGCTCCCTCTGATCCGGTGCACATTGCCAGGGAGTGGCGCTGCTCCCCACGCGGTACGAGTGTCCAGCCGGCGGTGGGTCGGCCCTAGCTGAGGAGGGGGGCTCCCCCGCACTGGTGCATTTTGCCAGGGAGCAGCGTGAGCTCCCCACGCGGCTGGGGGGTAAGGCTCCTCATCTTCAATAAAGTCTGGCACGGGCCGCCATGCCGTTAGGTAGGCAGGGATCAGGGGAAGGAGTACTAGGCTCGGTCAGGGGGAGCAGATCATAGGCGGTGGCTGGCTTCCTGCTGCCGGCCGTACATTAGGTTCCAAGGGGGTTATTTAGGCACAGGATGTTAGTTAGTCCGTGCAGGTGATCTGCGTTATACCATGCTCTTCATGCTCGTACTCAGAGCTGTGCCCATACGAGAGCTGCTTAAGTGGTTAATAGGAAAAAAAAAAAAAATAAAAAAAAAATTATATATATATATATATATATATATAAAATAAAAAATAAAAAAAATAATACATTTTTGAGTCTCTCACGCATGGCTTCTCCGTGTTAGTTTTACACATACGGATCTGCCATTAGAGTCTCTCACGCATGGCTTCTCCGTTTTAGGTTTACACATATGACTCCGCCATCTGAGTCTCTCACGCATGGCTTCTCCGTGTTAGTTTTACACATACGGATCTGCCATTAGAGTCTCTCACGCATGGCTTCTCCGTTTTAGGTTTACACTTATGACTCCGCCATTAGAGTCTCTCACGCATGGCTTCTCCGTTTTAGGTTACACATATGACTCCGCCATTAGAGTCTCTCACGCATGGCTTCCCCGTTTTAGGTTACACATATGACTCCGCCATTAGAGTCTCTCACGCATGGCTGCTCCGTGTGAGTTTTACACATACGACTCCGCCATTAGTCTCTCACGCCTGGCTTCTCCGTTTTAGGTTGGCACATATGACTCCGTCATTAGAATCTCTCACGCATGGCTGCTCCGTTTTAGGTTTACACATATGACTCCGCCATTAGAGTCTCTCACGCATGGCTTCTCCGTTTAGGTTCACACATATGTCTCCGCCATTAGAGTCTCACGCATGGCTTCCCCGTTTTAGGTTACACATATGACTCCGCCATCTGAGTCTCTCACGCATGGCTTCTCCGTTTTAGGTTTACACATATGACTCCGCCATTAGAGTCTCTCACGCATGGCTTCCCCGTTTTAGGTTACACATATGACTCCGCCATTAGAGTCTCTCACGCATGGCTTCTCCGTTTTAGGTTACACATATGACTCCGCCATTAGAGTCTCTCACGCATGGCTTCTCAATGTGAGTTTTACACATACGAGTCCGCCATTAGTCTCTCACGCCTGGCTTCTCCGTTTTAGGTTGGCACATATGACTCCGTCATTAGAATCTCTCACGCATGGCTGCTCCGTTTTAGGTTTACACATATGACTCCGCCATTAGAGTCTCTCATGCATGGCTTCTCCGTTTTAGGTTACACAAATGACTCCGCCATCTGAGTCTCTCACGCATGGCTTCTCCGTTTTAGGTTACACAAATGACTCCGCCATCTGAGTCTCTCATGCATGGCTTCTCCGTTTTAGGTTACACATATGACTCCGCCATTAGAGTCCCTCACGCATGGCTTCTCCGTTTTAGTTTTACACATATGACTCCGCCATTAGTCTCTCACGCATGGCTCCGCCATTAGTCTCTCACGCATGGCTTCTCCGCTTTAGGTTTACACACAGGACTCCGCCATTAGAGTCTCTCACGCATGGAGATTAAAAAAAAAAAAGGGGGTCTATCACTCACCTATTGAGCTTTGTCAGGGTTTTTGACACTCTCAATTAAACTTGTCCTATAGCATTGTTAACTATACATGGCAGGTGTTCAGCACCATTGGTACAGGCTACATCCGGACCTACCGTCACTCTTCTCCGCCCACCCGATCAAAGCGGCGTTAAAGGGTTTGCGCAAGATGTCTGTTGTGAAACGACATGGGCGTCAGCCATTTACCGGTAGCTTGTTCAGGCCGTGACAGGCAAACTGCAGGGGCAAACCGTTCGGGCCACAGGTTAGCGCTCTGGTAGAAACAGCCTTGTACCTGGCCTTCCATGGATTCCTCAGGTCAGGCGAGCTCATGGGCACCAATACGCTGGCTGGGTGCTTGCGGAAAGGTCAGCTCATCCGGCGCGGGTCCATCTATGTCCTCACCTTGGCCTCGTCCAAGACGTCACGGCCGGGGCAACCAGTGGCGGTCAGATACTTTCCCACGGACAGCAGATGGTGTCCGGTGCAGGCCTTGGAGGCTTGGCTGCGTAGTATTTAGTCCAAGCGGCATGTTCTCCCGTACTCGAACTAGGCAATGCCCGGCTAACCACCGCGGCCTTTCTTACGTACATTCAGGTTAGTTGACAGGTTCAGGGGTCGGTCCTCGCTGGATCACAGGACATTACTTCCGCATGGGCGCGGCAGCGGCGGCGTCCATGCATAAGGTGCCAGTACATGTCATCAAACGGTTGGGTCGTCTCAGTTCCGCGTGTTCCATGCGTAATATCCCGGATCCTTATACGAAATATCATTGGCTTTCGAGTTTTGGTCTGTAGTTTCTGTTATCAAGTTTTCTAACTCCTATGCATGGTTCTTTTGGCCCCTTTAGGCTACCCTTCGATAAGCAGTTCCGGCATAACTCTAACTCTGCTGCTTCTAGGTTGGGGGGGTGGAGTATAGGCTTAGGTAGGGTACCCGCTCAGCATGAGCCGATCCGAGCACAAGTGGTAGGCAATTAAGAGTGCCGCATTTGTGTGAGGGGAGGCGGGGCGTTCACTATTTAAACCTGGCCCTCCTCCCCCCACTTGTCGGTTCGAACGATTTCAACCCACCCAGGAGCCCTCCCTTCTTTCAGGTCTCATCATTGGGGTAGCCCCCTTTAGGCTACCCTTCGATAAGCAGTTCCAGCATAACTCTGCTGCTTCTAGGTTGGGGGGGTGGAGTATAGGCTTAGGTAGGGTACCCTCTCAGCATGAGCCGATCCGAGCACAACTTTAATTTAAAAAATGTGACTAGGAATTGGAGCTTGCAAGCTTATCTTTACATGCTACTAGGTTGGGAATCTACAGCCAACACCTCCACCTAATACTCAGAGGGCCATGATCAATTTTGAAGTTATTACAAATTTGTTTTACCTATGGGCTCATGAGCATGTGTAGTTTGACCTCAAATTTGGTGTGAGAATCAAAAGATGGTTACAATAAATCACTGTAGTGTTTGAATGTCGAGAACAATCAATCCTAGCCATGGGAATGCTATGGTATTCTAGTCTCTACAGTAACCCTCAGCACCTGGTACCTACCCATTCCAGCTAATTGGCCAGTGGTTTAGTTCCTAATGTGTGATCATGACATGGGCAAAAACGATTAGCTGAGGGGGTGGGCTGAATCTTGTAAGTCGGATCCTTTTCTTTAAATGCTTGGCAGCGGTGGAGCACACTGTCATCAAAGTCTTCTACCTGAATCTGTGCTGCTTAATTTCCCACAACAGTAAAAATATATAAAACGTATAGACTGCTTATGATGTATTAGCAATACAGAAAAGCATAGGGTTAAGAAAATACTGAGCACAGGGATAAAATCGTTCTGAGACATTGCTATTGGTCTCCTTATCAGGATATGACAGATTAGCAGTAGTTAGCTCAACAAGCCAGCAATATCTTCAGCAAAGCATTCAGGAAAAAGTCAAGTCCATGTGCAGTGTATAGGACCAATGCATCATGTGCTTAAAAGTGGTTGCCTGACTGTGTAAAACTGATGACTTATCCTCAGGATAGGTCATCATTATCCTATCAGCGGTGGTCCACCTTTCAGGACACCCACTGAACAGCTGTTTGAAGTGGCTGCAGAGCTGCGGTGAGCGCTGTTGCCTTATCATGTTCATTGGCCACATAGCCTAGGTGCAGCTCTGTCTCATTCAAGTGAATTGTTTAAAGCTACAATACAGACATCCCAACCTGCAAAAACTCATTTCAGGGAGGTTTTCTTTTTTTTTCCCCACAAACTTTTTATTACATTTTCCAGACATAAGCAGCATCTGCACACTTTGCTCTATGGTGTGGAGGACGGGGCTCATTACCCTGCCCCAAATTATCCTATTTATGTATATGAAATTAAAGGGATTCTGTCACCACCTATAAGCCCTGTGAGCTAAACATATGCTCATGTCCAGGGCAGCATTCTGATTTCTAAGGTGGCCTTATAAAAGCTATTTGTGGCTTTATTCTGCGGAAAAACAGGTTTTACTAACCTGTCAATCATTGAATTAAGGTGCCCAAGCAGGGGAGTTCTGTGGATGCATGGTGCCCGGCCGCACGCATCGCCGTTCGTGCCCAGCGCCGCCTTCTACTCCTCAGTGCCGCCTCTCCCTCCCTCCCCCTCCTCCCGCTTTGAGATCCCGCGTGTGTGCACAGGCTCAGCCTGATGCGCCGTTGCGGACTGCTGGCATCGGCTTCTTCTTGCACTGTGCGCACGCACCGAGAAGGGGACACTGCTACAGGTTGTCGGAAAGGTTTACTGCGAGTAAACTAGAGATGGGAAGTTCGGATCTTTCACATGAATCGGTTCATTCACTGAGCTGACAAGAAGCAAGTGAAGCGAAGCTTAGGTTGCGCAATGCGCATGTGCGGATGCTTCGATTCACTTGCTGACTCGCTAAGTCGGCTCTTGGTCTGAGTCAGGAAGTTTATTCTTTAAAACCCTGTGTGTAATTATCTACCCCACTGTAGGAAAAAAACAAGCATCCAGGGGGTGAATTTAACACTGGGGTAAATAATATAATTAAAATGGAGGGTTAAATGTGTAAATGTATTTAAAAAAAATACATCTCTCTCAATAGTTCTATAGCTACTGAATGAGACAGAAGAAGGGATGCCTTTAACATATATATCTCCTTGAGAAGCCAATTCAACCTGTAATCTAAACTCTGTGTCCTGTCACTTCTCTTATCTCTCTGCTCTGCTATCAGTAAACCTTTCCGGGATATATTGTCTCACATGCGGGTGTCAGGGAGCCGCTATCTAATGAACCTCCGGGAGACTTGAGATCCCTGACAATACCAAGCAGAGCCATTATCCAACGGATGGTGCCATGCTTGGTATTTTCAAAGCAGCCGTAGTGCACACCAGACCACCATGGCCTCTTCAAACCCCCGCCAGTCAGACACTGATGACCTATCAATCATCAATATGAAACACTCAGAAAACCCCTTTAACCAGTTTGAACAGGATTTTAATGGTTGGACCTAAAAAAGATTAAGGGGGAGATTTACAGTATCAAACTGGTGTAAAGTAGAACTGGCTTAGTTGCCCATAGCAACCAATCAGGGTCCACCTTTCATTTTTCAGAGTGCCTCTAGAAAATGAAAAGTAGAATCTGATTGGTTGTTGTGGGCATCTGAGCATATTTTTCCTTTGCACCAGTTTGATATCTCTCCCCATGAATTTTTAATTCTTTAAAGTAGATCAATAAGGTGCCTAGTGGGTAGGACATTATCAGGGATTTATGTTACTGGCCCAGTAAGTGGCTGGAAGTGCCTACATGCAGGTAAAAACTGTGGAGGACACACAATACTGAACTAGTGCAGCCGCCTCTTCGTTCTCAGGAATGTGGGGTTCATGATAGTTGAACCCCCTGGACACAATGTCATGTCATATCCTAGCAGTATGCCATTACTTTCTGTGATAGAAATCACCCTTTCTAATGTAACTTTATTTAATTAAAATGTTTTCGTACAGCAAATAAAGAGAATTTGTAGCCCAAGGGAGCAGTAAAGGTAAAACGGAGCTTATAACAACTTTATATACATCCAATATTACAGACAAATCGACCTGAAAACAAATGATTTGTAAATGAAGCAAGATATTCATTTTAATTTTTTTTTTTTTAAAGAGATAAAAAAATAACTTCCCTTTGAGAGCAAGCAATCAAGTGGATATCTGTAACAGATGATGCACAGCCAAGTAATAACGTTTGCTTAGTTTACAATTGACATGAGACTAATGTCAGCCAACACAGTCTGGTTTATTGCTAATTTCCTCCACATAAAAAGATTTCAAAGAATGGGAGGGCTGTAGTTATGGTATGACTGAAAACTTATATATCCTCTTCTGCGTTGTTGAATTGGTAATTTAAAACATATTTGCTACATTATTGCACATATTTGTACTATATAAGTGTGAACACAACTTCATGACAGTAAATTTAATGAATGGCTCAAATTTGGGCTGTAAACCCTTTAAAACACAGATTTATCAATCCCAGTTCAATAGGTGACAACCCCCTGGCTTTTAATGCAAGCACTCATAGTACCACTTCATGCTTCAGGTTTACTAGAATATTTTACATCCAGGGACATGGGTTACATCCAGGGACTCCCATAAATCTGTGAAATAAATAAGCAGCGGCACTCATAGCACATTATCAAGAATTCACCAGCCAAGGAAGATAAAGAGTGCTGAATAAATGTCTATAAGAGAACAAGGTGCAAGTATAGTTATACGCGTTTCAGGGTGCCTGACCCCCTCTTCAGTAGCATATATGGTATTAGTCAATGTACTAAAAATTGGCTTATATAGGAGATAAATAAAACACGAAATCTGAACTGGATTCAGGTTTTATAGGAAACTAGTTATGGAGTATACTTCATCTCAATACAATTTCTAGTCATTATGTGCACATTCACACTTGTGTATAATGGATATGCCTCTACAAGTTGATAAATATATTATCAATTTAGATTAAAGTTATGTAGAGCACTATTATGGAATGTATTCCAGCATTATGCAGCTTCCAGTCATTAAAGGGAACCTGTCACCAGTTTTATGGTGTCCTAATTAAGGGCAACATAAATAAGTGACTGATTCTCTTAGCACAATGCTGGGTCACTTTCTTTAATTGACCCAGTCAATCTGCCAACGTCTTGTATTGAAAAGCTCCAGCTGATAATGATGAGTCCTGAATATTCATGAGCTCCTGACTCTCCCCGCCCACCTGCTGCTGAATGACAGTTTTTTTTCCATAGGAACCAGCAGCAGGTGGGCAGGGGAGTGGCTATAGCTCTGAATTAAATATACGCTGGACTCAATGACATCACGCTGGACTCAAATCAGATCATTAGCATTCGGCATGTGGCATCTTTGTGTGTATATTATGAGGTAACCATCTGTCACACCAGTAAGTAAATACATCTAAGGCACTTTTTAGTAGTAAATGATTGTATATAATTAGTTAGATTATAATCAAATATCCACATGACAGGTTCCCTTTAAGCACATATATTGACACATAAAAAATGCATAAAAATAGATGAAATAAAAAAGAAAATATAACACATATAGTGGTACATTAAATAAAGTAAGATAGCACCAAATGTAGGAAATCAGCCTGACACAGACTAAGTGTGGGAGGTCCCCTAATCCATTTATAGAAATCCATTTCTGTAGGTGGACCGGGGGACCTCCCACACTTTTTCTGTGTCAGGATGATTTCTAGCACACAGAAAAGTCTGGGGTCCTCCCTCTCTATATTACCTTATCTATATTTGAAGCTATCTTAATTTATCAATGATTTAACGACATCGCAAAACAACCCCAGGGCAAATCTTTGCTCCCTCTCCCCCTCCCTCATATGTGTAATGGCTCATTCACACGTGTACTGCCCATTGCCGTATTGCGGACCGCATTTGCGGATCCGCAATACACGGGTACACCGTTCTGTGTGCATTAAGCATCACGGATGCGGACCCATTCACTTCAATGGGTCTGCAAATCCTGAGATGCGGAACGGTGCGGAATGGAAGCACAGAAAGGAACACTACGGAAGCACTAAGGAGTGCTTCCTGGGGTTCTGTTCCATGCCTCCGCACCGCAAAAAGATAGAACTTGCTCTATCTTTTTGCGGAACGGACGGATCGCGGACCCATTCAAGTGAATGGGTCTGTGATTTCCATGTGGCTGGGCCAAGGTCAGTGCCTGTGCATTGTGGACCGCAATTTGCGGTCCACAGTACGGAAGTGGGCTTCACACGGTTGTGTGAACAAGCCCTAAAGCAAATCATTGCCATGTGGTGTTAGAGTTGATCGGTTTGGACCAGAATAGCCACACAGCCGATCAGTTGTTAAAGTACACCGAGCAGCAAATATCCCGCTGGCTATCTCCCCACCAACTGGGCTAAGTGGTCAGTAACAATGGCAGGAACATTGTGGTTGTTCTGCATTTGGGGGAAATAACACATGCTCCCTGCATGGTGCACATGATCAATTTCATTGTGCAAATTTTTATTTTATTTTTTAAAGTAGCCTGCAGAGGGTACTAGTCCTGCTCAGGAAGCTGTCCTCCCATTTCAGTTATTCTTATGGGGAAAGGGATGTTCTCCAGGACTTGGAGCAACAGAATTGTCAGCTGTCTGCTTAATTCTCAATGTTCTAACTTGCTGGAATTCCACATAAGCAGCATTAAGTGGTGAATGATTTTGTTATACCTCAGACCACCTCAGCAGGGAGCATGTGTCCTTTTGAGGTCAAGCCGTGGCAGCTCATCTGAGAAGTCCCATGGAAAAGGAGGTTTAGGAGCTACCGCTGGAGGAGGGAGAGTTAGTGGTGGAGAAGTATCATGATTGTCATGCCTTCAGCAGTTTGTTATTGTTCATTTATGCATAGTTAATATGCTTTAGGCCGAATGCACACGGCCGTGTTCCGCGGCCGAGAGCGGTCCGTGGTATGCCGGGCTGGATTCATGTTCAGAGCAGGAGAGCACGGCGTCATTGGTTGCTATGACGCCGTGCGTTTCATGCCACCGCTGCACTACAGTAATACACTCGTATGATCTATACGAGTGTATTACTGTACAGCAGCGGCGGCATGAAGCGTACGGCGTCATAGCAACCAATGACGCCATGCGCTCCTGCTCTGAACAGGAATCCAGCCCTGCATACCACGGACCGCTCTCGGCCGCGGAACACGGCCATATGCATTCGGCCTTATAATGTATAATTCTCTGTGCATTGTGTAACTGCACCATCTAGTGGCCGTTTTATATACACTGCAGCTCTTAACACTAGAAGTTTGACCCATTTCAGCTTCCATAACTTGTAGCCATTGAACTCTAGTGACATCATCAGCCCTGCACATAGCAGTCATTGACAACCACCATTACAGAGGTATCCACACGGTCTGGTAGTGTCCTGATCCATCCTCTACAGCTAAGCTTACGGTAGCATCGCTGGTATGTTTCACATAGTTTGCATCTGTATGCATGTTGTATTATATGTATTTTCATATGTCAGACTACATTAGTAAGTGCATTGTTTTTCTGTTTCTAAGTTTTACCATATACCTTGCAATAAAGACGAAGTTGGACGTTACTCCATTGTCAATTCATTGCTGCGAAAGGTTTAGCTGTCTGTCAAGCTATGTACCTTCACACATAAGGAGGACAGAACAGTAAAACGGCGACTTCATACTAGCTGGATACGAGAAATTGTGATTCCTTAAATCCTGGCCGCAGTAAAACAACGGCTTCTTATAAGCTGGATACGAGAAATTGTGATTCCTCAAATCCTGGCCACAGTGAGTCAGCAACCTCTAACAGGCTGGACTGCATGATACTGAACCCTGCAAGGTGCTACGGTGCAGCATCGCCACCCATGACAGTTGCAAGTGTGCAAACCTGTCCACAGTGTCATTATGTCTAGAGTTGAGCGAACCCGAACTGTAAAGTTCGGGTTCGCACCGAACTTTAGGGTTTTCGACACCCGGACCCGAACCCGAACATTTACGTAAAAGTTCGGGTTCGGTGTTCGGCGATTTTTATGGCGCTTTTTGAAAGGCTGCACAGCAGCCAATCAACAAGCGTCATACTACTTGCCAGAGGTGTATCTTGGTTTTGTGCTGCCCTAGGAGAGACTAAACTCGGGCACCCCCCTAATATAAATTTGACCCACCCCTTCCTGTCAAGGCCAAACCCCTTTCTCTCTAAACACTACCCCTTCCTGTCAAGGCCAAACCCCTTTCTCTCTAAACCCCACCCCTTCCTATGTGCCATCCACAGATCCCCCTCCCCTAAACAGTGCCATCCACAGATCCCCCTCCCCTAAACAGTGCCATCCACAGATCTCCCCCCTAAACAGTGCCATCCACAGATCCCCCTCCCCTAAACAGTGCCATCCACAGATCTCCCCCCTAAACAGTGCCATCCACAGATCCGCCTCCCCTAAATAGTGCCATCCACAGATCTCCCCCCTAAACAGTGCCATCCACAGATTTCCCTCCCCTAAATAGTGCCATCCACAGATCTCCCCCCTAAACAGTGCCATCCACAGATCCCCCTCCCCTAAACAGTGCCATCCACAGATCCCCCTCCCCTAAATAGTGCCATCCACAGATTTCCCCCCTAAACAGTGCCATCCACAGACCCCCCTCCCCTAAACAGTGCCACCCACAGATCCCCCTCCCCTAAATAGTGCCATCCACAGATCTCCCCCCTAAATAGTGCCATCCACAGATCCCCCTCCCCTAAATAGTGCCATCAACAGATCCCCCTCCCCGACGCTCACAGGAGAACATTTATAAACTAATCATTAACTTTAACTTTAATCATTGCTAATCTCTTTACTGGATATCTTACTCTGTCTTGACTCTTAGCTCCGGTAACAGCAGGCAGTGCGGGCGGGCGGCGCTCACTCACTGACGTCTCGCACCTGCTCCTCCCACTAGGCGGCGCCGGCGCGTGACGTCAGTGAGTGAGCGCCGCCTGCACTGCCTGCTGTTACCAGAGCTAAGAGTCAAGACAGAGTAAGATATCCAGTAAAGAGATGAGCAATGATTAAAGTTAAAGTTAATGATTAGTTTATAAATGTTCTCCTGTGAGCGGCGTGGCCCTGTATATTCTAACCCCCAGGCAAGCGTCCCTGTCACCATGGGAATGCCTGGGGGTTAGAATATACCATCGGATTTGAGTTTTTACGATCTCACTGAGATCGTGAAAACACAGCTCCGATGGTATATTCAAACCTCCCAGGCAAGCGTCCCCGTCACCATGGGAACGCCTGGGGGTTAGAATATACCATCGGATCTTCTGAGTATACCGGCGGCAACATATAAGACAGGGGCATTTTGCTGCCCCATTGGCAAGTGCCGCCCTAGGCAAATGCCTTGTTTGCCTCGTGATAGATACGCCACTGCTACTTGCCCCAAAAGGCCATCACAGCCATGCCAACTATTGGCATGGCTATGATTGGCACACTGCAGCATGTGACCCAGCCTCTATTTAGGTTGGAGTCACGTAGCGCCGCCAGTCACTCTGCTCAGATTAGTGTAGGGAGAGGCTGCAGCTGCTGTGAGGGAGAGATCAGGGAGAAATCTTATCAAGAACTGTCTTTTGTACTCAGAGATCTACAGCAAAAGTGTTTTGTGGGTGCATTGCACAATTTATTTAGGCCTGCCCTGAGCCAACTACTTCTGAAAACAAACTTTTTTTTCTTCAGTTAGTCAATATCAATACATGATCGGCAACCATTTTATGCAACGATAGTGCACCAGCACAGGCTATCTGCATGTCTGCAAGTCCAGAAATAAAGCGTTTTGCTTACTGGGGTTAAAAAAATACATCTGTTAAATATAGTGCACATCTGATGATTACACGTGCATAAGTGACTGTCACATTTAGGCCATAAATACGGATTTTTGGTTACTGGGGTGAAAAAAGCCTCTGATATACTGCACATCTGGGATTACACGTGCATAAGTGACTGTCACATTTAGGCCATAAATACAGCTTTGGCATACTGGGGGTGAAAAAAGCCTCTGATATACTGCACATCTGGGATTACACATGCATAAGTGACTGTCACATTTAGGCCATAAATACGGCTTTGGCATACTGGGGTGAAAAAAGCCTCTGATATACTGCACATCTGGGATTACGCGTGCATAAGTGACTGTCACATTTAGGCCAGAAATACAGCTTTTTGGTTACTGGGGTGAAAAAACCCTCTAATATACTGCACATCTGGGATTAGAGAAGCATAAGTGACTGTCACATTTAGGCCATAAATACGGCTTTGGCATGCTGGAGTGAAAAAAGCCTCTGATATACTGCACATCTGGGATTACACGTGCATAAGTGACTGTCACATTTAGGCCAGAAATACAGCTTTTTGGTTACTGGGGTGAAAAAACCCTCTAATATACTGCACATCTGGGATTAGACAAGCATAAGTGACTGTCACATTTTGGCCAGAAATACGGCTTTTTGGTTACTGGGGTGAAAAAACCCTCTAATATACTGCACATCTGGAATTAGACAAGCATAAGTGACTGTCACATTTAGGCCACAAATAAGGCTTTTAGGATACTATGGTGAAAAAAAAACTTTTTTTCATATATTGAACAATTGTGATTATTCTTGCATAGGTAACTGTCACATTTAGGCTACAAATAAGGCTTTTAGGATACTGTGGTGAAAAATCCCTCTGATTGTCACGGCGGACAGGATACCAGAAACACAGAAAATAAACAAACAAGTGTCTAGGTGAGAAGCTGGGGATCAAGGCCACCTCCTGACAAATCCCTACCAGCTCTCCCTATACTTCTATGCCCACGTTCAGATCCTGAAGGCGGGAATAACGTGTCCTCGTGCCTGGGCTGAAAATTCCCTAAAATCCCTAAGATGGTGAAAGGGGGATAGAGGCAGCCTGCTCCCTCAGAAACTGGAGGGGGCAGGCGTCTCTCTAACAGCCTAGACAGCCAACCACAAGAAAACTAAAACCAACTTATCTTTTCTGAGCAGGAACAGCAAATCCTTCCTTCCTTCCTCTCACAGAGCCAGACAGAAGCTATAACTCGCACAGGACACTGGGAGTGGGCGTAATTTAAACTCAAACCAATGACCCCACCCAGTGCACCTGAAGGGAGGCGGATATAGCTCAACTCCAAACAAAAACAAAAGGCTACACACGTGCTGCTTATCTGGCAGACCTCCGCACATAGCCTGAGCAGGGCATGACACTGATATACTGCACATCTGTGATTACACCTGCATAGGTGACTGTCACATTTAGGCCACAAATAAGGCTTTTAGGATACTGTGGTGAAAAAAACCCTTTTTTTCATATACTGCACATCTGTGATTACACTTGCAAAGGTGACTGTCACATTTAGGCCACAAATACGGCTATTAGGATACTGTGGTGAAAAAAAAACTTTTTTTCATATACTGCACATCTGTGATTACACTTGCAAAGGTGACTGTCACATTTAGGCCACAAATACGGCTATTAGGATACTGTGGTGAAAAAAAAACTTTTTTTCATATACTGCACATCAGTGATTACACGTGCATAGGTGACTGTCACATTTAGGCCACAAAAACCGCTGTCATATAGAGTTTAAATTTTTTTTTTTAGTGCAATACCCTACATCAAGGTTTTTGTTGGCGGTTAATTATTTTTAACAGACTTAACCACTTTTTACTTTGCTTTGTGAACACTAACTGTGAGGCAAACATCTAATAAGGGACGTGGTCATTGTGTTGGTGGAGCCTCTGGTGCAGGGAGAGGACGTGGCCGTTCTGCCACAGCAACACATCCTACTCAACCTACTACCTCAGGTCCCAGTAGCCACCAGAATCTACAGCAATATTTGGTCGGGCCTAATGCTGTTCTAAGGATGGTAAGCCTGAGCAAGTACAGGCGCTAGTCAATTGGGTGGCCGACAGTGGATCCAGCACGTTCACATTATCTCCCACCCAGTTTTCTGCAGAAAGCGCACAGGGGGCGCCTGAAACCCATGCCCATCAGTCTGTCACATCACCCCCGTGCATATCGGGGAACCTGTCTGAGCCACAAGTCATGCAGCAGACTCTTATGCTGTTTGAAGACTCTGCTGGCTGGGTTTCCCAAGGGCATCCACCTAGCCCTTCCCCAGGGGTGGAAGACATAGAATGCACTGACGCACAACCACTTATGTTTCCTGATGAGGACATGGGAATACCACTTCAGCATGTTTCTGATGATGACGAAACACAGGTGCCAACTGCTGCGTCTTTCTGCAGTGTGCAGACCGAAAAGGAGGTCAGGGAGGAAGACTGGGTGGAAGACGATGCAGGGGACGATGAGGTCCTAGACCCCACATGGAATGAAGGTCGTGCCACTGACTTTCAGAGTTCGGAGGAAGAGGCAGTGGTGAGACCGAGCCAAGCATAGCAAAAGCGGGAGCAGGGAGCAAAAGCAGAGCAGCCGTCGCCAAAACAGTTCGCCTGCTACTGGCCACCGTCACCAGGGACCGAGCACACCAAAGGCAGCTTCAAGGAGTTCCCTGGCATGGCACTTCTTCACACAATGTGGTGACGACAAGACCCGAGTGGTTTGCACGCTGTGCCATCAGAGCCTGAAGCGAGGCATTAACGTTCTGAACCTTAGCACAACCTGCGTGACCAGGGATCTACATGCGAGACACGGGCTGCAGTGGAGTAAGCACCTTCAAAACCAAGAAAGGGCTCAGGCCCCTCCTGCTCCCTCTTCTGCTGCTGCCTCGGCCTCTTCCTCCACCTCTGGAGGAACGTTGGCACCAGGGGCGTAACTAGAAGTGACTGGGCCCCACAGCAAATATTTGTAAGGGCCCCCCCCCAGCGCGCTTCGCACCTTCCTCCTCCTGTGTAAACCCCACTCCTTTGGCACAGTGTAGCGGTATACTGTATATTGTGTGGCACAGTGGATGCTATATGTGTATAACATAAATATATTTCACATGAACACTTACAATTACTTGACCCTTGATTTGGAGAAGGGGCAGTGGGGTCGCAGAGCAGGCAGAGGCTGGTGCTGCTACTAGGGGGTCATACCATGGGGGAGTAATAAAGCCCACCATAATGCCCCCCCCAGTAGTAATAATTCTCCTTATAATGTGACAGTGCAAAAATACCCCCTTGTAATGCCCCCAGGTGAGCTAATGTCCCCATAGTGCCCCCATAATGTCCCAGTATAAAATACCCCTATATAGTGCCCCCAGTAAATGCCTCCATAGTGCTCCTCTCCCCCCTTCCTGTTAGTGCCCCCCATAATGTACCAGTATAAAATGCCCCATATATAGTGCCCCAGTAGATGCCCCTCAGTGTCCGGCCTCTGATAGGCTGCCGGCCTAGTGTCCCCCATAATGCCCCCTTATCATGTGCCAGTATCAAGTGCCTCTCCCCCCCCCCCCCCCCCATGTCCCAGTATCATAGTGCCACCTCCCCCCCCCCACAAAAAAAGTGCCAGTATCAGGTGCCAACCCCCCCTCCCCCCCAGGTGCCAGTATCAGGTGCCAACCCCTCTCCCCCCCATGTGCCAGTATCAGGTGCCTTTCTCCCCCCCCCCCATGTGCCAGTATCAGGTGCCAACCCCCCCCCAGGTGCCAGTATCAGGTGCCAACCCCCCCCCTTCCCCCACCAGGTGCCAGTATCAGGTGCCAACCCCTCTCCCCCCCCCATGTGCCAGTATCAGCTGCCTCTCCCCCCCCCCCCAGGTGCCAGTATCAGGTGCCTCTCTCCCCCCCCATGTGCCAGTATCAGGTGCCAACCCCCCCTCCCCCCCAGGTGCCAGTATCAGGTGCCAACCCCTCTCCCCCCCCCATGTGCCAGTATCAGGTGCCAACCCCTCTCCCCCCCCATGTGCCAGTATCAGGTGCCTCTCTTCCCCCCCCCATGTGCCAGTATCAGATGCCAACCACCCCCCCCCCCAGGTGCCAGTATCAGGTGCCAACCCCTCTTCCCCCCCCAGGTGCCAGTATCAGGTGCCTCTCCCCCCCCCCATGTGCCAGTATCAGGTGCCAAAAAGGTGCCAGTATCAGGTGCCAACCCCCCCCCCAGGTGCCAGTATCAGGTGCCTCTCTCCCCCCCCATGTGCCAGTATCAGGTGCCAACCCCCCCTCCCCCCCAGGTGCCAGTATCAGGTGCCAACCCCTCTCCCCCCCCCATGTGCCAGTATCAGGTGCCAACCCCTCTCCCCCCCATGTGCCAGTATCAGGTGCCTCTCTTCCCCCCCCATGTGCCAGTATCAGATGCCAACCCCCCCCCCAGGTGCCAGTATCAGGTGCCAACCCCTCTTCCCCCCCCCCAGGTGCCAGTATCAGGTGCCTCTCCCCCCCCCCATGTGCCAGTATCAGGTGCCAAAAAGGTGCCAGTATCAGGTGCCAACCCCCCCTCCCCCCCATGTGCCAGTATCAAGTGCCCCCCGCTCCCTCCATGGTATTAAAAAAATTAAAAAAAAATATATAAACACTTCTACTTACCTCCATGTCAGCGATGCGATGCAGCCTCTTCCTGTGTCCCGCCCTGTATGTCCATATATGGAGTCAGTGCTTATATTTCAGAAAAGGTTTCTGCTGGGATTCGAACCCATGACCTTCTGTATCAGAGGCAAAGCATCTAACCACTAGACCATAGGAGAGACCTTGCTGCTGACTGAAAAAATTTGAGACTTCTACTGTTATAGCTGGCTAGTTGTACATCTATACACATAACAGCTGCTCATATATAGAGATACAGCAGAGCTGAGTGTGCTGGGATAGCTGTCATATAGAGATATAGCAGTGCTGGGTGTGTTGGGGCAGCTGTCATGTGTATAGCTGTACACTTAGCCAGCTATAACAGTAGAAGTCTCATTTTTTTTCAGTCAGTTGTAATGCAGCCTTTATGGTTGTGAGGGTTAATGCTTTGCCTCTGATACACTCAGACTTTGGAGGTTGTGGGTTCGAATCCCAGACACATCAGAAGACTTTAGGAGACAAGAAAGATTAGATCATATTAGCGAGGGGGCCTGAACAGTTAAGACATCGATAGAACTTGAAAATAAACTGTCACACACGCTGCCGACGCCGAGCCCCCTTGGCAGCCCGGGCCCCGAAGCAGCTGCTTCCCCTGTAGTTACGCCACTGGTTGGCACCTGCCGCCCAGCAAACAGAGGATGTGCCACCAACAACACCACCTCCGTCACCAAGCATCTCCACCATGTCACACGGATGCGTTCAGCTCTCCATCTCACAAACCTTTGAGAGAAAGTGTAAATCCCCACCTAGCCACCCTCGATAGCTGGCCTTTGAATTGCTGTCATTCAGGCTGGTGGAAACGGACAGCTTCAAACAGCTCATGTCGCTTGCTGTCCCACAGTACGCTGTTCCAAGTCGCCACTCCTTCTTCAGGAGAGCCGTGCCCTTCCTGCAAAACCAAGTATCGGATAAAATCAAGTGTGCACTGCGCAACGCCATCTGTGGCAAGGTCCACCTAACCACAGATACGTGGATCAGTAAGCACGGCCAGGGACGCTATATCTCCCTAACTGCACACTGGGTAAATGTAGTAGCGGCTGGGCTCCAGGCGGAGAGCTGTTTCTACCGCCGCCAAGGATCGCAGGGCATCATTCTTTGCCTCCTCTTTCTACTCGGCTTCTTCCTCCTCTTCTACCACCTCCTCATCCGGTCAGCGACAGACCTTCACCACCAATTTCAGCACAGCCACGGGCCTTTCTGAAACTAATGTGTTTGGGGGACAGGCCCCACACTGCGCAGGAGTTATGGCGGGGTATAGAACAACAGACCGACGAGTGGTTGCTGCCAGTGAGCCTCAAGCCCGGCCTGGTGGTGTGCGATAATGGGCAAAATCTCGTTGCAGCTCTGGGACTAGCCGGTTTGACGCACATCCCTTGCCTGTCGCATGTGCTGAATTTGATGGTGCAGAAATTCATTCACAACTACCTCGCCATGTCTGAGCTGCTGCATAAAGTGCGGGCCGTCTGTGCGTGCTTCTGGCGTTCTCATCCTGCCGCTGCTTGGCTGTCTGCTCTACAGCAGAACTTCGGCCTTCCCGCTCACCGCCTCATATGCGACGTGCCCACCAGGTGGAATTCCACCTTGCACATGCTGGAGAGACTGTGCGAGCAGCAGCAGGCCATAGGGGAGTTTCAGCTGCAGCACGCACAGGTGAGTCGCACTGAGGAACAGCACCACTTCACCACCAAAGACTGGGCCTCCATGAGAGACCTGTGTCCCCTGTTGCGCTGTTTCGAGTACTCCACCAACATGGCCAATGGCGATGACGCCGTGATCAGCGTTACAATACCACTTCTATGTCTCCTTGAGAAAACACTTAGGGCGATGATGGAAGAGGATGTGGCCCAGGACGAGGAGGAGGAAGAGGGGTCATCTCTAACACTTTCAGGCCAGTCTTTTAGAAGTGGCTCAGAAAGAGGATATTTGCAACAGCAGAGGCCATGTACAAATTTGGCCAGCCAGGGCCCACTACTGGAGGATGAGGAGGATGGGGATGAAGCATGTCCACAGCGGGGTGGAATCCAACGCAGCTCAGGCCCATCACTGGTGCATGGCTGGGGGGATACGGAGGACGCAGACGATACGCCTCCCACAGAGGACAGCTTGTCCTTACCTCTGGGCAGCCTGGCACACATGAGTGACTACATGCTGCAGTGCCTGCGCAACCACTGCAGAGTTGCCCAGATTTTAACGTGTGCTGACTACTGGGTGGCCACCCTGCTGGATCCCCGTTACAAAGACAATGTGCCATCCTTAATTCCCTCACTGGAGCGTGATCGGAAGATGCGTGACTACAGGTGCACGCTGGTAGACGCGCTCCTGAGAGCATTCCCGACTGACGCCGGGGGACAAGTGGAAGCACAAGGCGAAGGCAGTGGAGGAGGAAGAGGTCGCCAACGCAGCTGTGTCAGCGCCAGCACCTCAGAAGGCAGGGTTAGCATGGCCGACATGTGGAAAAGGTTTGTCACCTCGCCGCAACAACCGGCCCCAACTGCTGATATGGAGCGTTTTAGCAGGAGGCAGCATTTGAACAACATGGTGGAACAGTACCTGTGCACACGACTACACGTACTGACTGATGGCTCTGCCCCATTCAACTTCTGGGTCTCCAAATTGTCTACATGGCCAGAGCTTGCCCTGTATGCCTTGGAGGTGCTGGCCTGCCCTGCAGCCAGTGTACTCTCTGAACGTGTATTTAGCACGGCAGGAGGCGTCATTACAGACAGACGCAGCCGCCTGTCCACAGCCAACATGGACAAGCTTACGTTCATTAAAATGAACCAGGCTTGGATCCCACAAGACTTGTCTGTACCTTGTGCAGAATAAGAAATAGAATGAACCTTTTTGATGGCGCTGTCAGCAGGAGTCAACAACAGGTAGGTATTGTTAACACAATACTTTTTATTTTCAGTCAACGCGTTTCAGGGGCGGAGAGCCCCCTTCATCAGGACAATATGCTGTATATTGTCCTGATGAAGGAGGCTCTCCGCCCCTGAAACGCGTTGACTGAAAATAAAAAGTATTGTGTTAACAATACCTACCTGTTGTTGACTCCTGCTGACAGCGCCATCAAAAAGGTTCATTCTATTTCTTCTTCTGCAAACGATACCTCTCCCCGACGATTGCTTCCATGGCACGGGGCTGGAACCTAGGCAGCAGCGCAGGCACCCCGCATGCTGATCGGGCAAATCAGCACAAGCCACGCATAGGTGTTGTGACTCATCACAACATCATCTGGTAAGAGTTTTCACTTACCCTTTTTTTTAATCATCTTACTACACCACACATGAGGCGCTGCCTCCTATCTCTCTTTTATCTTGTGCAGAATAGACATTTATACCACCATCAAACATATATTCTTGTACTCAAGTCAAGTGCAATAATTCTTTGTTTTCTTTTTTTTTATTTGTCCCAATATTTTGGGGGCTACCTACCCCAATAAAAAAAAAAAAAAAAACATTGTTGGCTACCTCCTCCTCCTCCATTGCTGCGTCCACCTACAACACCCCATTCACTGCCTCCTCGGCCTCCTACTCCATATCTACCTCCTTCTCTGAGTTGCAGGTTAATAATTTGTAATTTTTAGTTATTTTATTTCATTTTAAGTTATTTCCCTATCCACATTTTTTTGCAGAGCAGTTGCCATGCTCTTAAGCACATTTTACTGCCTTTTACATCCCTCTAGCCTTTTCAAGGACTATTTTAGAGCCATTTTAATTTAAAAAAGTGCCAATTTTAGAGACCCAAGTTGAAAAAATTCTTATTTTCAATTGTCGGGTGACATTTTACCATTTTTGGCGTATACAAACCCCTGCTGTGCCTGGGTGACAGGGGCCTAAATCTCTCAAAATCCTCTGTTCTATTGCTGGGTGACATGAACCCCCCTTTTGCCGTGAATGAACCCCTGC
The DNA here is from genome assembly GCF_905171765.1 of Bufo bufo. Taxonomy (NCBI): domain Eukaryota; kingdom Metazoa; phylum Chordata; class Amphibia; order Anura; family Bufonidae; genus Bufo; species Bufo bufo. The sequence continues at coordinate 543,691,441 of NC_053390.1, read as the reverse complement.
TGTGCCTGGGTGATAGGGGCCTAAATCTCTCAAAATCCTCTGTTCTATTGCTGGGTGACATGAACCCCCTTTTGCCGTGAATGAACCCCTTCTCTGCATTGCTGACAGGGAACTAAATTTAGTGAAAACATCTGTTACTGATCGGAAGATGCGCGACTACAAGCGCACGCTGATGATAGCATTCCCACCTGACAGCGGGAGCACAGTGGAAGCACAAGGCGAAGGCATAGGAGGAGGAAGAGGTCGCCAACGCAGCTGGGGCACCACCAGCATCTGAGAAGGCAGGGTTAGCATTGCCAAAATGTGGAAAAGCTTTGTCAGCCTTGGAGGTGCTGACCTGCCCTGCAGCCACTGTATAGTGTGAACGTGTGTTTAGCATGGCAGACAGCATTATCATAGGCTGCAGCCAATGTGGACAAGCTTACGTTTATTAAAATGAACCAGGCATGGATCCCACAGGACTTGTCTGTACCTTGTGCAGAATAGACATTTATACCAGCCTCAACCATCCATTCTTTTACTCAAGTGCACTTATTCTTTGTTTTATTTTGTTATATGTCCCAATATTTAAAAATTTTGTTATATGTCCCAATTAAAAAAAAAAAAAAACACAAATCAGTGTTGGCTACCTATTCCTCCTTCACCGCCGCTTCCACCTACACCGCTACGTCAACCTACACCGCCGCATCCACCCATCCACCGCCTCCTCAACCTCCTACTCCTAGATCCAGATTGTTATTTTTAATGAATTTAATTTTTCTGTATTTTATGTTATTTTAAGTCATTTCCCTATCTACATTTGTTTGCAGAACAGTTGCCATGCTCTTAAGCACATTTGGATGCCTTTTGCAGCCCTCTAGCCCTTTCCAGGACTATTTTGGAGCCATATTAGTGCCCAAAAGTTCAGGTCCCCATTGACTTCAATGGGGTTCGGGGTCAAGTTTGGGTCAAGTTCGGATCTCGAACCCGAACTTTTTTTCAAGTTCGGCCGAACCTGCCGAACCCGAATATCCAATTGTCCGCTCAACTCTAATTATGTCGACAAGAGAATCCAAACTGTTCGAGACAAGGTCTTGCATCTCAGCTAGCTCAAAGAGATCAGTGAGCAGCTCGACGGTCACCATTGCCCGGGCAAAAGCTGAAGCTGCCAAAATCTGTGCGACATTTTCCAAATAAGAAATACAATTAAAAATAGAGAAAGCTCGTATGGAAATGGAGAAAGCAACACTGGAAAAGCTAACTGTTAAAAAGTAAGCTGCAGTTGCTGTAGCAGAGGCAGAGGCTTTAGAAGAATCAGCAAACTCCACAATTGATAGACTCCGCAAGAGGGCCTGAACCTGATCATCACAATAACTCGCAACTCACTTTAGATTATGTCATGCAGCATGCTGAGTCAGATGATGACCTAAATTCGGGTCCAAGAGCAACGTCAACCCCTGCCAAAGAGCCCCAGCAGACTCCTGTCACATAATAATTGACCTTAGCTAACCAGCAACCCTGCATTGAACGAGACAGCAGTTTCATAGGGTATCAGCCCTCAATGCAACCTACATTCAAACCTACAAATGATCACAGTATATTCAAATCCTTTAAGAAAGAACAAGTAGATGCGGCTATTACAACAACAATCCATCAAACAGAGATCCAGGTATGTCAGATTTTCTAAAATTCTTTGCCCGACGTGAGTTAATAACCAAGGGGCTCTCCAAGTTCGATGACAGACCTGAAAGCTATAAGTCATGGCGATCCTCATTCAGAAATACAATCAGAGACCTAGACCTGTCTGCATGTGAAGAAGTTGATCTTCTTGTCAAATGGCTAGGAAATGAGTTGGCAGAACATGCAAAGCGAATTAAAGCCCTTAATATTAACTACCCAAACACAGGGTTAAACATGATATGGGAGAGACTTGAGGAATGTTATGGCTCACCAGAAGTGATAGAGAACGCACTGTTCAAAAGAATTGAATATTTCCCAAAGATCCAAAACAAAGGTTTCCAGAAGCTGAGAGAACTGAATGATCTGCTGACAGAGCTCCAAGTTGCCAAAGCTGAAGGAGACTTACAAGGTCTAGCATTCTTAGATACTGTGCGTGGTGTAAACCCCATAGTCAGGGCCGCTGATAGAAATCATGGGGCCCCGTACAGCATACATGACGGGGCCCCCTTCAGCTCCACCCCCTGATCCCTCCTTCAGCCACACCCCTGGCCCCGCCCTTGGCCCCTCCCCAGACGCCGCCTTCTGTAAGCCCTGTAAGGCTTCATTCAGACGTCCGGATGCGTTTTGCGGATCCGATCCATCTATCAGTGGATCCGTAAAAATCATGCGGACGTCTGAATGGAGCTTTACAGGGGGTTGATCAATGACAGGGGGGTAATCAATGACAGGGGGGTGATCAGGGAGTCTATATGGGGTGATCACCACAGTCATTGATCACGCCCCTGTAAGGCTTCATTCAGACGTCCGGATGCGTTTTGCGGATCCGATCCATCTATCAGTGGATCCGTAAAAATCATGCGGACGTCTGAATGGAGCTTTACAGGGGGTTGATCAATGACAGGGGGGTAATCAATGACAGGGGGGTGATCAGGGAGTCTATATGGGGTGATCACCACAGTCATTGATCACGCCCCTGTAAGGCTTCATTCAGACGTCCGGATGCATTTTGCGGATCCGATCCATCTATCAGTGGATCCGTAAAAATCATGCGGACGTCTGAATGGAGCTTTACAGGGGGTTGATCAATGACAGGGGGGTAATCAATGACAGGGGGGTGATCAGGGAGTCTATATGGGGTGATCACCACAGTCATTGATCACGCCCCTGTAAGGCTTCATTCAGACGTCCGGATGCGTTTTGCGGATCCGATCCATCTATCAGTGGATCCGTAAAAATCATGCGGACATCTGAATGGAGCTTTACAGGGGGGTGATCAATGACAGGGGGGTAATCAATGACAGGGGGGTGATCAGGGAGTCTATATGGGGTGATCAGGGGTGATCAGGGGCTAATAAGGGGTTAATAAGTGACGGGGGGGGGGTGTAGTGTAGTGTAGTGGTGCTTGGTGGTACTTTACTGAGCTACCTGTGTCCTCTGGTGGTCGATCCAAACAAAGGGGACCACCAGAGGACCAGGTAGCAGGTATATTAGACGCTGTTATCAAAACAGCGTCTAATATACCTGTTAGGGGTTAAAAAAAACACATCTCCAGCCTGCCAGCGAACGATCGCCGCTGGCAGGCTGGAGATCAACTCTCTTACCTTCCGTTCCTGTGAGCGCGCGCGCCTGTGTGCGCGCGTTCACAGGAAATCCCGGCTCACGCGAGATGACGCGTATATGCGTCGCTGAGCGCAGGGCTGCCACCTCCGGAACGCGAATCTGCGTACAGCGGTCCGGAGGTGGTTTGGTTATGTCGAGGCTGCCCGGGCCCCCCTGCCAGCCGGGCCCGGTACAACTGGGCCAGCTGTACTGGCCTATCAGCGGCCCTGCCCATAGTACAAAACTACCTTACAACCTGCAAAAGAAGTGGATTTCTCAAGGCTCCAGGTACAAGCAACAGCACAATATCCCATTCCCTCCATTCTCATTCTTTGTGGACTTTGTGCACCAGCAAGCAAAGACTAGGAATGATCCCAGCTTTGACTTCTCGATGTTTGACACCATTTACCCCAAGGTACACCTGTTGCAATACACAAAACCAGTGTATCTTTTAAAGACTCCTCAAACAAGACCTACAGTACTGAAGAGACTGAGAATATCTCAACAAAGGACCCATGCAGAGAATGTCCTCTACATAAGAAACCACACTCATTGCTGAAATACAGAGCATTTAGAGAAAAACTTCTCAGGGGCCGCAAAACCTTCCTCAAGGAAAACCACATTTGTTATAGGTTTTGTGCATCAACCTCTTATCTTTCAAAAGACTGTACAGCGAACATCAGATGCTCAGAATTCAACAGTGAAGAGCACAATACAGCTTTACACCCTGGGCCAGCTCCATGGACTCTCACACCCTAAAACCAGGCTGTAGAACACAGCGGGGAGGAGAGAGACACCGTACCTCCTGAAGTCACACACCAGTGCACCCAAGTCTGTGGAGAAGGTCTTAGTAATAAATCCTGCTCCAAGATTTGTCTTGTTACAGTTTATCCCATTGGTCATAAAGAGAAAGTGGTAAGCTTGTATGCCATCCTTGATGATCAAAGTAATAGATCTCTTGCTAACTCTGCTCTCTTTGATATCTTCAATATTAAAGGACATTGCTCTTCGTAGTCACTTAAAACTTGAACAGGTGTGATTGAAAGGAAAAGGCAGAAGAGCTACTGGCTTCCAGTGGTGAAGCATCCCTGCTTCTACCTACCTTGATCGAATGCAATCGGATGCCAAACAACAGAGAATAATTTCCTACACCTGAGGCAGCATTACATCATGGACATCTGAAATCCATAGCGCATCTCATACCTGCACTCGACCCAGAGGCCCAAATAGTACTTCTACTCGGAAGAGATATCATAAGAGTCCACAAGGTGAGAAAACAAATAAACGGTCCTCACAGTTCTGCATATGCTCAGAAGCTTGACCTGGAGTGGGTGATTATAGGTGAAGTTTGCCTAGGAAATGTTCACAAGCCAACCACGGTGAATTCTCTTTACACGAATACCTTAGAGAATGGACATCCATCCCTCTTTCAGACTTGTCCTAACAGATTCCTTGTAAGAGAGAAGCCAGCAAGTGTGCTATATCCTGACTTTACAGAAATCGAGAATCATTCTTGTGGTGGAGACCAAGACCACTTGGGGTGCACGGTGTTCCAGAGGACAATGGAAGACCACAAGATAGCTCCATCTATTGAAGATGAGGTCTTCTTAAACATAATGGAGCAAGGATTCCTCAAGGATAAAACGAACATCTGGGTTGCACCACTGCTTTTCAAAACAAAGAAACGCCATCTTCCCAACAACAGGGATCAGGCCTTTAACCCCTTCACGCAACATCACGTAAATGTATGTGGGGGAATGTGGTGCCTCACCGCATCCCCACGTGCATGTACGTGATCGGCTTTCTCTGTCAGCGCAGGGAGCGAAGCGCTGAAGGTTCAGTGAAGCCAGTGTGCTGGGGTTGCTAGGCAACCAGAGACTCCGGCAGGAACTGCATCGGAGCTCTGACCCGCCCACGATCGCTGTGATTGGTCCAATACTGTAGAGGGACCAATCGCAGCGCATCGGGGCAGGTAAGGGGGGGTTAAGGAGGGACTATGTGCTTCTCCTTCTCTGATCGTCCCAATTCCTGTCAGGGAAGCGATCAGAGAGAGAGAGTGTGAAAAGCTGCTGTGAAAAGCTGCTGTAGATACCTACCAGATCAAATTAACCCCTTTTGTGCCGAAAAGCTGCTTCTGTGCCCCAGTCAGTGACACAGATCAGTTCTGTGCCTCATCAACAGCCTGTCATCTGTCGTCAGTTTTGTGCCTCATCCCCTGCTTAGTACATAATTAACCCCTTCAGTACCGATTTGCCACTCTTCTGTGCCTGATTTGCCCCAGTCAGTGAGATTAGTCCTGTCCAGTCCTCTCATCACCTCATCCAGACACCTGTCACTACTGTCCGTCCGTTAAGATAACTGTCTGCCCGTCAAGACACCTGTCACTCCAGCCTGTCCGTCCGTTAAGATAACTGTCTGCCCATCAAGACACCTGTCACTCCAGCCTGTCTGTCCGTTAAGATAACTGTCTGCCCGTCAAGACACCTGTCACTCCAGCCTGTCCGTCCATTAAGACAACTGTCTGCCTGTCAAGACACCTGCCACTCCAGCCTGTCTGTCCGTTAAGACAACTGTGACTCCAGTTTGTCTGTTCAATAAAGACACCTGTCACACTAGCCTGTCTGTCCATCAAGACACCTGTGACTCCAGTCTGTCCGTGAATCAAGACACCTGTCACTAAATTTTGTCCGTTCAATAAAGACACGTGTCACTCCAGCCTGTCCGCCCATCAAGACACCTGTCAGTCCAGTCTGTCCGTCCATCAAGACACCTGTGACTCCAGTTTGTCCGTTCAATAAAGACACCTGTCACACTAGCCTGTCTGTCCGTCAAGTCACCTGTCACACACTCCCAAGTTACATAAAAAAAAAATAATAATAACCGTCAATAGGTGTGCCATCCTCCTGTGTGTATATACCCGTGTCCTGTGCTTGAGTGGCACCATTCTGTAAAATATAAGTCTCTTATGCCTCATGTGGCTTTGTGCCACCTAATACTGTAAAATAATACATTAATTAACCCCTTTTCTGCCCCAGTAAGGATATTGGCACTACTCTGTGCCCCATACTAGACCCCTGGCTCATCGCCAGCCATCTGTGCTACCTGTGACACCTGTCAATAATTTCCAAATGGCTCGGGGAGTTTTTATCCTATCCTAAAGGATATACAGTATTTTAGTCTGCTGTTCTATATATATATATTTTTTTAATATATAAAAAAAAAGACAAAAAAAATCTACGTTAGCTTACAGTTTAAAATGACTAAACGGCTTTTCACTGCCGAAGAGGCATATGCCGTTCTTTTTGAGGACACTGACTCCAACAGTGGAGATAAAGTGACATTTTTAGTTTCATCTTCCCCCTCGTAGGCGTCCTAGGGGTAGTGCGCAGTCGCAGCCCCGTACAAGTGACTCTTTATGGATCCCCGCAGATAACTATGTGCCCCAGGTGCCTGAATTTACAGCCACTCCAGGCATCAATGTAGATACAACAGGTTTCAGTGAAATTAATTTTTTCCAATTATTCTTCACTGATGACCTAATTAACTTGATGGTGGAACAAACAAATATATATGCAGAGCAATTTATTGCCTCCCATCCAGACAGTTATCTCTCAAAGCCCCACAAATGGACCCCTACTAACACGACTGAAATGCAAAGGTTTTGGGGACTTCTCCTAAGCATGGGCATTATAAAAAAAACAACAATACGTTCGTATTGGAACAAAGATATTTTATATCACACCCCTCTTCACTGTCTTGCCATGCCCCGGGCCCGTTTCGAAGCTCTTCTAAGATTCCTACACTTCAGCAATAATAATGAATGCCAACCCCCAAGCGACCCCAGTTATGACAGACTCTTTAAAATTAGGCCAGTGGTTGACCACTACAATTCCAAATTTGGTCAAGTATATACCCCCCAAAAATGTCTCTCATTGGTCCACTTCAAAGGCCGATTACATTTCCGCCAGTACCCGCCCAATAAAAGGACTAGGTATGGTGTGAAGTTGTATAAGGCCTGTGAAAGTGTATCTGGGTATACACTGCGCTTTCGTATTTACGAGGGAAAAGATTCCAAAATTTAGCCACCCGATTGTCCCCCGGTTCTGGGTATAAGTGGGAAGATAGTATGGGATTTAGTCCACCCCCTGCTGGACCACGGATACCATCTGTATTTGGACAACTTTTACAATAGTGTCCCTCTCTTGAAGTGCCTTGCTGTCAGAGGCATAGGCACATGTGGCACAATTAGAAGAAATCAAAAAGGGCTCCCTAAATCCTTTATAGATCAGACAGTGTGTCGTGGGGAAAGCAGGGCTGTTTGCTCAGAAAATTTGATGCTGCTAAAATACAAGGACAAACGGGATGTTCTTGTGCTGACTACCCTCCATGCAGATCAGTCCACCCCAGTCCCAGTCCGAGGAACCACAGAGCAGAACATCAAGCCTGTGTGTATCCAGGATTACAACAAGTTCATGGGTGGAGTGGATCTTTCAGACCAGGTACTACAGCCCTACAGTGCCTTTAGAAAATCTAAGGTGTGGTACAAAAAATTAGCTGTGTACCTAACCCAAGTGTCACTATATAATGCCTTTGTCATCCACAGAACAGCTGGTCATGGGGGGACCTTCTTGGAATTTCAGGAAAAAATAATAAAAAAAATTATTTTTGACATTCAGGAAGGAGCGGGCAGTTTTTCATCCAGCAGTGCTTCTGGGGTATCAAGAATAATACGTGGGCAGCATTTCCCTGGAGTACTTCCCCCCACAGAAAAAAAAGGCGACCCCAAAAAAGGTGTTGAGTTTGCTCGGTTAAAGGGATTAGGAAAGACACCACTCACTACTGTCATACCTGCCCCTCTAAGGCTACTTTCACACTTGCGTTCAGAGAGGATCCGTCTGGTATCTGCACAGACGGATCCGCTCCTATAATGCAGACGTTTGGATCCGTTCAGAACGGATCCATCTGCATTATAGTTTAGAAAAAATTCTAAGTGTGAAAGTAGTTCAGACGGATCCGTCCAGACTTTACATTGAAAGTCAATGGGGGACGGATCCATTTGAAAATTGAGCCATATTGTGTCAACTTCAAACGGATCCGTCCCCATTGACTTACATTGTAAGTCTGGACGTATCCGTTTGCCTCCGCACGGCCAGGCGTTCGGGTGTCCGCTTGCTGAGCGGAGCGGAGGCTGAACGCTGCCAGACTAATGCATTCTGAGCGGATCCGCAACCACTCAGAATGCATTGGGTCAGTACGGATGCGTTCGGGGCCGCTTGTGAGCCCCTTCAAACGGAGCTCACAAGCGGAGCCCCGAACGCTAGTGTGAAAGTAGCCTAAACGGGGCCTCTGCATTGGAGAGTGCTTTCAAGTTTATCACACCTTCACTGATATCCATTAAGTCTATTTCACTAATTTCTTAATTAATCCATGGCAAGACATTTTCAGTTGAGCATTTTTCCATTTGGCAATCCAATAATAGCTCCCCCCAAAAAATAAAAAAATAAAAATAAAATAAAAACCTTAAAAATTCCCATTATACCCCTAGATGAATACATTGAAAGGTGTAATTTTATTAAATGAGGCAATTCTTCAATTTCCTTTTATGTTCTGGCACCCCTAGAGCCTTGATTTTGCGGTTTTCACTGTTGGGGTGTCTTAAAATGCGACATGGTGCCTGAAAATTATTCCAGCAAAATCTGCCTTCCAAAAGCCACACAGTGTTCCTCCCATTCAGAGCCCCGCTGTGTGCTCATGCGAGATATTCTTGTAAAATATGAATGTAACGGATCACCTGGCACCCCGACTGAGTACCTCCGTTGACGGTTGCTCCTAGCGTTTTCCTGAGGTTTCCAAGCACTCTGGCAGACACCACAATCACCGAACCGAAGAAGCCTATAAATCCTCTTCAAGCATATGAATGCTGTAGACAGTTGAATAGGACCCCATACGAATAGGTTTTCACTCCTAGCAGTCAAACTGGGACAGCATGCAATAAATCCTCCCCCAAGAATGAGACGACACTTCACCTTGAGGGTTAAAACAGGAACTGACTTTATTTAGACATAGCACACCTACTTCAAACCCCCCCAACAGCCTCATTTACATACAATAGGGTACCTAGAGAACTATGGTACAAGGAAGGGTGGGGCCAGACAATAGCAAGGGCTGATGGGAGATTGAGGAGGGACAGAGCAGCTGGTTTAAACTGGTCTCCCAGGGACCCTGCCGGGGAAACAATGGGACAGGAAAAAGGGGGAGGAGAAGAGGCACAGAACAAAAATGCCTGTAACATAGCAAACTTTACAGCCAGGGCAAGATTTATACAGTCCACAACACACAGCAATACAAAATACCACATGCCCAAATTTTGCATTCAAACGTACCAATTTAACAGGGGCCATAGTCAGCAGGTAGGAGGCGGGCAGCCAGGCCTCTCCAATGCCCAGTGGCGAGGCGGGTTCCGCCACAATGAAATTTTTCATTTTCACTGCCAAGTCTTTCTAAATTCCATGAAACGGCTATTGGGCCAAAGTGCTCAGTGCACCCCTTGAAAAATTCCTTGGGGGGTGTATTTTCCATAATGGGGTCACTTTGGGGGTTCTTTCATTGTTGGGGGGCCTCAGGGTGTCTTCAAATGCGACATGGTGCCTGAAAATTATTCCAGCGAACTCTGCCTTCCTAAAGCCACACGGTGTTCCTCCCATTCTGAGCCCCTCTGTGTGCTCATACATCACTTTACAACCACATATGGGGTGTTGACGTATTCAGGAGAAAATGGGTAACAGATTATGGCGTGCATTTTCTCCTGATACCCCTTGTTAAAATGACAAATTTGGGCCTAAAGCGAGATATTCTTGTAAAATATGAAATTTTTCATTTTCACTGCCAAGTCTTTCTAAATTCCATGAAACGGCTATTGGGCCAAAGTGCTCAGTGCACCCCTTGAAAAATTCCTTGGGGGGTGTATTTTCCATAATGGGGTCACTTTGGTTTTTTTTTCACTGTTGGGGTGCCTCAGGGTGTCTTCAAATGCGACATGGTGCTTGAAAATTATTCCAGCGAAATCTGCCTTCCAAAAGCCACACAGTGTTCCTCTCATTCTGAGCCCCGCTGTGCCCCCATATAGCACTTTATGACCACATATGGGGTGTTTCTGTAAACTTAAGTATCAGGGTAACAAATATTAAGGTTTATTTTGCTGTTAACCCATGCTGAATTGCAGGAGAAATGGATCTAAATGGAAAAATCTGCAAAAAAAGTGACATTTTAAAAACTCACCTCCATTTTCCATTAATTCTGGTGGAACACTTAAAGGGTTAACAACGTTTGTAAAATTAGTTTTGAATACCTTGAGGGGTGTAGTTTCTAAAATAGGGTCATTTTTAGGTGGTTTCTATTATATAAGCCTCACAAAGTGACTTCAGACATGAACTGGTCCTTAAAAAGTAGGTTTTGAAAATGTTCTGAAAATTTTTAAATTTTGCTTCTAAACTTTTAGCCTTCTAACATCCCAAAAAAATAAAATAACATTTACAAAATGATGCAAACATGAAGTAGACATATGGTAAAAGTAAAGTAATAACTATTTTGTAAGTTACCACTGTCTGTCAGAGAACCAGAGAAATTCAAATTTAGAAAATTGCGAATTTTTCCAAATTCTCAGTAAATTTTGGCATTTTTTATAAATAAAGGTGAAACATATTGACTCATATTTACCACTAACATGAAGTACAATATGTCACGAGAAAACAATCTCAGAATCTCTTATATAAGTAAAAGCGTTCCAGAGTTATTACCACATAAAGTGAAACATGTCAGATTTGCAAAATGTGGCTTGGTCCTTATGGTGAAAACTAGCTTGGTCTTGAAGGGGTTAAACGCTTCTGTTCACTCAAATGCAACTTTCAGAAAAGACCAGAGATGATGAAACATTTTTTCTTATTCATGAACAAGATATTGGAGAACAGTCATGCAGAAGTAGCTCCACCCCTAAAGGAAAAGGAAGAATGATGGTACCTACCAATCTTTAGTGTTTACCACCCTAAGAAGCCAGGACAAATCCGAGTAGTATTTGACTCCAGTTCACAATATGAGGGAGTCTCTCTCAATAATATTCTTTTGAGAGGACCAGACCTCAACACACACTTCTCGGTATCCTCATCAGATTCCGTTAAGAATCCATTGCTGTAGTTGCCGATATACAACAAATATTCTATTGTTTCCTAGTTAAAGAAGAACACAGGAACTTCTTAAGATTCTTTTGGTTCAAGGACAATGACCCTACCCAAGACATCATAGAATATCGCATAAAGGTGCATGTTTTCGGCAACAGCCAATCTCCTGCAGTCGCTATTTATGGACTAAGAATTTCTGCCCAAGAAGGTTAAAAAGACTATGGGGAGGATGTTAAGAAGTTTGTTGAAAGAGATTTTTATGTAAATGACGGCTTAAAGTCGTTGCCCTCACCAGAGGCTGCAATCAGTCTATTCAAAAGGACTCAAAGTATGCTTTCCTGTACAAACCTCAGACTGCATAAGATAGCTTCAAATAGCAAGGTTGTTATGGAGGCCTTTCCTACTCAAGATCATGCCAGTGATTTGAAAGATCTAGACTTGGCGACAGACCCGATACCCATGCAGCACAGCCTAGGGCTCAGCTGGGACCTCAAGTCTGACACCTTTACCTTTCAGGTCGACCAAGAACAACTTTGCCTTGCAAACAACTTTGCAAGGCAAAGCTGGTAGTCCTGAGCTTACCATACCAAGACTGGAACTTTGTGCTGCTGTTCTGGCAGTAGAACTGGCAGACCTTATTGTGTCAGAAATAGATATAAAACTTGATAGTACAGTATTTCATAAAGGCAGCAAAGTAGTGTTGGGCTACATTTACAATGAGACTAGGAGATTTTATGTCTATTTTCATAACAGAGTTCAAAGAATCAGGAGGTCGACACGGCCTACCCAGTGGCACTATGTACCAACTGACCTCAACCCAGCAGACCATGCTACAAGAGCTTTTTTTTAGCAGCCCACCTTAAAGATACTACGTGGCTCACAGGGCCACCATTCCTCTACAAACCTGTACTTGACACTCTTGAGAAAGACACATTTGAGCTGCTAGAACCAAATGTTGATGCAGAGATTCATCCTCATGTTTCTGTACTTACCACATGAGTTTCTAACAGAGAGCTTGGGTCCAAACGATTCAACAAGTTTTCTACGTGGAAATCACTGAACAGAGCTATAGCTGGCTTGATCCACATAGCCAGATCCTTTAGAGCCACACATACAAGATCAGAACATTGCAAAGAACTGCATATTCCCTCAAACATTGACAGTGACCATGTAGGGATATATATCTTGCTGACCAAGGCTGTAAATGGATATTCAACCCCCCACATTCCTCTCACATGGGAGGCTCTTGGGAACGTATGATTGGCATAGCTCACCAGATCCTTAATTCTGTCTTTCTACAGCTGGGAACTTCAAGGCTCATTCATAAGACCCTCTCAACCTTCATGGCTGAAGTAGTGGTAATCATAAATGCCAGACCTTTGACTTCAATATCCAACGATCCAGAGGATCCTTTCTTGCTCACCCCTTCCACTCTTCTCACCCAAAAGGTCGGTACAGCATCTGATCCTCCTGGTGAATTTAGTACTAAAGACTTATATAAGTGTCAGTGGAGACGAGTGCAAACCCTAGCAGGTGCCTTCTGGGATAAATGGAGGAAACAATACATCTCTACACTACATGTCCGTAATAAATGACAAACCAGTAAAGCCAACATGGAGGTTGGTAATGTTGTCCTTGTCAAAGACTCTCAGTCAAGAAGAAATGACTGGACTTTGAGACTGATAACTAAGGTGTTCCCAAGTGAAGATGGGAACATCAGAAAGGTGGAAGTTAAAGTCTGCAGGCAGCATGAGCCTAAACTCTTCCTCGGACCTGTTACTGAACTAATTTTGTTGCTTTCTCCAGAGGTGACTTAATGTGGTATCCTTTAGATACCAGGCGGGGAGTGTCATGCCTTCAGCAGTTTGTTATTGTTAATTTATGCATAGTAAATATGCTTTATAATGTATAATTCTCTGTTCATTGTGTAACTGCACCACCTAGTGGCCATTTTATATACACTGCAGCTCTTCACACTGGAAGTTTGACCCATTTCCGCTTCCATAACTTGTAGCCTTTGAACTCTAGTGACATCATTCACAGCCACCATTACAGAGGAATCCACACGGTCTGGTAGTGTCCTGATCCATCCTCTACAACTAAGCTTACAGTAGCATCGCTGGTATGTTTCTCATGGTTTGCGTCTGTATGCATGTTGTATTATATGTATTTTCATATGCCAGACTACATTAGTAAGTGCATTATTTTTCTGTTTCTCGGTTTTACCGTATACCTTGCAATAAAGACGAAGTTGGACATTACTCCATTGTCAATTCATTGCTGGGATAGGTTTAGCTGTCTGTCAAGCTATGTACCTTCACATATAAGGAGGACAAAACAATGATGCTGAATCATCTCAGTGGGGGGCAAAATCAAAAAGAACTGGGTCCTCCAGCACACTGGCCAGAATGGCAAGCTGTATGCTTGTTTGCTTGCATATCCTTAAAGGGCTTCTGTCACCCCCCCTAAAGTCATTTTTTTTTTTTTTTGGCTTCTTAAAATCCTTATGCTGTGATTTATCAATATATAGGGCTCTTACTCATTTTCGTTCAGTAGTTTCTTCAAAAAATGGACTTTTATAATATGTAAATTACCTCTCTACCAGCAAGTAGGGCGGCTACTTGCTGGTAGCAGCCGCATCCTCCTTTCATAATGACGCCCCCTCCTCATGTTGATTGACAGGGCCAGCGAACGCGCTCGTCCTCTGGCTGGCCCTGTCTGCATTTTTAAATCTCGCGCCTTCGCTGTACCGGTCTTCAGCCTGCCCCGGGTGTAGATGTGACGTCATCGGCGCAGGCGCATTGAGGATGGAGCGGCCGAGCGAGCGTCCTCCTCTCAGTGCGTCTGCGCCGACTGAAGACCGGTACGGCGCAGGCGCGAGATTTTGAACGCAGACAGGGCCAGCCAGAGGACGAGCGCGTTCGCTGGCCCTGTCAATCAACATGAGGAGGGGGCGTCATTATGAAAGGAGGATGCGGCTGTTACCAGCAAGTAGCCGCCCTACTTGCTGGTAGAGAGGTAATTTACATATTATAAAAGTCCATTTTTTGAAGAAACTACTGAACGAAAATGAGTAAGAGCATTATATATTGATAAATCGCAGCATAAGGATTTTAAGGAGCCCAAAAAAATAATGACTTTAGGGGGGTGACAGAAGCCCTTTAAGCAATCTTATGATTACATGATAGCCATGCTTTTATACCATTGCTATCAAAGCAAAATCAGGGAATGTTTTCCTCTTGTCAAAGGGGAGGGCAAATTATTACACGGAAATGCTGTGTATGCAGCTTGCCGCAGCTTTTGTCAGGCAGATGCTTGCTGTATCACATGTCTGTGGCCCCCTCTCTGCCTCTGTAAAGTCACCCACCTCTTTCTGACTCCACTACCACAAGCAGCAGACGCTGCAGCAGCAGCAAATTCACTATTCTCAACAGGACGGAGTAATTCTTTCTTGTGCCATGCCAGGCTGAAGCAACTCAGCAAACCTACTGCCTCAAAAACCAGGTTCAGTCCAACCTGGGCTCTGGCTTTTCTCCAATGCATATAGTGTTTTCTCTAACCACATTGACTGGAACAGTGGCCTGAACTGGCCCAGTATGCTCTCTCTCTGTTCTCTCTTGCCCAGCCTTAAGTGTCATCTCATAAACAGTATTCAGTGCAGCAGGGATGGTTGTGACACCCAAGCAGACTAAGTTGTCCTCCGCCAGTGTACAAAACATAGAAACATAGAAACATAGAATGTGTCGGCAGATAAGAACCATTTGGCCCATCCAGTCTGCCCAATATACTAAATACTATGGATAGCCCCTTGCCCTATCTTATATGAAGGATGGCCTTATGCCTATCCCATGCATGCTTAAACTCCTCCACTGTATTTGCAGCTACCACTTCTGCAGGAAGGCTATTCCATGCATCCACTACTCTCTCAGTAAAGTAATACTTCCTGATATTACTTTTAAACCTTTGCCCCTCTAATTTAAAACTATGTCCTCTTGTAGCAGTTTTTCTTCTTTTAAATATTCTCTCCTCTTTTACCTTGTTGATTCCCTTTATGTATTTAAAAGTTTCTATCATATCCCCTCTGTCTCGTCTTTCTTCCAAGCTATACATGTTAAGGTCCTTTAATCTTTCCTGGTAAGTTTTATCCTGCAATCCATGTACCAGTTTAGTAGCTCTTCTCTGAACTCTCTCCAAAGTATCAATATCTTTCTGGAGATATGGTCTCCAGTACTGAGCACAATACTCCAAATGAGGTCTCACTAGTGCTCTGTAGAGCGGCATGAGCACCTCCCTCTTTCTACTGGTAATTCCTCTCCCTATACACCCAAGCATTCTGCTAGCATTTCCTGCTGCTCTATGACATTGTCTGCCTACCTTTAAGTCTTCTGAAATAATGACCCCTAAATCCCTTTCCTCAGATACTGAGGTTAGGACTGTATCACTGATTTTATATTCTGCTCTTGGGTTTTTACGTCCCAGGTGCATTATCTTGCACTTATCAACATTAAATTTTAGTTGCCATATTTTTGACCATTCCTCTAGTTTTCCTAAGTCCTTTTCCATTTGGTGTATCCCTCCAGGAACATCAACCCTGTTACAAATCTTTGTGTCATCAGCAAAAAGACACACCTTACCATCGAGGCCTTCTGCAATTTCGCTGATAAAGATATTAAACAATATGGGTCCCAGAACAGATCCCTGAGGTACCCCACTGGTAACAAGACCTTGGTCTGAATATACTCCATTGACTACAACCCTCTGTTGCCTGTCCCTCAGCCACTGCCTAATCCATTCAACAATATGGGAGTCCAAGCCCAAAGACTGCACTTTATTGATAAGCTTTCTATGTGGGACAGTATCAAAAGCCTTACTAAAGTCTAGATAAGCGATGTCTACTGCACCTCCTCCATCTATTATTTTAGTCACCCAATCGAAAAAATCAATAAGATTAGTTTGACATGATCTCCCTAAAGTAAACCCATGCTGTTTTTCATCTTTCAATCCATGGGATTTTAGATGTTCCACAATCCTCTCCTTAAGTATGGTTTCCATTAATTTCCCCACTATTGATGTCAGGCTTACTGGCCTATAGTTGCCCGATTCCTCCCTACTACCTTTCTTCTGAATGGGCACAACATTTGCTAATTTCCAATCTTCTGGGACGACTCCTGTTGCCAGCGATTGGTTAAATAAATCTGTTAATGGTTTTGCTAGTTCAACGCTGAGCTCTTTTAATAGCTTTGGGTGTATCCCATCAGGCCCCTGTGACTTATTTGTATTAATTTTAGACAGCTGACTTAGAACCTCTTCCTCTGTAAAGACACATGCATCAAAAGATTCATTAGTCTTATTTCCTAACTGAGGTCCTTCTCCTTCATTTTCCTTTGTAAAAACTGAACAGAAATATTCATTGAGGCAGTCAGCTAGTTCTTTATCTTCTTCTATATACCTTCCTTCTTTTGTTTTTAATTTGGTAATTCCTTGTTTTAGTTTCCTTTTTTCATTTATGTATCTGAAGAATGCCTTCTCACTTTTGTCAACATGAACAAGGTAAGGATCTGTGAGAATTTTCACACTCCTCTGGCTGAGGCCGATGAATAGATCTGCCCTTGATGATGGTGCTCCCTCATGCCACTATCTGCCTGCCTACTCTAATGTTCCATACCATATGGTTGCTGCTACCGCAGTTATGGCACTGCCGCTGTCTGTCTGCCTACTATAATGTTCCATTCAATATGGCTACTGCTCCCATCGCCACATCTGCTATTGCCTGCTGCTAATTCCCTACTGCCACTTCTGTTACCCCTACTGCCACTAGCATTACTGCTACACAGTTAACACTACTACTGCTACCACCACCCCTACACAGCCACACTCATATCTACTGCCTTGTCTGTTCCATGCTGTGCATCTACTGTCACCACTACTATTGCACCTACGTGGCACGATTACTCTAGACTTTCCACATCCACACTGTACTGCTCATGCTTCAATTCAAAATTGAGAATTTTTAAATACAAGCCACTCTTTCTTCTGACAATTAACACTTGTGCATGGCAGGCATTCTGTCCCATTAAAGTGAACCTGTCACCTGGATTTTGGGTATAGAGCTGAGGTCATGGGTTGCTAGATGGCCGCTAGCACATCCGCAATACCCAGTCCCCATTGCTCTGTGTGCTTTTATTGTGTAAAAAACCTATTTGATACATATGCAAATTAACCTGAGATGAGTCAGAGCTTGAAAATATGACTCTTCTCTGGTCACACAAGTAAGATATGACTCTTTTATGTTAACTTGCATAAAAGGCGGGAAGTACAAAAATGCATAATACTTATTGAATTTGCAAATGAAATTAAAAGTGTAATTTATATGTTTAGGGTTACACAATGAACATTTAGAAACGCTCAGTGAGGGTAGCCTAGTAGAGGTGAGAGGTTCCCTTTAAGGCATAATTTATAAACACTTATGCAGAATGAGCCACTCTTTCTTCTAATATGAACATGTGTGTGTATAAACAGGGGCAGTGATCTGCCCCTTTGAGGCACAATTTTTGAATGTTTGGTCCCAAGAAGCCACTGTTTTTATCCCATAAAACTGTGTGTGTTTAACCCCTTAAGGACCCGCGCCGTATTTGTACGGCGCAGATATCTGTGACTTAAGGACCAGTAAAGGAGATGCGCCCACCCGATCCACGGCAGGGGTCCAGCAGTCACTGATGATTGAAATCATCGATGCTGGAGCATTAACTCATGGCTGCCTTCCGTGACAGGCTGTGAGATCCAGCCCCCTGGATCTCACAGGCAAGCAGGCTGAAGTGTATTACATTCAGTAATACACTTACAGCCAATGCTTTACAATACAGAAGTATTGTAAAGCATTGTAAAGGGGATCAGATCCCAAAAGTTGAAGTCCCAGAGTGGTACAAAAAATAGAGTGAAAAAAAAGTTACAAAATAAAGTTTTACAAAAAAATGTAAAGTTTCAAGTAAAAAAAAACATCCTTTTTCCAAAATAAAGTAAAAAATATTTGTAAAAAAAGGGGAAAAAAGAAAAGTAGACATATTAGGTATCACCATGTCCATATCGACCGGCTTTATAAAAATATCACATGACCTAACCCCTCAGATGAACACCGTCAAAAAAATAAAATAAAAACTGTGCTGTAAAAAAAAAAATTTTTGACACCTTGCAACACCGAGCGATTAAAAAGGCGTATGCCCCCAAAATAGTACCAATCTAACAGTCACCTCAAAGTTTGTAAAATCTGTTTTGAATACCTTAAGGGGTGTAGTTTCTAAAATGGGGTCAATTTTTTGGAGTTTATACTCTAGGGGTGCATCAGGGGGGCTTCAAATGGGACATGGTGTAAAAAAACCAGTCCAGCAAAATCTGCCTTCCTAAAACCATATGGCGTTCCTTTCCTTCGGCGCCATATCATGTGCCCGTACAGCAGTTTACAACAACATATGGGGTGTTTCTGTAAACTACAGAATCAGGGCAATACATTTTGAGTTTTGTTTGGCTGTTAAACCTTGCTTTGTTACTGGAAAAAATTGATTAACCACTTAAGGACCACAGGTTTATACCCCCCTAGTGACCAGGCCTTTTTTTAAAAATCAGCATTTCACAAATTTAATGGTTTATTGCTAGGTCATGCAACTTAGCACCCAAATGAATTTCACCTCCTTTTCTTCTCACAAATACAGCTTTCTTTTGGTGGTATTAGATTGCTGCTGACATTTTTCGTTTTTCTGATATTAATCAAAATAGACTGCAATTTTCAAAAAAAAAGTGTATTTTTAACTTTCTCTGGTTAAATTGTTCAAATATAATTACATTTCTATACAAGTTTGTGTCAGAATTTATTGTGCTACATGACTTTGATAAAAAAAAATCCAATAAGTGTATATTTATTGGTTTGTGCAAAAGTTATAGCGTTTACAAACTATGGTACAAAAATGTGAATTTTCTGAGCACCTGTCATGTTTCTTGAGGTGCTAGAATGCCAGGATAGTATAAATACCCCCCAAATGACCCCATTTTAGAAAGAAGACACCCAAAGTATTCGCGCAGGGGCATGGTGAGTTTATGTATGATTTTTTTTCACAAGTTAGCGGAAAAAATGACACTTTCTGAGAAAAAAAAAATATATAAAGTTTCCATTTCTGCAAACTTCTGGCAAAAAAAATTAAAAAATCTACCACGGATTCACTATGCCCCTCAGTGAATACCTTGGGGTGTCTACTTTCCGAAATAGGGTCATTTGTGGGGTGTGTTTACTGTCCTGGCATTTTGGGCGGGGCTAAATTGTGAGCAACCCTGTAAAGCCTAAAGGTACTCGTTGGACTTTCGGCCCCTTTACGCACCTAGGCTGCAAAAAAGTGTCACACATGTGGTATCACCATACTCAGGAGAAGTAGGGCAATGTGTTTTGAGGTGTATTTTTACATATACCCATGCTGGGTGAGAGAAATATCTCTGTAAATTGACAACTTTGAATATAAATTTTTTTAAAGTTGTCATTTACAGAGATATTTCTCACACACAGTATGGGTATATGTAAGAATACATCCTAAAACACATTGCTCTACTTCTCCTGAGTACGGCGATACCACGTGTGACACTTTTTTGCAACCAAGATGCGCAAAGGGGCCCAAATTCCAATGAGTACCTTTAGGATTTCACAGGGCATTTTTACGCATTTGGATTCCAAACTACTTCTCACGCTTTAGGGCCCCTAAAATAAAATGCCAGGGCAGTATAAATACACCACAAGTGACCCCATTTTGGAAAGAAGACACCCCAAGGTATTCCGTGAGGGGCATGGCGAGTTTATAGAAGATTTTTTTTTTGGGCACAAGTTTGCAGAAATAGATTTATTTTCTTTTTTTTTTTTTTCTTACAAAGTCTCATATTCCACTAACTTGTGACAAAAAATAAAATTTTACATGAACTCACCATACCCCTCACGGAATACCTTGGGGTGTCTTCTTTCTAAAATGGGGTCACTTGTGGGGTATTTATACTGCCCTGGCATTTTAGGGGCCCTAAAGCGTGAGAAGTAGTTTGGAATCCAAATGCGTAAAAATGCCCAGTGAAATCCTAAAAGTACTCATTGGAATTTGGGCCACTATGCGTACCTAGGCTGCAAAAAAATGTCACACATGTGGTATCTTTGTACTCAAAAGAAGTAGGGCAATGTGTTTTGGGGTGTATTTTTACATATACCCATACTGTGTGTGAGAAATATCTCTGTAAATGACAACTTTTTCAATTTTTTTTATACAAAGTTGTCAATTTACAGAGATATTTCTCTCACCCAGCATGGGTATATGTAAAAATACACCCCAAAACACATTGCCCTACTTCTCCTGAGTACGGTGATACCACATGTGTGACACTTTTTTGCAGCCAAGATGCGCAAAGGGGCCGAAAGTTCAACGAGTACCTTTTAGGAGGGCATTTTTAGGCATTTGGATTCCAGACTTCTTCTCACGCTTTAGGGCCCCTAAAATGCCAGGGCAGTATAAATACCCCACATGTGACCCCATTTTGGAAAGAAGGTTGCGGACCGCAAAAAACGGCATGGTCGTGTGCATGAGGCCTTATATTGAGCATACGGGTAATGAGATTTTTTTTTTCTGTTCAGCCTCTGGGCTGAAAGAAAGAATGAACGGCACAGATTTCTTCATTCGCATCGATCAATGTGGATGACAAAAGCTGCGATTGCTAATAATGATCCAAAAAGCTCAAAAGTGATCTTTATAGCGCTGCAGCGATTTTATGGTGTTTTTGCAGTGATCAGAAAAAAAATAATCTGTCACTGCGGTGGGGCGGACTGAACACAAGTGTGCGCACAAGATCAGGCCTGATCGGGCGAACACTGCGTTTTTTGTAGAGCCTAAGGTGACCCTAATGTACTGATATAGATCTGATTGCGATCAGTCTTGATCACTTATAGATACTATATAGTACTAGTGCTGATTAGCGACAGCGATGACGCTAATCAGCGACTAATCAGTGTCTGCGGTGCGGTGGGCTGTGCGCTAACTACCTAACAAGTAGCTAAGTAACTGGCGGTGATAAGGGACCCTTAGGCCCCATTCACACTTCCGCAATTTTGTTCCACATTTTGCGGAACGGAATTGCGGACCCTGTCATTTCTATGGGGACAGACTTTGTCCCGCTCGGATCCGGAATTACGGATCTGCACTTCCGGGTCCTCACTTCTGTTCCGCAAAAATATAGAACATGTCCTATTCTTGTCCGCAATTGCGGACAAGAAAAGGCATTTTCTATATAGTTCTGGCAATGTGCGGATCCGCAAAATGCGGAAAGCACATTGCCGGTGTCCGTGTTTTGCGGATCCGCGGATCCGCAAAACACATACGGACGTCTGAATGGAGCCTTACAGGGGGGTGATCAATGACAGGGGGGTGATCAGGGAGTCTATTGGGGTGATCAGGGGTTAATAAGGGGTTAATAAGTGACAGGGGGGTGTAGTGTAGTGTGGTGCTTGGTGCTACTTACAGAGCTGCCTGTGTCCTCTGGTGGTCGATCCTAGCAAAAGGGTTCACCAGAGGACCAGGTATATTAGACGCTGTTAACAAAACAGCGTCTAATATACGTTTCTGGGGTTAAAAAAATTGCATCTACAGCCTTGCCAGCGAATGATCGCTGCTGGCAGGCTGTAGATCAACTTGTTAACTTCGCAATCACATGAAATCTCGGCTCACGCGAGATGACGCCAATAGGCGTCTCTGAGCCTAAGACTGCCGCCGCCCGTACGCCTATCGGCGTTACATATGCGGCAAGCGGTTAAAATGGAAAATCTGCAAAAAAAGTTCTGAAATTTCATCTCCATTTTCCATTTCTTCTTGTGGAACACCTAAAGGGTTAACAAAGTTTGTAAAATAAGTTTTGAATACCTTGAGGGGTGTAGTTTCTAAAATGGGGTCATTTTTGGGTGGTTTCTATTATGTAAGCCTCACAAAGTGACTTCAGACCTGAACTGGTCCTTAAAAAGTGGGTTTTGGAAATTTTCTGAAAAATTTCAAGACTTGCTTCTAAACTTCTAAGCCTTCTAATGTCCCCAAAAAATAAAATGGAATTCACAAAATGATCCAAAAATTAAGTAGACATATGGGGAATGTAAAGTAATAACTATTTTTGGAGGTATTACTATCTATTATAAAAGTAGAGAAATTGAAATTTGGAAATTTCTAATTTTTTCAAAATTTTGGGTAAATTTGGTATTTTTTATAAATAAAAATTTATTGACTCAATAAAGTAATTTTTTTGACTCAATTTTACCACTGTCATGAAGTACAATATGTGATGAGAAAACAATCTCAGAATGGCCTGGATAAGTAAAAGCGTTTTAAAGTTATTACCACATAAAGTCACACTAGTCAGATTTGCAAAAAATGGCCTGGTCCTTAAGGTGAAATATGGCAGGGTCCTTAAGAGGTTAAACACCATCTGCTCCTGATGGTCATCACATGGTACGTCACATGATCTTTTACCATGGTGAATCACCATGGTAAAAGATCATGTGACGTACCATGTGATGACCGGAGTGACGTCATCCCAGGTCCTTAAACTATAGTTAATGCTCTCCACAGGTCCTAGACAGTAAAAGAGTCAGACGGAGATGCCGGCTACGCGAGCAAGTGGATAAAGGTGAGTTAAATGACTTTTTATTTTTTTTTAACCCCTCCAGCCCTGTTTTACTATGCATTCTGTATTCAGAATGCTATTATTTTCCCTTATAACCATGTTATAAGGGAAAATAATAAGGTTCGGGTCTCCATCCCGATCGTCTCCTAGCAACCGTGCGTGAAAATCGCACCGCATCCGCACTTGCTTGCGGATGCTTGCGATTTTCACGCAACCCCATTCATTTCTATGGGGCCTGCGTTACATGAAAAACGCACAAAGAGGAGCATGCTGCGATTTTCACGCAACGCAAAAGTGATGCGTGAAAATCACCGCTCGTGTGCACAGCCCCATAGAAATGAATGGGTCAGTATTCAGTGCGGGTGCAATGCGTTCACCTCCCGCATCGCATCCGCGCGGAATACTCGCTCGTGTGAAAGGGGCCTAATAATGTCAAAGTGACAGTGACATATATGGCTATGAGTAAACACATTGTTGATAGTGGTAACAAACAGCTTATTTAATAATACACTGACAGCACTATTAACACATGGTCCAAAAATTATCCCTTTTTTTGTGGCAGATGTTTCCTTCTCTGTCTAGTTTCTTGTAGAATCATCATGGCCACCATTTTGAGAGATTAGTCTGGATGATTTGTCTGGATGATTAGTCTGGATGATTTGCATCTGGCCTCATGCACACGACCTTTGTTCTGGTCCGCATCCGAGCCGCACTTCAATGGGGCCTTTCCGTGGCCCTGCAAAAAAAAAATAACATGTCCTATTTTTGTCCGTTTTGCGCATATAAATAGGCATTTCTACAATGGGCCGCCTGTTCCGTTCCGCAAATTGCGGAAGGCACACGGGCGGCTTCTGTGTTTTGCGGATCCGCAATTTGAGGACCGCTAAAAACCGAACGATCGTGTGCATGAGGCCTTTGGCTGGAATCCAAATTTTGTGAAAATTTTTGACATATTTGATTAATTTCAATCAATACTCTCATCTCTAGTTTTAACCTACTACTTTAGGGCCATCTATTGCTTCTCAAATAAACTTCATAAATGTAAATGAAATTTTATGAAATTTAAGGGGGGCAATTAAAATAGGGGGAAAAATAATAGCTCTTGTGCCACTACACTTCAATTTTGACAGCGCTCGGGTAGTGCAGAAGTACTGCTCTTGCAAAAAACAAATGCCAACTACAATAATTTTAGATTTTTGATACTGCGCCAGCTTTCTGGATGAATACTGCTCTATTCTCTCTTATTGTGCTTCTAGCTCCATCCACTGTATAGTGTACTTAACTTAAAAATGAGAAGATTAAAAAAAAGATTATTATAATAATAATTATTACTTAAAATTATTTATAGCACTAACATATTCTGCAGCAATTTATAATGTAAAGGGTACATTAAGGTACATACAAAATTAGACAATACAGAGTTACACACTAATTGCAACTCAAAAGTGAGGGCCCTCCTCTAAGGCTACTTTCACACTTGCGTTCGGTGCGGTTCCGTCTGGTATCTGCACAGACGGATCCGCACCTATAATGCAAACGCTTGCATCCGTTCAGAACGGATACGTCTGCATAAACAGCTTTTTTAGATCTGAGTTTTCACATCGTGAAAACTCAGATCTGACAGTATATTCTAACACAGAGGCGTTCCCATGGTGATGGGGACGCCTCAAGTTAGAATATACTAAGAACTGTGTACATACCTGCCCCCTGCTGCCTGACAGCACCCGATCTCTTACAGGGGGCTGTGATCCGCACAATTAACCCCTCAGGTGCCGCCCCCCCTCCCTCCCCAGTTTTAAACTCATTGGTGGCCAGTGCGGCCCCCCTCCCTCCCTCCCCAGTATTAAATTTATTGGTGGCCAGTGCGACCTCCCCTCTCCCCCCCTAATTAAAATCACCCCCCCCATCATTGGTGGCAGCGGAGAGTTCCGATCGGAGTCCCAGTTTAATCGCTGGGGCTCCGATCGGTTACCATGGCAGCCAAGACGCTACTGCAGTCCTGGCTGCCATGGTTACTTAGCAATTTTAGAAGCATTATACTTACCTGCGCTGTCTGTGGCCGGCCGGTCGCTCCTCTTACTGGTAAGTGAAAGGTCTGTGCTATAAGCAATGAGTCGCACAGACCTTTCACTTACCAGTAGGAGGAGTGCCCGGCCGGCCACAGACAGCGCAGGTAAGTATAATGCTTCTAAAATTGCTAAGTAACCATGGCAGCCAGGACTGCAGTAGCGTCTTGGCTGCCATGGTAACCGATCGGAGCCCCAGCGATTAAACTGGGACTCCGATCGGAACTCTCCGCTGCCACCAATGATGGGGGGGGGATTTTAATTGGGGGGGGAGAGGGGAGGCTGCACTGGCCACCAATGAATTCAATACTGGGGAGGGAGGGGGGCCACACTGGCCACCAATGAATTTAATACTGGGGAGGGAGGGGGGCCGCACTGGCCACCAATTAAATTAATACTAGGGAGGGGGGGCCGCACTGGCCACCAATGAATTTAATACTGGGGAGGGAGGGGGGCCGCACTGGCCACCAATGATTTTAAAACTGGGAAGGGAGGGGGGTCTGGCCCCTGCTGCCTGGCAGCACCTGATCTCTTACAGAGGGCTATGATACGCACAATTAACCCCTCAGGTGCGGCACCTGAGGGGTTAATTGTGCGGATCACAGCCCCCTGTAAGAGATCGGGTACTGTCAGGCAGCAGGGGGCCGTTATGTCCACAGTTCTTAGTATATTCTAACTTGAAGCGTCCCTATCACTATGGGAACGCCTCTGTGTTAGAATATACTGTCGGATCTGAGTTTTCACGATGTAACTCAAATCCGATGGTATATTCTAACATAGAGGCGTTCCCATGGTGATGGGGACGCTTCAAGTTAAAATATACGATCGGATTGGAGAAAACTCCGATCCGATGGTATATTAATAGGGACTCCTGACTTTACATTGAAAGTCAATGGGGGACGGATCCGTTTGCATGTGCACCATATTGTGTCAACGTCAAACGGATCCGTCCCCATTGACTTGCATTGTAAGTCAGGACAGATCCGTTTGGCTCCACACGGCCAGGCGGACACCAAAACGCTGAAAGGAGGCGGAACGGAGCCAAACTGATGCATTCTGAACGGATCCTTATCCATTCAGAATGCATTGGGGATGAACAGATCAGTTCGGGGCCGCTTGTGAGAGCCCTCAAACGGATCTCACAAGCGCAAGTGTGAAAGTAGCCTTAAGAGCTTACAATCTAGATCAGTGATGGCTAAACTCTGGCACTCCACCTCTGGTGAAACTACAACTCCTAGTATGCTCCATTCATTTCTGTGGAGTTCTGAGAACAGCCAAGCAAGTGTGCATCTTGGGAGTTGTAGTTTTACGACAGCTGGAGTGCCGGAGGTTAGCCATCACGGATCTAGGAGGATAAAAATGGACCAAAACAGTGAAACGACATAGTGCTAAGGAAATTGCATTTTGCTCCTGTCATGTGTGTAGAATCTTGAAACTCAAGAAGTCTTTCCTGCATTTAACACAGTTTTAATGAAAAAGAAAATCAAATGGAAGACATTGAGCCTGCCATCCCAGGATGAATGTTTACTTAATGGCAATCATGAAGCAGAGGTCTGTTAAGAGACTGCGGGATTTGGGGCTGGTGTGTGCTTTATGTGTTGGCTTCACAGCTGGCGCAGGTGAATTCCTAGCTATAATAAGTACTAATGTTCCCCGTGGAAACATTCAACTGTGGAAAAACAGACAGAAATCTATTATAAATGTGAGTGCAATGTCAATGTTTGCAGAGGGAGGTCAAAAAACAAAATTTTGTTTGGTAAATGTCAGCTCTCTCAGCTTCTATCATTTACATTCTCGGCTGAATGATACTTACTTTACTAATAAATTGTGTATATTGCGAGCTTTATTTTATCTTTCTTTCCATCTTCTTCTAGATAATGTTGTGCAGTGTCATCATTTATCTTTGTCATTTTTGTCACATTACGTTTTTAGATCTCCTGAAAAGATAATTACTATTAATTAGCACAGAGTACAGGGTCACTTGGGTGTCAGCTCCTGTGGGAAGCTATTAAAGCATTCAGGAGATGAATGCAGTAATATCTAAAAATAAAAAAAATAAAAAAATCTCCCAATCTATTTAAGAATTTTTAATGGATTTGTAGCACATGTATGGCAATAAGCTGGTGATATTCAATTAGCTCCCCTATAGGCACATGGTGACTTTGAATTGTGCATACCAAAGGCATTTCCATTTCAATGTATTTTTCCTTTACAGAAGGCTAATTATCTTTGGAAGCTTGTTATTGGACGATAAAAGTGGTGTGCAAAGCTATAAATTTGTCCTTAGGTCAATAAAGTGGTAAATTGTAAATTGACAATTTGGCTAGGGCTCCATGTTTAAGGTCCATTCACACGTCCGCAATTTCGTTCCGCAGCCATTCATTTCTACGGGGCAGCACGATGTACTGCCCGCATACGGAATTGCGGACCCGCACTTGCGGGTCCGCAATTCCGTTCCCGAACAAAATAGAACATGTCCTATTCTTGTCCGCAATTGCAGATAAGAATAGGCATATTCTATTACTGCCGGCAATGTGCGGTCCGCAAAATGCGGAACGCACATTGCCGCTGTCAGTGTTTTGCGGATCCGTGGATCAGCAAAACAAACACAGATGTGTGAATGGACCCTTAGTTATGAGTTGGGGGCACAACATCAGTGTCTTCTTATAGGGGAAAAAGTAACATTTTGAAATTCTTGCAATTCGAGCTAATTTTCTCCCAAAGGAAACACTAAGATTGCACAACTTTTAGGACCCCTAACATACATACATGTCTGGTAGTCAATTTTGATTCCCATCAGAGGAAAACTATTACCAGAAATAAAACCATACTTTCCTACAGAAGCAGTTTTGGTATCAGTTGTTTAAGTTATGACTAGGGTTGAGCGAACCCGAACTGTAAAGTTCGGGTTCATACCAAATTTTAGGATTTTTGGACCCCGGAAATGAACTTTTCAAATAAAATACTTAAAGGGAGTCTGTCATCAGCATTTCACTTTTTTAACCCTTCCCATAGCTCCCTAGCATGCTTACATTTAATAAAAACGTTACCTCTGGCATCAATCCTGGACTTATAAAACCATCAAAAACGATCTTTATAACTTATGCAAATGAGGGCTCGCAAGTGCCCAGGGGCGACGTTACACTCGTAGGTGCCCTGCTTGCTCAGCCTTTTCATTGCGTCCCCCCGCCCCTTCCTACCCTCCGCCCGCCCATCCTTTCCCTCTGACCGCCTTTCTACTAACTTGTTATTCCACCGAGATCCCGAGCCTGCGCAGTCAGTCCGTCGGCCGGCGCATGCGCACTGCGATGCCCATTCCTTGTATGGCATCACAGTAATTAATGCGCATGCGCCGGCTTCGCGCCGTTAGCCAGCGCATGCGCAACAGTTACTGTGATGGTGTACAAGGAATGGGCATCGCAGTGCAGGGATCTCTTTGAGTCCGCTTGCAGTTGTCAGCGGTCATTTGGTTGTTCACCGCAGCTGTGAGTGTTTTGCCTCACGTGCGGTTGCCGCTGGCAACATGGTGTTCTTGGCAGTGTAGCAGCCTGAGCTTGTTGCTGGGCTGCTCACTGTCTATGCATGCGGTTGCCTATGGCAATTTGTGTTTATATGTTGCCTCACATGTGGTTGCCGCTGGCAACATGGTTGGTACTTGGCAGTGTGGCAGTCTGAGCTGTTGCTGGGCAGCCTGCTGTCAAGTGCATGCGGTTACACCTGGTTGGGTGTGTGTGTAGGTATGCACTTTGTATGTCTGTTTGTTGTGCACGAGGTTATGTTTGTGTGCACTGTGACGCCTCCCTTCACTTGTGGTTGTCCGCGGCAACGTCTGGTGTTGTGTGCATGTGGTGGCAGTGTCTCGGCCTGCTGGCTGTTCCTCAGGACATGGTTGCCACGCATGCCGTTGCCGGCGGTAACAGGTGAGTGTGTTGGTGTGCGTTTCCCTTTAAGTGGCTGTCTTCCCTTCCCTGGTGTGAGAAGGG
This sequence comes from Bufo bufo, assembly GCF_905171765.1. Lineage (NCBI taxonomy): Eukaryota > Metazoa > Chordata > Amphibia > Anura > Bufonidae > Bufo > Bufo bufo. Next base: position 543,662,281 of record NC_053390.1, on the reverse strand, counting down.
TTAATTCCCTTCTGTGTGTGAACACTGGGTGTGTCTGAGTATGGGTGTGGCTACCTTGGGCTATATATCCTCAGTTGAGACCTGAGGTCTGAGGGGTACTCCAGCCTTGTTTGTAAGCTGGAGGCACCCTCCTGGTTCCTTATACCATCTGCCAGAGAGGGCCACCCTTGTGGTCAAAAACTTATGTTTAGACATGGATCATCTTAAGTTATGTTATGTCTAGTGGTGTCTCTTTATGTTTATTGCAGCGTATGGTTCCTGTGTGATGTTTGGTGTGTGCTGTGTGCTGTGTCCGTCTATGTTGTTGTGGACTGCAGCACTTGTGCACGGGTTCCAGGCTGTGTGTCTGTGGCAGGTAGGTGTAATACTAGTTTCAACTACCTGCCATTACCATATGTCTATATATGTTTCCCTTCTCCTTTATAGCTTGGCCAGTGAGACTCCTGTTGCTCCGTGTCAAGGAGGAACAGGTCATCTCACCCTTCTCCTAGTCCAGGGCCACCCTGAGGGCTAGTACGAATTACAGGTTCCAGTGTATGAGCCCTCCCACCATCAGGGTCGGCTCATACGGCTAGGAGACAGGGTCAGAATTAGGGATGTGATAGGAGGTGACCAGCTCCCTGATTCCTGTCCTGGCCTAACAGCTATACTGGAGAGAGACATCGCCCAGCTGAGGGTTTCCCCCATTCTCAGCCGTGACACCCTGCTGCATCTGTCAGTGTGAAATTCAAGCGTTATATACTGCTGTCATATTCTGTTATTAAAAACCACCCTTTTTGGGCAAAGTACTTTTATATTGCAGCCTTTGCTGCATCTGTGATTGTTAAAAACAAGCTTGAAATACTTTTTTTGGGTTTTAAAAAACACCCATTTTTGGCAATACCCTCCATCTGGGGCCTCTGCCGCATTAGTCAGTGTGCAATTTAAGCTAGAAATACAGCTATAATTTTCTGGGTTTTAAAAAAAAAAAAAAAAACTTTTTGGGCAAAATACTCAATTTTACAGATCTTGTTGCATCTCTCAGTGTGAAATTCAAGCGATATATACTGCTGTCATATTCTGTTATTTTTTAAAAAACACCCTTTTGGGGAAAATAATACTTTTTACAGCCCTTGCAACATCTGTCATTGTGAGATACACACTTTAGATACTGCTGTGCTATTCTGTTATAAAAAAAAAACACAAATTTTGGGCAAAATACTTAATTTGCAGGCCTTGTCTGCATCAGTCAGTGTGAAATTTAAGTGTTATATTCTGCTGTCATATTCTGTTATTAAAAAAACACCCATTTTGGGCAAAAAAAATAATTTGCGGCCTTGTCTGCATCTGTCAGTGTGAGATACAATCTAGAAATACAACAATAATATTCTGGGTTTTAAAAAACACTAATTTTGGTCAAAGTACATATTATTGCAGCCCTTGCTGCATTTGTCATTGTGAGATACACGCGTTAGATACTGGTGTTCTATTCTGTTATTAAAAAAACACAAATTTTTGGCCAAAAACTAAATTTGCTGCCTTGTCTGCATCTATCAGTGTGAGATACACCCTTTAGATACTGTTGTTCTATTCTGTTATTCAAAAAATACCAAATTTTTTAGCCGGTCTGCCGCACATCAAGGTGATCTCTGTAAGATGGGAACCTTGACGTGCGGCAGACGGGCTCAAATAATTTTGTACAAAATGCATTTGCCAAGCATCTCTACTTTATTAGCATAGCATTAGCATTACAATATGTTTTTGTACTTTATTTGGTTCGCAGAGAGCTATTGCATTTATGTTGTGTTGTTTTATGTTTGCAGTCATAGCAGCGTGCACCTGCGCATTTGGATGGGATGTGATGACCAACCCCTTTTGTGTTTCCTTTGTACTTTTGCACTGGAGGTGTGGCTGACTCCAGTCAGTCGTGCACTCCTGACCAGCCTGTCTGCCTCATAGGCTGATTTTAATTAGCATGAGTATAAAGCTTAGCATGCTCCTCCCCACTCACTGGAAGCCCTGACACCAGGAGAGGTATGGAGTGGGTAGTGGACTCAACATGCATGTTGGTACTTGCATCCCTTGTATTCAATAGAGGCCATTTTGGCGCCAAAAATGATAAAAATCAAAGGAACCCAGCATGCATGTGGAACCTACACCCCCTGAATTTAATGGTCGCTGTCATGGCACTTAACAGGTAGAACTTAGTGTTAGGTTCCTGTCTTACAGAGATTGCCTTGACGTGCGGAAGACGGGCTCAAATAATTTTGTACAAAATGTATTTGCCAAGCATCTCTACTTTATTAGCATAGCATTTGCATTACAATATGTTTTTGTACTTTATTTTGTTCGCAGATAGCTGTTGCATTATATGTAGAGTTGAGCGGACACCTGGATGTTCGGGTTCGACGGGTTCGGCCGAACTTCACAAAAAAGTTTGAGTTTGGGACCCGAACTTGACCCCGAACCCCATTGAAGTCAATAGGTACCCGAACTTTTGAGCACTAAAATGGCTGTATAAATGTCATGGAAAGGGCTAGAGGGCTGCAAATGGCATCAACATGTGGTTAAGAGCATGGCAAGTGCTCTGCAAACAAATGTAGATAGGGAAATGACTTTAAATAACATAAAATATGTAAAAATAAAAAATAATAATCTTGATCTAGGAGGACGAGGTCCATATGGAGTAGGAGGTTGAGGAGGCGGTAGATGTGGCAGTGTAGGTGGAAGCGGCGGTGGAGGAGGAGGAGGAGGTAGCCTACACTGCTTTTTGGTTTGAAATATATTTATATTTTTTTAAATTAGAGTACACCCCAAAACATTGGGAAATATAACCTGTGATAACCCCCTCCAGTCGTGCTAAACACACGTTCAGACAATACACTGGTTGCAGGGTAGGCCAGCACCTCCAAGGGGTAAAGGGCAAGCTCAGGCCATGTGCCCAATTTGGAGACCCAGAAGTTGCAGGGGCTGACGACTGTCAGTCAGTTAGTGTAGGCGTGTGCACACTTACTGCCCCACCATGTCGCACGTCCCTGTTATATTCACGATCCAATTTGATATCTGCTCTATCAACTTTCGATGTTCTTTTATGCGCCTATCATGGTGATCATGGGTGGTGGCGAATCAAGGTTCCACGCCGGAGAGGGAGAGTGAGAAAGAGAGACCACATCCAAGGGAGGATACATTTTTTTCAAATTTTAAATTATAGAGCGGAATTATGGGACAAATTATTAAAGCGTAAAAGTGGGACAACTTTTTAAAGTTTACCGTAAGCATTGAATGAAAGGATGTGGCACGCATTAATTAATGAAGAATTTATTAAATTTTTTTCCCTGTCAACTATGAAGAGCAGGGGTTTATTCACATCTAAAATTGTATAATGTCAACCCAAGAATGTAACAGAAAAATTACAGAAATTTATTAACCTGTCTACTTAGTAGAGCAAGCGTCCATGACAGAATAAAATTGTTTGTCACCCGAAAATGTAAAAGAATATTTTTTGAAATTTATTAAGCTGTAGAGGGCTATATTACACCCAAACATTGGTGAATTTCACCCGAAAATGTAACAGACAATTTTTTTATTTTTTTTTTACCTGTCTACTAGGTATAGCAGTGGTACTTTACACACAAAAATTGGTGAATTTCACCAGAAAATGTAACTGACAAAGTAGTGAAATGAAAAAACATAAAATACGTACAAATAAAAAAATAAAAATTTGATTTATAAGGTGGAATTCCATATGGAGTAGGAGTTTGAGGAGGCGGTGGACCTAGCGGTGTAGGTGGAAGCGGCGGTGGAGGAGGAAGAGGTAGCCAACACTGGTTTTGGTTTTAATTATCATTATTATTTAATTATAATACACTCCAAAAGAGTATGAAATATTCAAAATAAAAGAATGAGCAATTGCGCTGCAGTATAATGGCTGGTTAAGGCCGGTATACATGTCTATTCTGCACAAGGTACGGACAAGTCCTGTGGGATCCATGCCTGGTTCATTTTAATGAATGTGAGGTTGTCCACATTGGCTGTGGACAGGCGGCTGCGCTTGTCTGTGATGACGCCCCCTGCCGTGCTAAACACACGTTCAGATAATACACTGGCTGCAGGGCAGGCCAGCACCTCCAAGGCATAAAGGGCAAGCTCAGGCCATGTGCCCAATTTGGAGACCCAGAAGTTGAAGGGGGCAGACCCATCATTCAATACGTGTAGGCGTATGCACACATACTGCTCCACCATGTTGGTAAAAATGCTGCCTCCTGCTAAAACGTTCCATATCAGCTGGTGGTGCTGGTTGTTGGGGCGTGCAGACAAAGCTTTTCCACATTTCGGCCATGCTAGCCCTGCCTTCTGCGGTGCTGGCGGTGCCCCAGCTGCATTGATGACCTCTTCCTCATCATCTGCCTTCGCCTTGTGCTTCCACTGTGCCCCCGCTGTCTACCAGCGTGCGCTTGTACTCGCGCATCTTACGATCACGCTCCAGTGACGGAATTAAGGACGGTACATTGTCCTTGTAACGGGGATCCAGCAACGTGGCCACCCAGTAATCAGCACAAGTTAGAATATGGGCAACTCGGCGGTCGTTGCGGAGACACTGCAGCATGTAATCATGTGTTCCAGGCTGCCCAGAGGCAAGGAAAAGCTGTCCTCTGTGGGAGGTGTATCGTCTGTGTCCTCTGTATCCCCCCAGACACGCACCAGTGATGGCCTTGAGCTGGTCTGGGTGCCACCCCGCTGTGAACATGGTTCCTCCTCCTCCATCTTCTCATCCTCCTCATCCTCCACAACTGTGCCCTGACTGGACAATTGTGTACCTGGCGTTTGTGGGTGCAGGAACCCACCCTCGGAGCCACTTGTGAATGACTGGCCGGAAACCCTCTTCCTCCTCCTCCTCCTGTGCCACATCCTCTTCCATCATCACCAGCAGCGTTTTTTCAAAGAGACATAGAAGTGGGATAGTTACGCTGAGAACGGCGCTATCTGCACTGGCCATGTTGGTGGAGTACTCAAAACAGCGCAACAAGGAACACAGGTCTCGCATGGAGGCCCAGTAATTGATGGTGAAGTGGTTCTGTTCCGCTAAACGACTCATCCGTGTGTGCTGCTGCTGAAACTCCACTATTGCCTGCTGCTGCTCGCACAGTCTGGCCAGCATGTGCAAGGTGGAGTTCCACCTTGTGGGCACGTCGCATATGAGGCGGTGAGCGGGAAGGCCGAAGTTACACTGCACCGCTGACAGGCGAGCAGCAGCAGGGTGAGAACGCCGAAAGCTTGCACAGACGCCCCACACTTTATGCAGCAGCTCTAACATATCGGGGTAATTTTTAAGGAATCTCTGCACCACCAAATTTAGCACATGCGCCAGGCAAGGGATGTGCGTCAAACCGGCTAGTCCCAGAGCTGCTGCAAGATTTCGCCCATTATTGCAAACCACCAGGCCGGGCTTGAGGCTGATTGGCACAAACCACTCATCGGTCTATTATTCAAGGCCCGTCTACAGCTCTTGCGTGGTGTGGGGTTTGTCCCCCAAACAGATACGTTTTAAAACTGCCTGCTGTCGTTTACCCCTGGCTGTGCTGAAGTTGGTGGTGAAGGTGTTATGCTGACAGGATGAGGAGCTGGTAGAGGATGAGGAGGAGTAAGCAACAGGAGGCAAACTGAAGCACCCTGCAATCCTCGGTGGTGGAAGGACATGCTCCAAACTACTATCCGCCTCAGGCCCAGCCGTCACTGCATTTACCCAGTGTGCTGTTATGGAGATATAACGTCCCTGACCGTGCTTACTGGTCCATGTATCCGTAGTGAGGTGCACCTTGCCACAGATGGTGTTGCGCAGTGCACACCTGATTTTGTCCCCTACTTGGTTGTGCAGGGAAGGGATGGCTTGCCTGTAAAAGTAGTGGCAGCTGTGCATGACGTACTGTGGGACAGCCACTGCCATAATGCCTTTAAAACTATCCGTCTCCACCAGACGGAATGACAGCATTTCAAAGGACAGCAATTTAGAAATGCAGTCATTCAGGGCTAGGAATCGCGGTTGGGTAGGAGGGTACTTCCTCTTCCTCTCCAGTGTTTGGGAGATGGAGAGCTGAATGCTTCTTTGGGACATTGTGGAGATGCTTGGTGACCCAGGTGGTGGTGTTGTTGGAAGATTCTCTGTTTGCGGGGTGGCAGCTGGCACTGTCACTCCAAAGCTGGATGAAGAGGCCGAGACTGCAGCAGAAGAGGAAGCAGGAGGAGCCAGAGACCTTTCTTAGTTTTTGAGGTGTCTACTCCACTGCAGCTCGTGCTTAGCACTTAAATGCCTGGTCATGCAGGTTGTGCTCAGGTTGAGAACGTTTATGCCTCGCTTCAGGCTCTGATTGCACAGCATGCAAACCACTCGTGTCTTGTCATCAGTCTATTGTCTGAAGAACTGCCATGCCAGGGAACTCCTTGGAGCTGACTTTGGTGTGCTCGGTCCCTTGCTGCAGTGGGCAGTAGCAGGCGTACTGTCTAGAGGACGGCCGCTCTGCTTTTGCACCCTGCTCCTTCTTCAGCTGTGCTGGTGGCTCTGTGCGACCGCCGCCTCTTCCTCCGAACTACATAGGTCACTCGCATGACCTTGATTCCATGTGGGGTCGAGAACCTCATCGTCCTCCACATCATCTACCACTCAGTCCTCACCCCTGCCCTCCTTGTCGGTCTGCACACTTTCGAAAGCCCCAGCAGTTGGCACCTATGTTTCATCATCATCCGAGACGTGATGCGATGGTCCTCCCATGTACTCATCTTGAAAGATAAGTGGTTGGGCATCGGTGCACTCAATCTCTTCCACTTCTGGGGCAGGGCTAGGTGGATGGCCCTGGGAAACCCTGCTAACAGAATCATCAAAAAGCAGAAGAGACTGATGCATGACTTGGGGCTCAGACTGCTTGGCTGATTTGCAAGGGGGTGAGGTGAAAGACTGATGGACATGGGCTGCAGGTGCCAACTCTGATCTTTCAGCAGGAGACTGGGTAGGAGACAATGTGAAGGAACTGAGGCACTGTCAGCAACCCAATCTACTATCGCCTGTACTTGTTCAGGCCTCACCATTTGTAAAGCCGCATTAGGCCCGACCAAATACTGTCGCCTACTCGCACCTGAGGAAGGGGTTTCACTTGTGCGTGTAGCTGGCACAGATCGACCACGTCCTCTCCCTGCAACAGGAGCTCCACAAGCAGCACCACGACCTGGGCCACGTCCCTTATTTGACGCTCTCCTCATATTTTTCGAATTTAGGATCTTGCCCTAAATGGGTGTTTAATAGTAAAATAGAACAACAGTATGTACAGTCGTGGCCAAAAGTTTTGAGAATTACATAAATATTGAAAATTGGAAAAGTTGCTGCTTAAGTTTTTATAATAGCAATTTGCATATACTCCAGAATGTTATGAAGAGTGATCAGATGAATTGCATAGTCCTTCTTTGCCATGAAAATTAACTTAATCCCCAAAAAAAAACTTTCCACTGCATTTCATTGCTGTCATTAAAGGACCTGCTGAGATAATTTCAGTAATCGTCTTGTTAACTCAGGTGAGAATGTTGACGAGCACAAGGCTGGAGATCATTATGTTAGGCTGATTGGGTTAAAATGGCAGACTTGACATGTTAAAAGGAGGGTGATGCTTGAAATCATTGTTCTTCCATTGTTAACCATGGTGACCTGCAAAGAAACGCGTGCAGCCATCATTGCGTTGCATAAAAATGGCTTCACAGGCAAGGATACTAAGATTGCACCTCAATCAACAATTTATAGGATCATCAAGAACTTCAAGGAAAGAGGTTAAATTCTTGTTAAGAAGGCTTCAGGGCGTCCAAGAAAGCCCAGCAAGCGCCAGGATCGTCTCCTAAAGAGGATTCAGCTGCGGGATCGGAGTGCCACCAGTGCAGAGCTTGCTCAGGAATGGCAGCAGGCAGATGTGAGCGCATCTGCACGCACAGTGAGGCGAAGACTTTTGGAAGATGGCCTGGTGTCAAGAAGGGCAGCAAAGAAGCCACTTCTCTCCAAAAAAAACATCAGGGACAGATTGATCTTCTGCAGAAAGTATGTTGAATGGACTGCTGAGGACTGGCGCAAAGTCATATTCTCCTATGAAGCCTCTTTCTGATTGTTTGGGGCATCTGGAAAAAGGCTTGTCCGGAGAAGAAAAGGTGAGCGCTACCATCAGTCCTGTGTCATGCCAACAGTAAAGCATCCTGAGACCATTCATGTGTGGGGTTGCTTCTCATCCAAGGGAGTGGGCTCACTCACAATTTTGCCCAAAAACACAGCCATGAATAAAGAATGGTACCAAAACACCGTCCAACAGCAACTTCTTCCAACAATCCAACAACAGTTTGGTGAAGAACAATGCATTTTCCAGCACGATGGAGCACCGTGCCATAAGGCAAAAGTGATAACTAAGTGGCTCGAGGACCAAAACTTTGACATTTTGGGTCCATGGCCTGGAAACTCCCCAGATCTTAATCCCATTGAGAACTTGTGGTCAATCCTCAAGAGGCGGGTAGACAAACAAAAACCCACTAATTCTGACAAACTCCAAGAAGTGATTATGAAAGAATGGGTTGCTATCAGTCAGGAATTGGCCCAGAAGTTGATTGAGAGCATGCCCAGTCGAATTGCAGAGGTCCTGAAAAAGAAGGGCCAACACTGCAAATACTGACTCTTTGCATAAATGTCATGTAATTGTCGATAAAAGCCTTTCAAACATATGAAGTGCGTGTAATTATATTTCACTACATCACAGAAACAACTGAAACAAAGATCTAAAAGCAGTTTAGCAGCAAACTTTGTGAAAACTAATATTTGTGTCATTCTCAAAACTTTTGGCCACGACTGTACAGGGTGTATCAATTTGTTTGCGCAAAATGGCTGTATTTCAAATAACTGAATAGAACCCCTATATATAAAGGGTGTATCTCACACGTCCTGACCCATACTAGGCCGCAATTAAAGATTTGTGCACAAAAAGGCTGTATTTCAATTAACTTAATATAACCTCTGTATATAAAGAGTGTATCTCACAATGACATCTGCAACAAAGGCTGCCAAATACATTTGTTTGTTTAATAACTGAATTTGACAGCAGTATATAACTCTGGAATTTCAAACGTCTTGATACTGCAAGGGCGCAACAATTGTGTATTTTGCACAAAAAAGGGTGTTTTATTAATAGAAGAGTATCACCCCTGTATATACAGGGTGTATCTCACATGCCCTGGCCCACACTAGGCCGCAATTAAAGATTTGTGCCCAAAATGGCTGTATTTCAAATAACTGAATAGAACACCTGTATATAAAGGGTGTATCTCACATGCCCTGACCCACACTAGGCTGCAATTAAAGATTTGCGCAAAAAATGGGTATTTGATTAATAACTGAATATGTCAGCAGTATATAACCCTGGAATTTTACACATGCTGATGGTGCAAAGCCAGGAAAATTGTGTATTTTGCACAAAAAAGGGTGTTTTATTAATAGAACAATATAACCCAAGTATATAAAGGGTGTATCTCACACGCCCTGACCCACACTAGGCTGCAATTAAAGATTTGTGCCAAAAATGGGTATTTGATTAATAACTGAATATGACAGTGGTATATAACCCTGGAATTTCAAACTTATTGATGCTGCAAGGCCAGAAAAATTGTGTATTTTGGCAAAAAAGTGTGTTTGTAAAAACCCATACAATTATGGCTGTATTTCTAGCTTAAATTACACACTGACTAATCCTGCAAATGCACCAGATGTTGTATATTGCCAAAAAAGGGTGATTACAACCAGATTATTAGTGCTGTTTTTCAAGCTTGGATTTCAATGTCACAAAAGCTCAGATGCAGTGCTGGTGCACTGAGCTTGCATAAAATGGCCGCCGCCCACCTAACTGACTTATAAAGGTTTTTTTTTTTTTTTCCGGTCACTGGGCTCAGGGCAGGATAAAAAGATTATGCCCTGCACCCACACAACAAAATGTATGTAGATCGCTGAGTTAGATTCACGTTTTGAACAAAGAATCAGTCCTATTCTCTTCCTGGAATCACCAGCTGCATCCTCTCCCTACACTAGTAACAGCAGAGTGACGTGCAGCGGCTACGTGACTCCAGCTTATATAGAGGCTGGGTCACATGCTACACTGGCCAATCACAGCCATGCCATTAGTAGGCATGGCTGTGATGGCTTCTAAGGGCACACAGTTAAACACTTGTTGAGTGGCTGCTCTGCAGCCTTTCAAAAAGCGACAAGAAAGCGCCGAACACCGAACCCGAACTTTTACTGAAATGTTTGGGTTCGAGTACGGGGTCCAAAAATCCTAAAGTTCGGTATGAACCCGAACTTTACAGTTCGGGTTCGCTCAACCCTAATTATTTGTTGTGTTGTTTTATGTTTCCAGTCATAGCAGCGTGCACCTTTGCATTTGGATGGGATGTGCTGACCAACCCCTTTTGTGTTTCCCTTGTATTTTGCACTGGAGGTGTGGCTGACTCCAGTCGGTCATGCACTCCTGACCAGCCTGTCTGCCTCATAGGCTGATTTTAATTAGCATGAGTATAAAGCTTAGCATGCTCCTCCCCACTCACTGGAAGCCCCTGACACCAGGAGCGGTATGGAGTGGGTAGTGGACTCGGCATGCATGTTGGTACTTGCATCCCCTGTATTCATTGGAGGCCATTTTAGCTCCAAAAATGATAAAAATCAAAGGGGACCCAGCATGCACTTGGAACCTACACCCCCTGAATTTCATGGTCGCTGTCATGGCACTTAACAGGTAGAATTTAGTGTTAGGTTCCCGTCTTACAGAGATCGCCTTGACGTGTGGCAGGCAGGCTCAAATAATTTTGTACAAAATTGCGGTAATCTTGGAGCGGACAGAGCCAGCCGGGTAAGTACTACTTAAATTGGCTTCCACGGACAAGAGAAAGTGCAGGGGGCCGGGGGTAGGTATATATCACCTCCAGAGAAGGAGGGATTACTGATCTGCCCCCTCCATTTATTGTTGAAAGAAGGTGTACTTGGGGTTAACCTTGCTGTCCCTTCTTGCTCAACCCGCAAACCCATAATTAATTATAGGGGCAATGGGAGGGGGACTACCATACCCTAAGCACCCTCCCTAATCTGTCGGGCGCTTGCCAATTTTGTGGAAGCAGGTATATCACACCCCTCAATCAGTATTTTGTGGAAACAAGTATATAGAATAACTGAATCAATATTTGGTGGAAGCAGGTATATAGCACCCCTTAATCTGTATTTTGTGGAAGCAGGCATATCAAACCCCTTAATCAGTATTTTGTGGAAGCAGGTATATCGCATCCCTAAATCAGTATTTTGTGAAAGCAGGTATATCAAACCTCTTAATCAGTATTTTGTGGAATCAGGTATATCGCACCCCTCAATCAGTATTTTGTAGAAACAGGTATATCGCACCTATCAATAAATATTTTGTGGAAACAGGTATATAGAACACCTAAATCAATATTTGGTGGAACCAGGTATATCGCACCACTCAATCAGTATTTTGTGGAAGCCGGTGTATCTCAGGTCTCAATTAATATTTGGTGTAAGCAGGTATATTGCACCCCTCAATCTGTATTTTGTGGAAATAGATATATAGAACCCCTTAATCAGTATTTTGTGGAAGCAGGTATATCACACCCCTCAATCAGTATTTCGTGGAAACAGGTATATAGAACCCCTGAATCAATATTTTGTGAAAGCAGGTATACACCCCTCAATCAGTATTTTGTGGAAGACGGTGAATCGCAGGCGTCAATAAATATTTGGTGGAAGCAGATATATCGCACCCCTCAATATGTATTTTGTGGAAGCAAGTATATAGAACCCCTTAATCAGTATTTTGTAGAAGCAGGTCAATCTGTATTTTGTGTAAATAAAAAATCTCAAACCCCTTAATTAGTATTTTGTGGAAGCAGGTATATAGAACCCCTTAATCAGTATTTGTAGAAACAGGTATATTGCACCCCTCAATCAGTATTTTTCTGGAAGCCGGTGTATCTCAGGTCTCAATTAATATTTGGTGGAAGCAGATATATTGCACCCTCAATCAGTATTTTGTGGAAACAGATATAGAGAACTCCTTAATCAGAATTTTGTAGAAGCAGGTATATCAAACCCCTAAATCAGTATTTCGTGGAAACAGGTATATAGAACCCCTGAATCAATATTTTGTGAAAGCAGGTATATCGCATCCCCTCAATCAGTATTTTGTGGAAGACGGTGTATCGCAGGCGTCAATGAATACTTGGTGGAAGCAGATATATCGCACCCTTCAATCTGTATTTTGTGGAAGCAAGTATATAGAACCCCTTAATCAGTATTTTGTAGAAGCAGGTCAATCTGTATTTTGTGGAAGCAACTATATAGAACCCCTTAATCAGTATTTTGTAGAAGCAGGTATATCACACCCATCAATTAATATTTTGTGGAAACAGGTATATAGAACACCTGAATCAATATTTGGTGGAAGCAGGTATATCGCACCCATCAATCTGTAATTTGTGGAAGCAGGTATATCAAACCCCTTAATTAGTGTTTTGTGGAAGCAGATATATCGCACCCCTCAATCAGTATTTTGTGGAAGCAGGTATATAAAACCCCTTAATCAGTATTTTGTAGAAGCAGGTATATCGCACCCCTTAATCAGTATTTTGTGGAAACAGTTATATACAACACCTGAATCAATATTTGTTAGAAGGAGGTATATCACACCCCTCAATCAGTATTTTGTGGAAGCCGGTGTATCGTAGGCCTCAATCAATATTTGGTGGAAGCAGGTATATTGCACCGCTCAATCAGTATTTTGTGGGAGCAGGTATATCCCACCCCTCAATCAGTATTTTATGGTAACAGGTATATAGAACACCTGAATCAATATTCAGTGGAAGCAGGTATATTGCACCCCTCAATCACTATTTTGTGGAAGCTGGTATATCACAGGCCTCAATCAATATTTGGTGGAAGCAGGTGTTTCGCACTCATCAATCAGTATTTTGTGGAAGCAGGTATATCAAACCCCTTAATCAGTTTTTAGTGGAAGCAGGCATATTTCACCCCTCAATCAATATTTTGTGAAAGCAGGTATATCGCACCCCTCAATCATTATTTTGTAAAAGCAGGTATATAGAACCTCTTAATCAGTATTTTGTAGAAACAGGTATATCGCACCCCTCAATCAGTATTTTGTGGAAGCTGGTGTATCGCAGGCCTCAATCAATATTTGGTGGAAGCAGGTATTATGCACCCCTCAATCAGTATTTTGTGGAAGCAGGTATATCAAACCCCTTAATCAGTATTTAGTGGAAGCAGGCATATTGCACCCCTCAATCAGTATTTTGTAGAAGAAGGTATATCGCACCCCTCAATCAGTGTTTTGTGGAAACAGGTATATAGAACACCTAAATCAATATTTGATGGAAGCAGGTATATTGCACCCCTCAATCTGTATTTTGTGTAAACAGGAATATCAAACCATCTAATCAGTATTTGTAGAAGCAGGTATATCGCACCCCTCAATCAGTATTTTGTGGAAACAGTTATATACAACACCTGAATCAATATTTGGTAGAAGGAGGTATATCACACCCCTCAATCAGTATTTTGTGGAAGCCGGTGTATCATAGGTCTCAATCAATATTTGGTGGAAGCAGGTATATTGCACCCCTCAATCAGTATTTTGTGGAAGCAGGTATATCCCACCCCTCAATCAATATTTTGTGGAAACAGGTATATAGAACACCTGAATCAATATTCAGTGGAAGCAGGTATATTGCACCCCTCAATCACTATTTTGTGGAAGCTGGTATATTTTACAGGCCTCAATCAATATTTGGTGGAAGCAGGTGTTTCGCACTAATCAATCAGTATTTTGTGGAAGCAGGTATATCAAACCCCTTAATCAGTTTTTAGTGGAAGCAGGCATATTTCACCCCTCAATCAATATTTTGTGAAAGCAGGTATATCGCACCCCTCAATCATTATTTTGTAAAAGCAGGTATATAGAACCCCTTAATCAGTATTTTGTAGAAACAGCTATATCGCACCCCTCAATCAGTATTTTGTGGAAGCCGGTGTATCGCAGGCCTCAATAAATATTTGGTGGAAGCAGATATATCGCACCCCTCAATATGTATTTTGTGGAAGAAAGTATATAGAACCCCTTAATCAATATTTTATAGAAGCAGGTCAATCTGTATTTTGTGGAAGCAAGTATGTAGAACCCCTTAATCAATATTTTGTAGAAGCAGGTCAATCTGTATTTTGTGGAAGCAACTATATAGAACACATTAATCAGTATTTTGTAGAAGCAGGTATATCACACCCATCAATCAATATTTTGTGGAAACAGGTATATAGAACACCTGAATCAATATTTGGTGGAAGCAGGTATATCGCACCCCTCAATCTGTATTTTGTTGATGCAGGTATATCAAACCCCTTAATTAGTATTTTGTGGAAGCAGGTATATTGCACCCCTTAATCAGTATTTTGTGGAAGCAGGTATATAGAACCCCTTAATCAGTATTTTGTAGAAGCAGGTATATCGCAACCCTCAATCAGTATTTTGTGAAAACAGTTATATACAACACCTGAATCAATCATTGGTGGAAGCAGGTATATCACACCCCTCAATCAGTATTTTGTGGAAGCCGGTGTATCGTAGGCCTCAATCAATATTTGGTAGAAGCAAGTATATTGCACCCCTCAATAAGTATTTTGTGGAAGCCGGTGTATCGCAGGCCTTCATCAATATTTGGTGGAAGCAGGCATATTGCACCCCTCAATCACTATTTTGTGGAAGCAGGTATATAGAACCCTTTAGTCAGTATTTTGTAGAAGCAGGTATATCCCACCCCTCAAACAGTATTTTGTGGAAACAGGTATATAGAACACCTGAATCAATATTTGGTGGAAGCAGGTATATCGCACCCCTCAATCAGTATTTTGTGGAAGCTGGCATATCGTAGGCCTCAATCAATATTTGGTGGAAGCAGGTTTTTTACACACATCAATCAGTATTTTGTGGAAGCAGGTATATCAAACCCCTTAATCAGTATTTAGTGGAAGCAGGCATATTGCACCCCTTAATCAGTATTTTGTGGAAGCACTTATATCGCACCCCTCAATCATTATTTTGTAAAAGCAGATATATAGAACCCCTTAATCAGTATTTTGTGGAAGCAGGAATATCGCACCCCTCAAACAGTATTTTGTGGAAACAGGTACATAGAACCCCTGAATCAATATTTTGTGGAAGCAGGTATATCACACCGCTCAATCAGTATTTTGTGAAAGCCAGTGTATCGCAGGCCTCAATCAATATTTGGTGGAAGCAGGCATATTGCACCCCTCAATCACTATTTTGTGGAAGCAGGTATATAGAACCCTTTACTCAGTTTTTTGTAGAAGCAGTTATATCCCACTCCTCAATCAGTATTTTGTGGAAACAGGTATATAGAACACCTGAATCAATATTTGGTGGAAGCAGGCATATCGCACCCCTCAATCAATATTTTGTGGAAGCTGGTGTATCGCTTGCCTCAATCAATATTTGGTTGAAGCAGATATTTCGCACCCCTCAATGAATATTTTGTGGAAGCAGGTATATTAAACCCCTTTAATCAGTATTTAGTGGAAGCAGGCACATCGCACCCCTCAATCAGTATTTTGTGGAAGCAGGTATATCGCAACCCTCAATCTATATTTTGTCAAAGCGGTTATATCAAACCCCTTAATCAGTATTTTGTGGAAGCAGGAATATCGCACCCCTCAATCAGTATTTTGTGGAAGCAGGTATATTAAACCTTTTTAATCAGTATTTAGTGGAAGCAGGCACATCTCACCCCTCAATCAGTATTTTGTGGAAGCAGGTATATCGCAACCCTCAATCTATATTTTGTCAAAGCGGTTATATCAAACCCCTTAATCAGTATTTTGCGGAAGCAGGAATATCGCACCCCTCAATCAGTATTTCGTGGAAACAGGTATATAGAACCCCATAATCAATATTTTATGGAAGCAGGTATATCACAGCGCTCAATCAGTATTTTGTGGAAGCCAGTGTATCGCAGGCCTCAATAAATATTTGGTGGAAGCAGGTATATCGCACCCCTCAATCTGTATTTTGTGGAAGCTAGTATATAGAACCCCTTAATCAGTATTTTGTAGAAGCACGTCAATCTGTATTTTGTGGAAGCAACTATATAGAACCCCTTAATCAGTATTTTGTAGAAGCAGGTATATTGCACCCCTCAAGCAGTATTTTGTGGAAACAGGTAAATAGAACACATGAATCAATATTTGTTGGAAGCAGGTATATCGCACTCCTCAATCTATAATTTGTGGAAGCAGGTATATCGCACCCCTCAATCACTATTTTGTGGAAGCTGGTGTATCGCAGGCCTCAATCAATATATGGTGGAAGCAAGTATTTCGCACCCCTCAATCATTATTTTGTAAAAGCAAGTATATAGAACCCCTTAATCAGTATTTTGTAGAAGCAGGTATATCACACCCATCAATCAATATTTTGTGGAAACAGGTATATAGAACACATGAATCAATATTTGGTGGAAGCAGGTATATCGCACTCCTCAATCTATAATTTGTGGAAGCAGGTATATCGCACCCCTCAATTACTATTTTGTGGAAGCTGGTGTATCGCAGGCCTCAATCAATATATGGTGGAAGCAGGTGTTTCGCACCTCTCAATCATTATTTTGTAAAAGCAAGTATGTAGAACCCCTTAATCAGTATTTTGTAGAAGCAGGTATATCACACCCCTTAATCAGTATTTAGTGGAAGCAGGCATATCGCACCCCTCAATCTGTATTTTGTGGAAGCAGGTATATCGCACCCCTCAATCATTATTTTGTAAAAGCAGGTATATAGAACCCCTTAATCAGTATTTTGTAGAAGCAGGTATATCACACCCCTTAATCAGTATTTAGTGGAAGCAGGCATATCGCACCCCTCAATCTGTATTTTGTGGAAGCAAGTATATAGTACCCCTTAATCAGTATTTTGTAGAAGAAGGTAAAATCTGTATTTTGTGGAAGCAAGTATATAGAACCCCTTAATCAATATTTTGTGGAAACAGGTATATAGAACACCTGACTCAATATTTGGTGGAAGCAGGTATATTGCACCCCTCAATCTGTATTTTGTGGAAGCAGGGTATCAAACCCCTTAATTAGTATTTTGTGGAAGCAGGTATATCACACCCCTCAATCAGTATTTTGTGGAAGCAGGTATATAGAACCCCTTATTCAGTATTTTGTGAAAGCAGGTATATCTCACCCCTCAATCAATATTTTTTGGAAGCCGGTGTATCGTAGGCCTCAATCAATATTTGGTGGAAGCAGGCATATTGCACCCCTCAATCACTATTTTGTAGAAGCAGGTATATAGAACCCTTTAGTTAGATTTTTGTAGAAGCAGGTATTTCCCACTCCTCAATCAGTATTTTGGGGGGGCAACAGGTATATCACACCCGTTCCAGGTAGTTGTTCCAATATCGCTTGTCCCTCTATATAACTGCGGTATCGTAGCAGAACCGCACACTACTGCTGCACAATACAAATGCACCATAATATACATGTACTTTCTATGTTAGAAAGTATATTATAAGTACACTCACCTAAAGAATTATTAGGAACACCTGTTCTATTTCTCATTAATGCAATTTTCTAGTCAACCAATCACATGGTAGTTGCTTCAATGCATTTAGGGGTGTGCTCCTGGTCAAGACAATCTCCTGAACTCCAAACTGAATGTCAGAATGGGAAAGAAAGGTGATTTAAGCAATTTTGAGCGTGGCATGGTTGTTGGTGCCAGACGGGCCGCTATGAGTATTTCACAATCTGCTCAGTTACTGGGATTTTCACGCACAACCATTTCTAGGGTTTACAAAGAATGGTGTGAAAAGGGAAAAACATCCAGTATGCGGCAGTCCTGTGGGCAAAAATGCCTTGTGGATGCTAGAGGTCAGAGGAGAATGGGCCGACTGATTCAAGCTGATAGAAGAGCAACGTTGACTGAAATAACCACTCGTTACAACCGAGGTATGCAGCAAAGCATTTGTGAAGCCACAACACGCACAACTTTGAGGCGGATGGGCTACAACAGCAGAAGACCCCACCGGGTACTACTCATCTCCACTACAAATAGGAAAAAGAGACTGCAATTTGCACAAGCTCACCAAAATTGGACTGTTGAAGACTGGAAAAATGTTGCCTGGTCTGATGAGTCTTGATTTCTGTTGAGATATTCAAATGGTAGAGTCCGAATTTGGCGTAAACAGAATGAGAACATGTTTCCATCCTCTGATGGCTACTTCCAGCAGGATAATGCACCATGTCACAAGGCTCGAATCATTTCAAATTCGTTTCTTGAACATGACAATGAGTTCACTGTATGGCCCCCACAGTCACCAGATCTCAACCCAATGGCCCCCACAGTCACCAGATCTCAACCCAATAGAGCATCTTTGGGATGTGGTGAAACGGGAGCTTCGTGCCCTGGATGTGCATCCCTCAAATCTCCATCAACTGCAAGATGCTATCCTATCAATATGGGCCAACATTTCTAAAGAATGCTATCAGCACCTTGTTGAATCAATGCCATGTAGAATTAAGGCAGTTCTGAAGGCAAAAGGGGGTCCAACACTGTATTAGTATGGTGTTCCTAATAATTCTTTAGGTTAGTGTATATCACACCCCTCAGTATATCACACCTATCAATAGCACAGCTATACCAGTCCTTTTGTGGCCCTATTAGCTAGTGTTTGGTGTCCCTAACAGTCTGTCCCTGCTCCACAAAGCAACCTCTCCCTACACAGGCAAAACACAGAATGCAAAATGGCTGCCAGATCGGGTTCTGTTATAGGGTGAGAGTGTGTCCATGTGCTGAAACGTCTCAATTGGCTGTCCTGTCCCTTCTGATGGATATTTCATGAGTCAAAGTTCTGTGCAATGCAAAAAAATATGGCGCATGCGAACATCGCCATATATTCACATATTTGGCGAATCGCGAACGAGCTAAGTTTGCTGCGAGATAAACACCAGGTGAACCGCAAGTCCATCTCTACAGGGGAAGAGGAGGCAGTGGTGTGACCTGCAGACATTGATTGTGGACCCAGGTATTCGGCCCAACTATTAGGGTGATTTGAAGATATGTGGCGGAACATGCTGGGGGTTGTGTGGTTGCTAGTGTTCACTCCCCTGCTCATTTTGTTAAGGCACAGGTTGCAAATGACAATTCTTTTATCTTCCCCTCTTTAATCAAAAAAGCGCCAGACTGCGGAACACCTACCCCTTGACAAGGGAGATTGCCACAAGTAAGTGCTCCGGAAAACAGTTGCGGGCCTGTTTGGTGTGGCCTGACTTCTCCCTTTTACCACCCCACTGCCTCTTCCAGCCTGTTGCGGTGCTGCGGATTCCTCCCCCTCTGTACTGCTGTCCTCGCTCGGCTTGTCACCTTCCCAGGTTGGGTCAGTGATTTCATCATCCACCACCTCCTTTTCCACTTCCTCACTCTGCTCATCCTCCTGACTTGTTGACCTAACAACAACCTCACTTATTGGCAACTGTGTCTCATCCTCATCATGGACCTCTTGAGACACTAATTACCGTTGACTTATTGGCAACTGTGTCTCATCATCATCATCCACCTTGTGAAACACTAATTGCCGTTTCCCACCATCATCATTTTGTAACTGTGGATGCTCAAGAGTTTGGGCATCAGTGCATGTGATCTCCTCTTGTCCCTCTTCAAACGGGCTTGGCGAGAGGCCCAAATCAAGGAATGGCGACGAAAACAGCTCCTCAGCATATCCGAGTGTGGGATCATAAAGAATTCCAGGGAATGTCAAAGCTATTTGGGATGTGCAAGCGTTATACAGGAGATTTAGCGCAAATAATGTCGCTGCTGTCACCAGCGGCTAAGAAAAAATTACAGGGAATATAACAGCTATTTGAGATGTGCAAACGTTATACAGGAGATGTAGCACAGGTAATGTCGCTGCTGTCACCAGCGACTAATAAAAAATTACACGGAATGTAACAGCTATTTGGGATGTGCAAACGTTATACAGGAGATGTAGCGCAGGTAATGTCACTGCTGTCACCAGCGGATAACGTTATACAGAAGATGTAGAGCAGGTAATGTTGCTGCTGTCACCAGTGGCTAACGTTATACAGGAGATGTAGCGCAGGTAATGTCGCTGCTGTCACCAGCGGCTAATGTTATACAGAAGATGTAGCGCAGGTAATGTCACTGCTGTCACTAGCGGCTAACGTTATACAGGAGATTTTCTTCAACTGGATCAAAACAGCCCTGTGTTAACAAGGGTGTACCTCCTTAATATGTATATCAACAAAGAGAGAATCGGTACAACATATTACCCAATAAAGTTAAATTTTATTATGACATAAAACAACATACAAACACAAATGTAGAGACCATACAGCGTGCCTCGAGAGGCAGTCCACAATACATCCACCGCTAGTAAATATAAATCGTTTCAATTTCTGCAATCACATTGAGGATGTTGTGAGTGCAGGGTCTAGATCAGCATATTATATTGAAAGCTGTATCTAGCCAAAATGTCACAACTATCTCCACTGTGAAGCGCATGAGGCATAGGTGCATATCGGGTGTAAGCAGCATCCATATATTCTGATCCTACCCATCCAAACAGTTAAGTTTATCATACATGATCAAAGTGAATATATCGGACCGATCTGAATTGCTCACTTACCCGATATTCAGTGGCGTGCGTGTGGGCTGTCTCTATCTGGCGTACTCCTCGACGTACGTTTCGCTAGTGCTTCTTCAGGAGGATTCATTTCTAATGGCTAGGGAGGTCTTTTAAAGTAACTAGTGACCAATAGCTGTCAATCCCTGCGTCATGTGATTCTATTACTGATGATTCCTATAGCGGCACATTCTGTAATCGCCGGATATGGGTGCATACGTGACTTCCGCCCTTCCATCAGCGCAATCCAAGTGAGGGCAGACGACGTCTGACGTCACCCCGATCACGCCCGTTGGGACGGCAGAAGTCCCGCCATCCTCGATCCGCGATGCGCACAGGAATCACCAGGTTATCCATCCTCATAAAATTGTTATATGTGGGGATAATTTCTTATCTGTGTATCTATTATTAGTCTTAGTCTTCCATTTCTCCTATGTGTCAGTTTATACATTATGCAAAGATCAATCCGGCACACCACTGAATATGGTCGTGCCGAAACTCAGATCGCGTCCTTATCCCTTTAAAGTTTTTTCTATATTACACAGTTCCCATATTTATCTATGCAAGACATAATACTACATCCAACAAATATATATAATAATAATAATGAATCCATAAATCAGATAAGAGAATATAAAACTAGAGGGGTCAATATCAATCGCAGTGTGATGTCTCCTATTCAAATGGATATAGGCAACACACGCATGGATCAGTGCTGGGAGTGCAAATGCCTTCCCATGCTGCATGCAAGGCATATATATGTGCCCGCATAAAATGCGTACACACTCATATATGTCAATGTGGCATATCTGTGTCCCTCACCGGGTCCATCCAGTATCACTTTTCATGCGTGTATTGGCACATCCATATACATCATATCAAAGTCATCCATGAGCGTGTGAGATACCCATCATGAATCCAATCAATATCTCTATCTCACACACCCATGAGTGTGCCGTCAAATACATGTGTCAAAGTGCCATGTGCATAAAGTGCATCTTATCTATCATTCATGTAAATATAAATACAAGTACATATTAGATCTCAGATATTCAACCCATTTTATAGTCATACATATTTAAAGTGCCGTGCATAAATCTTACTATCAATAGCCCTCACTTGGATCGCGCTGATGGAAGGGCGGAAGTAACGTATGCACCCATATCCGGCGATTACGGAATGCGCCGCTATAGGAATCATCAGTAATAGAATCACATGACGCAGGGATTGACAGCTATTGGTCACTAGTTACTTTAAAAGACCTCACTAGTCATTAGAAATGAATCCTCCTGAAGAAGCATTAGCGAAATGTGCGTCGAGGAGTACGCCAGATAGAGACAGCCCACACGCACGCCACTGAATATCGGGTAAGTGAGCAATTCAGATCGGTCCGATATATTCACTTTGATCATGTATGATAAACTTAACTGTTTGGATGGGTAGGATCAGAATATATGGATGCTGCTTACACCCGATATGCACCTATGCCTCATGCGCTTCACAGTGGAGATAGTTGTGACATTTTGGCTAGATACAGCTTTCAATATAATATGCTGATCTAGACCCTGCACTCACAACATCCTCAATGTGATTGCAGAAATTGAAACGATTTATATTTACTAGCGGTGGATGTATTGTGGACTGCTTCTCGAGGCACGCTGTATGGTCTCTACATTTGTGTTTGTATGTTGTTTTATGTCATAATAAAATTTTACTTTATTGGGTGATATGTTGTACCGATTCTCTCTTTGTTGATAGTTATACAGGAGATGTAGCGCAAGTAATGTTACTGTTGTCAAAAACTCACAGAAAAAAGTAGCCTAAATGGGTGAAAATGCTCCAAACCCAGACACTGTGGCGTGTCTATAACCGGGTGAGCAATTCCTCCGCATGCGGTCCGCAGACAACGGCAATACCCAGCAAAAAATGCGTACAATGGAGGATGCCGGTGTGGACCGCATGCACCACAAGAACATCTTACACAAAATGATACACGGGCAGGTTAGTGGTAGGACCCCATGCGTGCTGAGACACCGTGACGTGGTGCATGAGCGGCTCCGATATGTTCCTGACTGGAAGATATTGGCAAAGTTCTCAGCTTTTAACATCGGCCAGAGGAATTAGCTAGTATTGTCAGTTGCGTATCATTTTGGTGCATTTTTTGCAGTGAATTGTGTAATGTTATTGCTATCACCAGCAGCTAATGTTATACAGGAGATGTAGCGCAGGTAATGTCGCTGCTGTAACCAGCGGCTAACGTTATACAGGAGATGTAGCGCAGGTAATGTCACTGTCCGCAGCATCTACGGAAAAAGTACACTGGATGACACAGATATTTTTAGGATGCGCAAACGTTATACAGGAGATGTAGCGCAGGTAATGTAACTGTCCGCAGCGGACACCCTCTACGAAAAAAGTGCACTGGATGTCACAGATATTTTTAGTATGCGCACACATTAAACAGGAGATGTAGCGCAGATAATGTCGCTGTCCGTAGCGTCTACGGAGAAAGTACACTGGATGTCACAGCTATTTTTAGTATGCGCACACATTAAACAGGAGATGTAGCGCAGATAATGTCGTGGCCCGCATCGTCTACAGAACAAGTACACTGGATGTCACAGATATTTTTAGGCTACGCACACGTTACACAAGAGATGTAGCGCAGATAATGTTGCTGTCTGCAGCGGCCAAACAATTGCAAGCTATTTAGCGCAGCTTGCGCTAAAAAATATATATTGCTGCCAGATACAAAAATAGTCCTTAAAAGGACTTTTGGGTCTCTATAATTGCACGCAATTTAGCACAAGTTGTGCAAAAAATATATATTGCTGCCAGACATAACAATAGTCCTTAAATGGACTTTTGGGTCTCTAACACCAACCCTGCCTAACAAAAAAATTAAATTCAATTCTTTACACTTGTCCCTTCTACAGCACAGCTCTTCCTGACTAAGACTGAGCCGAACCACGTGTCATTGGGTGCTTTATAGCACCCTATGACGCGTTCTGGCCAGCCAATCACTGCAATGCCAGTAACCAGCTTGGCTACGGCATTACAGTTAGTGGCAGTACTTACCAGCACGCTTATTGGCTGCATAGCAGCCAACAAACTTGCGGGGAGGAGACTCGAGCATCACGCTCAAGCACGCGCGGTACTCGGCCATACACCGCGATGTGCCGAGCATCTCGATGCTTGAGCCCAACTGGTGTTAGGCCAAGCATGCTCGATCAACACTACTGAAAACCTTTGGGTTCATCTTACAGACAAATTTGGGGGAACTTCATAACAAACCTGGTTCATTATGAACTGATTCACTCAGGGCTCATATAGAGAGCACTGTCTCTCTTCGCTACTGAAGATGGACTGGAGACAGGCTCATAGACTTTTTATTGAGCCCATCTTAAGCAGCAAGAAGAGTGAGAGGACTATTTGAGATTTTCTTTCTCCTCATTCTAGCTTTCATTGGGGGTCTCAGCATTCAGACCCAATCAATCAAAACCTATGATATGTGATTATGACATAGCAAGAGTTTTTTTTAAGGGTAAAATGAGATGCATGATTCGTTGGCACTGCGGCAAACCTTCGCTTCACCACTGGTCACATGGAGGAGGCAGGGGCTGCGGTATCTCGCAATCTGGTGGTGCGCGGCTTGTCAGGTACAAAAATGATTCCACAAATAGAGATAAATAAGCAGCACTCACCATTCGATGCAAATATTTATTTTACTGGGTACAGAGAGGGGGATAACAAAAACAGTGCAATCACAGGAACATGGCGACGGCCGTTTCGCGTATCACCGCTTCATCTGGCCAATACTGTCAACCCTTTGATGCAAATGACATAATCTTTTATGCGCCACGCACGCTAACTTAGGCGCGTGATGTTGGCGTAGACAGTCGCATAACTTTGCGAATATAGGCTACGTCAGCATCAGGGGTTATACATCAATGTTACAAAATAAGATGTCCATGAAACATTAAAAACAACAGCAAACAACATACATAGAATATTGAGACATCACAGAAAGACACTCATATCAAGTTTTTCATTCAGTCCCAGAGGGCCCGTGGCATTAGAACGTAAGATCCATCTACCTTCTTTTCTTAGTAGTTCCCGTCCTCTATCGCCCCCTCTCGGAGGATTCTGAACAACCTCTAAACCTGTGAATCTGAGGACTGAGCTATATCCGTTATATATGTATATGTTCTATAAGGCGTGGGACACCCCTACCAGTGGTAATAGAACATATATGTTCGCGGATGCGTTCAAAAAGACATCGGACCGTCTTACCGATCTAGAATCTACCACAACTGCAATAGATTAGGTACACTACATATTTGCTCCTACATGTAATTAGTGTGTTCACTTTATGATTGATACCTCCGAAGGATATGTGAGACCACTGGGGATTATACCTGCAAAAAGAGCAGCTACCGCATCTTCTATTGCCTTTTGGTGACCACCCATCCAGCCAAGTGCGTTTTTTTGTTTCTTTGAAATGGCTGCGGACCAATTTGTCACGTAACGTATGGCACCTCCGAAATGCAATCAAGGGACGGGAGTCTCGCATATCCTTCAGATTGGTATCACTGGCTACAATGTTCCAGTTATCTCTGACGACCTTTTTGATTATGTCGGCCATTGGGCTGTACCTAAATGAGAATACAAAGGGGCGGGGTGTCTCGCTGGTTTTTGTTTTTGTATTTGGTAAGGGCTCAGGACATGAATGTGTTTTTCGGCCTACAGCGGTCGCTTTTTCCATGGCTTTGTTAAGTAATTTAAGGGGATAACTCCACAATCTTAACCGTTTTTTTAAATCCATGGCTTGTTTATTGTAGCTATCCTCTGATTTATTTATGCGTGCCAAGCGTCTAAATTGGCCATAGGGTACGGCACTTTTCACAGCTGTCGGATGATAACTCAATGCAATAGAGAATTGGTTGCCGTGGGCTTACAGAAGCCCTCGGTCACCAATTCTCCATTGCTCACGCAGATGAGCACGTCCAGAAACTCTAGTTTATCCCCTCCAAATTTATAAGTAAAGCGCATGTTCATGTCATTCTCCTTATTTAGATGATTCACAAATTGCTTGAATGTGTGTTCAGTGCCCCGCCATACGATGAACACATCGTCTATAAAGCGCAGATATGTCTGTATATATTTAACATAGGGGTTGGACACAGAATACACATATCTATCCTCGAACCGTGACAGGTATAGGTTGGCGAATGTGCATGCGACCGGAGTGCCCATCGCGGTGCCAACATTTTGTTTAAACCACGTATTCCCGAACATAAAGGCATTATTTTTCAAAATGAATTCTAGACCATTTCTGATGAAACTCTTAAAGACCTTGCTTTTGTCTGTATTTTCTAGAATTTCCATCACTGCTAGAATGCTTCTGTCCTGTGGGATACGCGTATAAAGACCCTCCACATCCAGGGACACTAAATGAAATTCCTCCTGCCACTGGAAGGAGTCCAGTGCCAGGAGGAGATCAGATGTGTCCCTGAGGTGTGAGGGTGCCATTTTTACTAGCGGTCTTAGTAACCAATCTATATACCTGGACAATGGTTCAGTCATTGAGCCCATATTAAGCAGCAAGAAGAGTGAGAACACTATTTGAGATTTTCTTTCTCCTCATTCTAGCTTTCATTGGGGGTCTCAGCATTCAGACCCAATCAATCAAAACCTATGATATGTGGTTATGACATAGCAAGAGTTTTTTTTTAAGTACAGGGACACTAATGGAAGGCATAAATTCTTGAAATGGAATGGACAGTATAGTTTTGAATTCCTACAAAGAAAAATGTCAAAAGGTTCACCTCACTTTTAAAAAGAAAATAGATCTACAAAACAGATGGCAGCTGTATATAACCTGATACCTTTTTTCGAATATGTCAAACGGATGCTTAAATTGCACAGAGATTTCCAGTAGTCCCATGCCAGTATTTTCGTTGCTGAAGCTGTGACTAAGTCAATCACAAGCCATGACGGTCAAATGCCATATTTGCTAACAACATGGCTGCAGCAGATTTAAAAGGTGATTACTTTATTTTTTTCTTATGTTGTTCCAAATGCAGCTGCAGTCCAGAAAACCATTGTTAATCCCCACATACAATGTTTTCTTTTTTCAAGATACAGTGATGCTTTCGGTGGCTTACTAAGACACGTTTATAATCTGTTATTAAAATATGTCATTTTTTTACTGCTGGAAGGTTTAACCTCTCTCTGACCATGTTCGAGTACAATGTATTGTAATACTTTCTATTACTGATACACTACTGAGGGACTAGCAGTAAATATCAGTCTAATACTCCCTTTAGGGTTTGAAGGTCAGGATTTCATTTAATAAAAAGTTTCAACCACAGATCCTGCTATCCAATATTTAGGCTTAGCTTTGAAACCTTAGCTCCTTAATAGAGCTCATGTTTTTAATTTAAAATATATGGAAGTCTATTGATTTTTTTATAGGTCAGTACCTATCTTGCTTACAGAGTGAAATTTTTGATAACTTTAAATTGGGAAATGCGTATTATATTCCTGATAACAAAAAGGCCATTGAAGTTTGTTAATTCTAGTCTAATTGTCTTCAAAGAATGTATCTTGCTGTGGATCTGATTTTTTGGATCAATGGACTGTGAACAGTTGACAAAATAAATCTGAAATGCTTTACACTGACATGGGTATGAGGCCAAGGGAGTCCAGATGTCTTATACAGCACAGATGGGCTGGAAAGTGACTTGGCTATCGCAGCTATGAATCTTTTAGAAGAAGCAAGAACTAAGGCGAAACCTGGAAGGAATTGCTCTTTAACTGGGGAAAACACACCAAATGGACTAGTTGTCATTATGTTAATTCGTCTAAGTAGTCTAAATCAGAGAAACTTAAAGTCTTCACATTAAGAAAGTTACAGCAAATCTGCAATGATTGTGGCACCAAGAGCGGCTGTCAAGATCTGTGCCGCATATCAATTTTCAGAGATCTTTTATGGAAGTGTTTTACATAAACAAGTCACTACTGGGCATTAGTGTATAACATGGGGATGCAAATGAAGAATCTTTTCAAAATGCTTTCAATTATGACATGTCAAAGCTCATATTTCAAAGCAGATTGTTACAGTATATGTAATCCTGTGCTATAGTTATTGCTACTTCATTAGCTGTCTTATCATCCATGCATTGTATAAGTTATTAAAAATACTACATTTATGAAGAGCCAACTAAAGTATTTGACAAAGTCTAGAGCAGATTTTCAGTATAGCATTCACAATGTGATTATCATATGTATTGAAAATATTTTTACCTTCTGACCAACTGGTATTCAATACAACTTAGGAAAGTGTAGCCATTTTAAAAGAACTGTGTCATCAGAAATTTGCCTGAGCTGT
Organism: Bufo bufo; assembly: GCF_905171765.1. NCBI lineage: Eukaryota > Metazoa > Chordata > Amphibia > Anura > Bufonidae > Bufo > Bufo bufo. Next base: position 543,634,114 of record NC_053390.1, on the reverse strand, counting down.
TCTAACCAGCATTTAGAGAACATTCAGAGAATTACTTTACGACAGCCACATAGGTAATAAACACAGTGGACAGAAGGAGAAATTTCTAGGCATGCTCTGTGACCTGTGCAGAGGTCAGGAGGGGGCTGATAAGCTTTAACAATCATCTACCTTGAATGGTGGACCCTGTGTTATCTGTATATGTACAGTCAGGTCCATAAATATTGGGACATCGACACAATTCTAAAATTTTTGGCTCTATACACCACCACAATGGATTTGAAATGAAACAAACAAGATGTTCTTTAACTGCAGACTGTCAGCTTTAATTTGAGGGTATTTACATCCAAATCAGGTGAACGGTGTAAGAATTACAACAGTTTGCATATGTGCCTCCCACTTGTTAAGAGACCAAAAGTAATGGGACAGAATAATAATCATAAATCAAACTTTCACTTTTTAATACTTGGTTGCAAATCCTTTGCAGTCATTTACAGCCTGAAGTCATTGACTTGGCCATTGCATAACATTCCACTTCTTTCCCTTAAAAAACTCTTTGGTTGCTTTGCAGTATGCTTTGGGTCATTGTCCATCTGCACTGTGAAGCGCCGTCTAATGAGTTCTGAAGCATTTGGCTGAATATGAGCAGATAATATTGCCCTAAAATTCAGAATTCATCCTGCTGCTTTTGTCAGCAGTCACATCATCAATAAATACAAGAGAACCAGTTCCATTGGCAGCCATACATGCCCACACCATGACACTACCACCACCATGCTTCACTGATGAGGTGGTATGCTTAGGATCATGAGCAGTTCCTTTCCTTCTCCATACTCTTCTCTTCCCATCACTCTGGTACAAGTTGGTCTTGGTCTCATCTGTCCATAGGATGTTGTTCTAGAACTGTGAAGGCTTTTTTAGTTGTCATTTGGCAAACTCTAATCTGGCCTTCCTGTTTTTAAAGCTCACCAATGTTTTACATCTTGTGATGAAACCTCTGTATTCACTCTGGTGAAGTCTTCTCTTGATTGCTGACTTTGACACACATACACCTACCTCCTGGAGAGTGTTCTTGATCTGGCCAACTGTTGTGAAGGAAGTTTTCTTCACCAGGGAAATAATTCTTCGGTCATTCAGCACAGTTTTTTTTCCATGGTTTTCTGTGGTCTTCCAGGTCTTTTGGTGTTGCTGAGCTCACCGGTGCGTTCCTTCTTTTTAAGAATGTTCCAAACAGTTGTTTTGACCACGCCTAATGTTTTTACTATCTCTCTGATGGGTTTGTTTTGTTTTTTCAGCCTAATGATGGCTTGCTTCACTGATAGTGACAGCTCTTTGGGTCTCATATTGAGAGTTGACAGCAACAGATTCCAAATGCAAATAGCACACTTGAAATGAACTCTGGACATTTTATCTGCTCATTGTAATTGGGATAAAGAGGGAATAACACACACCTGGCCATGGAACAGCTGAGATGCCAATTGTCCCATTACTTTTGGTCCCTTAACAAGTGGGAGGCACATATTCAAACTGTTGTAATTCCTACACCGTTCACCTGATTTGGATGTAAATACCCTCAAATTAAAGCTGACAGTCTGCAGTTAAAGAGCATCTTGTTTGTTTCATTTCAAATCCATTGTGGTGGTGTATAGAGCCAAAAATGTTAGAATTGTGTCGATGTCCCAGTATTTATGGACCTGACTGTAGGTTATATGTGTCATTCCAATCCTGCTTGTAATGATAAGCAGATAACTGCAGTAAAGTCAACTGTACAGCTACAGACCATGAAGTGGTGCCTATTATTAGGTTTAGTGGACAATGCGAAAACTTTTCTTTTTAAATCTAGATATTGAAATGGGAAATTAAAAATAACATGACCAATTCTTTAAAAATACGTTTAACATAAAAACCTGATTTAAACAATCGATCATTTTCAGATGACACATTCCCTTTAACCCTTTCCAGACCTCCACTGTATCCAGCCTTTAAAAATGGCCGCTGGGTTTCTGCTGTTTTACACAGCAGAGGCCCGGGGCTAATGTCTATGATCATCAATAATGCCAATCGCAGCCAGATGACCTCAAATGTTGTGGTCAAATATGCTTGACAACATGGGCTAGATATATAAAATGAACTTGAAGCACTCCTTTAACATATTTTCTAGCTTAATTGTATTGGCAGAAAACTTCTTGATCCGTTAGATAGTTTCTCCACTGCCATCTGGTCTTAATTGTGTTCCCAGCAGAAAGCATTCACATCCAAGTGGACCTTCTCTAGATTGCTGGCCTGGGCTGCTTTCCCAGACAGTGCTGGGCTGAGCTTACAGACGTCTTTGCTGAGCTCTCCAAGCAGCTTGGGAGAAAAGGTCAGATAATCACCTGTAAGTGCCTCGATCTCCCCTGTGTTCCAGAATGATGCCCCGATGGCTATGGTGGACTAGCCAAACCTCTTATAGTAGTTGTAAATCTGGGTAACACTCTTCACAAATGGATCTTCAGATGTTTTAAAACTCTTCTTGCCTGTGATTGCAACATGCCAATCTAATATTGTCCCAACAAATAAGCAAATGAGTGTAACACCAGCCTCTGTACAGGCCAAAGCTTGGGCAAAGGAGAACAGCAGGCTTATATTGCAGTGTATGATGCCATACTGCTCTTCAAGTACCTTCCCAGCTTGTATTGCCTCCAGAGTAGTTGGCAGGTTGATCAAAGTCCTCTCCTTGTCTATCCCAACCTTCTTGTGACAAGCTATGAGATACTGTCACATTATACCATCCCATCCTTATTATAAGACAGACTGGCATCCACTTCTGTGGAAACAAGTCCTGGAATTTTCTTGAGGATTTCAACTCCAAATAAAATGAACAGTTTGTCCATGATATCATTCATCTGCTGCCCATCAGACTTGCCAAGCTTCTTTCCATGCTGGATAACATTATTGACCAGCTGCTGATATTCTGGCATTTGTGCTGTTGCCAATATCAGTGATGAGCGAAAAAAAAAAAAAAAAAAGATTATAATAAACGATAAAATCATTTAACATCATGGGCATTTTTAGGTCTGAAAACAATCTTACCAATAAAATATTTATCCCATACGGCGAAAGGCATAACAGAAAAAAAAAATGGCCGATTCAACTTTTGTCACTTCACCCCCAAAAAATGTATAAAAAGTCATCAAAAAGTCATACACACCCCACAATGACATAAAAAAAACCTCATCCTACAAAAATGTGTCCTTGCACAGCTCTGTAGACATAACCCAAAAAGTTTTGGGTGTCAGAAAATGGCAATGAAACAAAAAAATAAATTTTTTCCACAGTGCTTATTTTTGTTTCATTATTAACCCCTTACAGACCAGTTCCAAACATGTACTGTGCTGGCCAGGACTTTAAAGATGGTGCCCAACCTCGAGTACGGCAGGCTCCATAACCGCTGAGTGCCTGCTGTTTTAAACAGCAGACACCCAGGCCTAATGTCTGTCACTGGCTGTAATGCCGATTTCGGAATTTTAAACCTTCAGATGTCATGGTTAAACATGACCTCAGCACCTGGACGTGAAAAAACCTGGAAGCGTGCACTTATGGGTATGTTTCAGCTCCCGCCGGTGAGGATTGAGGGAGCCAGGGTCTGTGTATGGCAGCCTCTGTATTCCATAGGAACATACTAAGATCCTAATAGACTAATGCATTGAAGTCTATGAGAATAGCAGTCTAATGACTGCTTGTTATAGTTCCCTATGGGAAAAATATAAAAAAATATAAAAAATTTAAAGTAAAACAATAAAAAAATATTAATCACCCCCTTTTCCCCAAAATGAAAATAAAGATACAAAATCATTAAAAAAATACACATCATGGGCATTGTCGCATGCAAAAATGCCTGTACTATTAATACATAAAAATATTTATCCCATATGGCAAACGTCGCATAAGTTTTTTGGTCGCTTCACCTCTCACAAAAAATTATATAAAAACTGATCAAAAAGTCATACATACCCCAAAATGGTATTGATGGAAAGTACAGATCAGCCTGTAAAAATAGGACCTCATATAGCTCCATACACATAACTACAAAAAAGTTATAGGCACAGAAAATGCAAGAAAAACTATATATATGTGGTATTGCCTTAATTGTACTGACCCAGAGAATAAAAGTAACTGGTCCGTTTTACCACATAAAGATCGCCGTAAAAACAAAATCCATAAAACCGTTGTGGAATTGTGTTTTTTTTTTTTCAATTTCACCGCATATATAATTTTTTTCCAGCTCCCCAGTATATCATATGCAATATTAAATGGTGCAATTAGAAAGTGCAACTTATACCATAAAAAACAATTCCACATAAACCTATGTGAACAGAAAAATAAAAATGCTATGGCCCCGGAAAGACAGGGAGGGAAAAACTAAAAAGAAAAATGAAAAAACCTCCATGGCTGAAAGAGTTAAAAGACTATATAAAAGTGGCATCTTCGTAAATGCAGAGAATGCAGAGCCTCTAGGTGTAAGTCCTAGAGACTCATTTGCATATATAAAAAACTAACATTTTCTCAGCAATGTGGGCACATATCAATATGAGACCAACATAGATGTCTTCAGCTGCCAAGCACACATGCAACAGGTCAGCCAGTACTATTTTTCTGACAGATGCCCAAAATTTTTTAGATTTTTTTCAGTTTCACTCCACATATAATTGTACCCCTTTTTCCAATACATGATAAAATAACTGAAATGGTGCCATTAAAAATTTAACTTGATCCCACAAAAACAAGCTTGCACACTGTTAAATAAAAAAAAGTTAAAATGTTATGGCTCTTTTAAGATGGGATCTAAAAATGAAAATGAAAAAAAAAAAAATTGTTTATGGCAGGAACGGCTTGGCCTTAACTGTATGTGTCTACCTGGAGATATCAAATTAGCATTAGAGAAGTTGTAATTGATTCCAAGATTATTAGTGATAGAACCATTGGACAAGTGTAGAACCAATGCACAATCCTTCAACATTCTCAACTAATACAAGAATTGATGGAGAGTAAAATTGTCTAGTATTACCGTATTTATCGGCGTATAACACGCACTGGCGTATAACACGCACCCTTCATTTTAAGGGAAATTTCAGGAAAAAAAATTAAATTTCAAATTGTACTGCTATGGGGTGGGGGGATCTGTGGATGGAACTGTTATGGGGGGGATCTGTGGATGACACTGCTATATGTCATCCACAGATCCCCCTCATAACAGTGTCCATTTCAAATTGTACTGCTATGGGGTGGGGGGATCTGTGGATGGAACTGTTATGGGGGGGATCTGTGGATGACACTGCTATATGTCATCCACAGATCCCCCTCATAACAGTGTCCCCCAATACACCGGGCCTCTGCTCACCGAAGTATTTATAAACGTGAATCCTTATCCTGTTATTAAGCTGCCCTCTCCCATTTTCCCATGTACCCCTGTATCCCCACAGCACTTACGATTCACACGCTTCCATAGCAGGCAGAGCGGATAGCACCAGTAACGTCACTCACTGACGTCGCGCGCCTGCTCCGCCTGCTTCATTCATAAAGGGGGCGGAGCAGGCGCTCAACGTCAGTGAGTGACGTTACTGCTGCCGTCCGCTCTGCCTGCTATTGAAGCTTAAGTAAGTGCTATGGGGATACAGGGGGGACATGGGAACATGGGAGAGGGCAGCTTAATAACAGGATAAGGATTCACGTTTATAAATACTTTGGTGAGCGGCGGGGCCCGGTGTAAGAGTACAGTGACTGCACCGGGCCCCGCCCCTAGTTACGGACTCCAGCCCCTCCTCTCTCCCGGCTCATACAGCGCAATGAATATCGGCGTATAACATGCATACATGATTTGCCCCCTATTTTCAGGGGGAAAAAGTGCGTGTTATACGCCGATAAATACGGTATATTTAAACATTTACATTTAAAAAAAAATTAAGTTACAAGAAAAAAATAGTGTAACAAATTCAACTCCAGGTAATAATGGATGTGATTAATTTGGAAGAAAGCAGTTAAAATTTGAAAGCTTGTGATTAATGGCTACCTGAATTTTGCAGATGTGGTTCGAGGCGTCGGATGGTGCTCTAAGGTCTTCCCGTCATTAGATGTGCTAATTGCTGTCATTTCTTAAACACTGTACAAATATAAACTATGCCATCAATATATACAGTGTAACATATGGAGCATAATCATGTACTTGTTTCAAATGAAAAAGTCTACACTGTAGTGTGGCCCTGTTCATCATTGTAAAGGCAAGCAAAGTCAAAATACAAAGAACATAACCTTGTTGATTCAGCTAATTCAGATGAGACAAAAATGTGAAATGGATGAAAGAAAAGATAACATTTGATTGCAGCAGATGGTGAAAGATTATGCATACTTCAGAATTTGGTTCACTGGAAGCCATTGTCATGTACTGATGAGAATATCTTTACAGATTTTTAATGTCATGTACATATTAATGAATTTCTTTGCTGCCTTTTATTGCAACATATGACCTTTGCTTGTGATTTTCTTAAATTTGACAGATAGGCACATGTGTAAGCAGGTTCAATAAATGCAACTAACCATTTGTCTCAATATTTACAGAATCCATATAAAATACTGCTGGGTCAAAGTGGACAAATACAGATATGTTATGTTTTCTTTTCAGTCATACAGTGTTTGCTTCTGTTTATATTGTGAAATTTGAAAATCTCTTTCACAAGAAGCATAGTTTAGAATCTCCTTATCTCCCTATTAGTTCTTTTTAAAGGCATTCAATATTCCAGCGATAAAATGGTATCTCAGTAAAATATTCTAATCGCAAATTTTTATCGTGAATATATTACATTGCTGATTTTCGCAATCAAGTAAATAATGACTGGAGATCACAAATTCTCAAATTTACGGCAAATATTCGGCCAAAAATGTGCAAAATATCACAAATTCGAATATTGCCTATGCCCGTGTTTCTCTTGTTGATATGCCGCCCACAAGAGGTCTGCTGCGTGCCTTCTTTAGTGATGTGTTGAAGGACCTTGCTGACGTCTTTCTTGTGGGTGCGGTCTTCGTGACGTAATCTGTGGGCGGAGTTACGACTCTTCCAGTGGTGACATCCACCGATCACCTCTGATGTTTTGTGGGCGGTGTATTTTGTTTGTATAGCGCTGGTTTGGTCTCTCAGATATATTCTTTTTCAGGTATGGTATTTTTGGTTTAGTTTGTATGGTTGCTATGCCGACCCTAGCTGGTCTGTTAGGTGCCGCTTTAGTGTAGCGTTTGAGGACCTTCCTGACGTCACGTTTGTGGGTGCGGTCTTCATGACGTAATACAGGGGCGGAGCTATGAACTTCTAGCCATAAGTATTACGTTTCAATTGCGATGTCTTGTGGAGGGTGTGCATTGTTAGTGTTGCGCTAGTTCAGCCACTACAGTGTGTTTTTATGCGGGCATGGCAGTGTGATCACAGGAGTATATAAGAGAGTGCAATGGCCTACAATAGGAATTTATGTATATAGATACATAAAAGTGCGGGGCATGCAGAATGCGGGACATGTGGGAATGAATAAAGGGATGTGTATGTATATATATGTGTATGTGTGGGGTAAAAAACCCACACGTACAGGTTCATATAAATGAGAGTGAGCATAAGGTAAAAAATGGTTTAAAAAATGGAAAATACCAAATAAATTAATTGGGTAATTAGATAAAATAAAATAAAATAAAATAAAAAAAAAAAAAAAAAAAAATAAAAATTGATGAAAAATAATTGATGAAAAATAATAAAATAGATAAAAAAATATATAAAAATAAAAATAAATAAAATAAAAAATGATAATGTTAAAAAATAATAATAATGAACAATAATAGATAATAAATAATAATAGTGGTTGTGGGCGGCATATCAACAAGAGAAACACGTGCATTCATGTCTCCGCCCCCCCTCCCCTCCCACGCCCCCCCACGCCCCCAGAGGCCGAATTATCGCGCCCAAACAAATAGAATAAAAAGTCATAATGTTCACACCCACAATGTAATGACATATTGTCCTGATGAAGGGGGCAGTCCGCCCCTGAAACGCGTAGACCAATATAAATAAAGACCCACTTTATTTTATCTATTTGAGTCCTGTCTTCTGCAGCAGCGCCGCTTTTTATAAGGTTCATTTTTTATACCTATCCACTATTCTCCATACCCCGGATATCGTGCTCCACGAAAACGGGTAAGAACCTGGGCAGCAGCAGCAGTCATCCCCGCAAGCTGGACGGGCTTTTACCAGCACAAGCGATTCATAGGAGTTGTGACTCATCACAACCCAATACGGTAAGCACAATCAGTGCATTGTTGTTTTTAATATTATCATACGGTTCTACACACGAGGCGCTGCCTCCTGTCTTTCTCCTTTTCTTACTGGCAGCCATGGTAACCATTCAGAAAAAGCTAAACGTCGGATCCGATAATGCGCCGAAACGACGTTTAGCTTAAGGCCTGATCCGGATTAATGCCTTTCAATGGGCATTAATTCCGGATCCGGCCTTGTGGCAAGTATTCAGGATTTTTGACCGGAGCAAAAAGCGCAGCATGCTGCGGTATTTTCTCCGGCCAAAAAACGTTCCGTTCCGGAACTGAAGACATCCTGATGCATCCTGATGCATCCTGAACGGATTTATCTCCATTCAGAATGCATGGGAATAATCCTGATCAGGATTCTTCCGGCATAGAGCCCCGACGACGGAACTCTATGCCGGAACAGAACAACGCAAGTGTGAAAGAGCCCTAAGACATGTTTGTCCCTCTTGTTAGGCAACATTGTTTCACTCTGTGAAGGAGTGCATTCAGATAAGGAGAAAAACACAGCCGGATATAAAGTAGCAACACCACTATATAATTTATGCAAGTACAAGCACTTCCCTCACTCGTGCTAACAGTTGTCTAGCTGAGGTCAGTGCATAAACTGTAGTGATAAGCAGCAGAGGCAATATTCGAATTTGCGATATTTCGCGAATATTTGGGTGACTATTCGTCATATATTTGTCATATATTTAGATATATATTCATTTTCTTGATTGCGAAAATCAGCAATGTAATATGCGCGTATTGCGCATGCAATACAGGAGTGAGTCACTTTTGGTACATTTTTCAAGCTGCTAGAAGTTTCCTGAGACTGGAGAAAATGGTTGGCATGGCAGAACATTACAATAGCTTTATATGCAAATAGAGGGCTCCAATATATTCAGAATTGCGCAAATCGGCAATTAAAGATGCACATATTTTGGCGCAATACGGCAACTTCACATTTTAGCAGGTCTGACTACAAATTAGTGATTGGTGCACTATGTATTGTTGTGACATCACAGCACTATGTCTGTAGGATGTACAGTCAGGTCCATAAATATTGGGACATCGACATAATTCTAACATTTTTGGCTCTATACACCACCACAATGGATTTGAAATGAAACGAACAAGATGTGCTTTAACTGCAGACTGTCAGCTTTAATTTGAGGGTATTTACATCCAAATCAGGTGAACGGTATAGGAATTACAACAGTTTGGATATGTGCCTCCCACTTGTTAAGGGACCAAAAGTAATGGGACAAAATAATAATCATACATCAAACTTTCACTTGGTTGCAAATCCTTTTCAGTCAATTACAGCATGAAGTCTGGAATGCATAGACATCACCAGACGCTGGGTTTTATCCCTGGTGATGCTCTGCCAGGCCTCTACTGCAACTGTCTTCAGTTCCTGCTTGTTCTTGGGGCATTTTCCCTTCAGTTTTGTCTTCAGCAAGTGAAATGCATGCTCAATCAGATTCAGGTCAGGTGATTGACTTGGCCATTGCATAACATTATACTTCTTTCCTTTAAAAAACTCTTTGGTTGCTTTTGCAGTATGCTTTGGGTCATTGTCCATCTGCACTGTGAAGCGCCGTCCAATCAGTTCTGAAGCATTTGGCTGAATATGAGCAGATAATATTGCCCGAAACACTTCAGAACTCATCCTGCTGCTTTTGTCAGCAGTCACATCATCAATAAATTCAAGAGAACCAGTTCTATTGCAGCCATACATGCCCACGCCATGACACTACCACCACCATGCTTCACTGATGAGGTGGTATGCTTAGGATCATGAGCAGTTCCTTTTCTTCTCCATACTCTTCTCTTCCCATCACTCTGGTACAAGTTGATCTTGGTCTCATCTGTCCATAGGATGTTGTTCCAGAACTGTGAATGCCTTTTTATATGTCGTTTGGCAAACTCTAATCTGGCCTTCCTGTTTTTGAGGCTCAGCAATGGTTTACATCTTGTGGTGAACCCTCTGTATTCACTCTGGTGAAGTCTTTTCTTGAATGTTGACTTTGACACACATACACCTACCTCCTGGAGAGTGTTCTTGATCTGGCCAACTGTTGTGAATGGTGTTTTCTTCACCAGGGAAAGAATTCTTCGGTCATCCACCACAGTTGTTTTCCGCGGTCTTCCAGGTCTTTTAGTGTTGCTTTGCTCACCGGTGCGTTCCTTCTTTTTAAGAATGTTCCAAACAGTTGTTTTGGCCACGCCTAATGTTTTTGCTATCTTTCTGATAGTTTTGTTTTGTTTTTTCAGCCTAATGATGGCTTGCTTTACTGATAGTGACAGCTCTTTTGATCTTATCTTGAGAGTTGACAGAAACAGATTCCAAATGCAAATAGCACACTTGAAATGAACTCTGGACCTTTTATCTGCTCATTGTAATTGGGATAATGAGGGAATAACACACACCTGGCGATGGAACAGCCGAGAAGGCAATTGTCCCATTACTTTTGGTTCCTTAACAAGTGGGAGGCACATATGCAAACTGTTGTAATTCCTACACCGTTCACCTGATTTGGATGTAAATACCCTCAAATTAAAGCTGACAGTCTGCAATTAAAGCACATCTTGTTATTTTCATTTCAAATCCATTGTGGTGGTGTATAGAGCCAAAAATGTTAGAATTGTGTCAATGTCCCAATATTTATGGACCTGACTGTATGTATGGACAGCAGATCCTATCACACTACCTAACACCCTGCACTGGAAACTATCAGCTACACTATATCACGATCTAACCTACACTGACTATCTCCCACTAACTATCTGTATTATATATAAGCAAACTAAATATCTAATGTAATGACACAGCAAAGCACAGAGCACAGCATTTACACTGCTGTCTCTCTCAGAACTGCAAAAAACTACAGAAAATGGCTGCTGGGGAGGTTCTTATATAGTATGGGGTAGGCAACTTTCCTATTGGTTGCTAGGGATGTTGCTAAGCTCAGACAAAGACATTGCAGCCTTCTCATTGGCCCACAAGCAAGAAGAAGTATTTGCGAATACGAATATACATCACTATATTCTAAATATTTGCAAATTCTTGAAGTGGCTATATTTGCGATTAAAATTTTCAATTCGAATATTTGCGCCCAACACTAATAAACTGTCCTATTCTCCCTTATCTTAATGTAAATAACTAATTGTTGGGTTGCTAAAGCTCTCTATTAATTAGCTATTCATACTTCGTTTAGGCTCAAAGCGTTTCTTAGACATAGAGCGTCTCATCAGGAGCCCATATGTAATGAAATAGCTGAAAGTTCTAATATGGCTAATTTAGCAACACCATGCTCACCATCACATTCATACTGGCAGCATGTCCGGCACTAGAGCTCCTGATGAGACGTTCTATTTGTAAGAAATGCGTCGAGCCTAAGCGAAGTAGCCAATGAATAGCTAATTAACCACCTCAGCCCCCCTAGCTTAAACACCCTTAATGACCAGGCCACTTTTTACACTTCTGCACTACACTACTTTCACCGTTTATTGCTCGGTCATGCAACTTACCACCCAAATGAATTTTACCTCCTTTTCTTCTCACTAATAGAGCTTTCATTTGGTGGTATTTCATTGCTGCTGCCATTTTTACTTTTTTGTTATTAATCGAAATTTAACGAAATTTTTGCAAAAAAAATGTCATTTTTCACTTTCAGTTGTAAATTTGTTTTAAAAAAACGACATCCATATATAAATTTTTCTCTAAATTTATTGTTCTACATGTCTTTGATAAAAAAAAATGTTTGGTTAAAAAAAAAATTGTTTGGGTAAAAGTTATAGGGTTTACAAACTATGGTACAAAAATGTGAATTTCCGCTTTTTGAAGCAGCTCTGACTTTCTGAGCACCTGTCATGTTTCCTGAGGTTCTACAATGGCCAGACAGTAGAAAAACCCCACAAATGACCCCATTTCGGAAAGTAGACACCCTAAGGTATTCGCTGATGGGCATAGTGAGTTCATAGAACTTTTTATTTTTTGTCACAAGTTAGCGGAAAATTATGATTTTTTATTTTATTTTTTTTCCTTACAAAGTCTCATATTCCACTAACTTGTGACAAAAAATAAAAACTTCCATGAACTCACTATGTCCATCACGAAATACCTTGGGGTGTCTTCTTTCCAAAATGGGGTCACTTGTGGGGTAGTTATACTGCCCTGGCATTCTAGGGGCCCTAATGTGTGGTAAGTAGTTTGAAATCAAAATGTGTAAAAAGTGACCTGTGAAATCCGAAAGGTGCTCTTTGGAATATGGGCCCCTTTGCCCACCTAGGCTGCAAAAAAGTGTCACACATCTGGTATCACCGTACTCAGGAGAAGTTGGGCAATGTGTTTTGGGGTGTCATTTTACATATACCCATGTTGGGTGAGAGAAATATCTCGGTCAAATGCCAACTTTGTATAAAAAAATTGGAAAAGTTGTCTTTTGCCGAGATATTTCTCTCACCCAGCATGGGTATATGTAAAATGACACCACAAAACACATTGCCCAACTTCTCCTGACTACGGCGATACCAGATGTGTGACACTTTTTTGCAGCCTAGGTGGGTAAAGGGGCCCACATTCCAAAGAGCATCTTTAGGATTTCACAGGTCATTTTTTACACATTTTGATTTCAAACTACTTACCACACATTAGGGCCCCTAGAATGCCAGGGCAGTATAACTACCCCACAAGTGACATTATTTTGGAAAGAAGACACCCCAAGGTATTTCGTGATGGGAATAGTGAGTTCATGGAAGTTTTTATTTTTTGTCACAAGTTAGTGGAATATGAGACTTTGTAAGAAAAAAAAAAAATCATAATTTTCCGCTAACTTGTGACAAAAAATAATAAATTCTAGGAACTCGCCATGCCCCTCACGGAATACCTTGGGGTGTCTTCTTTCCAAAATGGGGTCACTTGTGGGGTAGTTATACTGCCCTGGCATTCTAGGGGCCCTAATGCGTGAGAAGTAGTTTGAAATCAAAATCTGTAAAAAATGGCCGGTGAAATCCGAAAGGTGCTCTTTGGAATGTGGGCCCCTTTGCCCACCTAGGCTGCAAAAAAGTGTCACACATCTGGTATCGCCGTACTCAGAAGAAGTAGGGCAATGTGTTTTGGGGTGTCTTTTTACATATACCCATGCTGGGTGAGAGAAATATCTCGGCAAAAGACAATTTTTAAATTTTTTTTATACAAAGTTGGCATTTGACCAAGATATTTATCTCACCCAGCATGGGTATATGTAAAATGACACCCCAAAACACACTGCCCAACTTCTCCTGAGTACGGCGATACCAGATGTGTGACACTGGTATCTCACGCTTCTTCTCACGCTTTAGGGCCCCTAAAATACCAGGGCAGTATAAATACCCCATATGTGACCCCATTTTGGAAAAAAAACACCCCAAGGTATTCAATGAGGGGCATTGTGAGTTCATAGAATTTTTTTTTTTTTTTTGGCACAAGTTTGCGGAAATTGATTTTTTATTTTTTTTCTCACAAAGTCTCCCTTTTTTGCTAACTTGGGACAAAAATTTCAATCTTTCATGGACTCAATATGCCCTTCAGCAAATACCTTGGGGTGTCTTCTTTCCGAAATGGGGTCACATGTGGGGTATTTATACTGCCCTGGCATTTTAGCGGCCCTAAAGCGTGAGAAGAAGTCTGGAATATAAATGTCAAAAAATTTTTACGCATTTGGATTCCGTGAGGGGTATGGTGAGTTCATGTGAGATTTTTTTTTTTGTCACAAGTTAGTGGAATATGAGACTTTGTAAGAAAAAAATATATATAATTCCTCTAACTTGGGCCAAAAAATCAGTGGATCCATAAAAAACATACGGACGTCTGAATGGAGCCTTACAGGGGGGTGATCACCCCATATAGACTCCCTGATCACCCCCCTGTCATTGATCACCCCCTTGTAAGGCTCCATTCAGACGTCCGTATGTGTTTTGCGGATCCGTGGATCCGCAAAACACGGACACCGCGGATCCGCAAAACACATACAGACGTCTGAATGGAGCCTTACAGGGGGGTGATCAATGACGGGGGTGATCAGGGAGTGTATATGGGGTTATCACCCCCCTGTCATTGATCACCCCCCTGTAAGGCTCCATTCAGACGTCTGTATGTGTTTTGCGGATCCGCGGTGTCCGTGTTTTGCGGATCCACGGATCCGCAAAACACATACGGACGTCTGAATGGAGCCTTACAGGGGGGTGATCAATGACAGGGGGGTGATCAGGGAGTCTATATGGGGTGATCACCCCCCTGTAAGGCTCCATTCAGACGTCCGTATGTTTTTTATGGATCCACGGATACATGGATCGGATCCGCAAAACACATACAGACGTCTGAATGGAGCCTTACAGGGGGGTGATCAATGACAGGGGGGTGATCAATGACAGGGGGGTGATCAGGGAGTCTATATGGGGTGATCACCCCCCTGTAAGGCTCCATTCAGACGTCCGTATGTTTTTTATGGATCCACGGATACATGGATCGGATCCACAAAACACATACGGACGTCTGAATGGAGCCTTACAGGGGGGTGATCAATGACAGGGGGGTGATCAGGGAGTCTATATGGGGTGATCACCCCCCTGTAAGGCTCCATTCAGATGTCCGTATGTGTTTTGCGGATCCAATCCATGTATCCGTGGATCCATAAAAAAAATACGGACATCTGAATGGAGCCTTACAGGGGAGTGATCAATGACAGGGGAGTGATCAATGATAGGGGGGTGATCAATGACAGGGGGGTGATCAGGGAGTCTATATGGGGTGATCACCCCCCTGTCATTGATCACCCCCCTGTAAGGCTCCATTCAGACGTCCGTATGTATTTTGCGGATCCGATCCATGTATCCGTGGATCCGTAAAAAACATACAGACTTCTGAATGGAGCCTTACAAGGGGGTGATCAATGACGGGGGGGTGATTTTGGAAAAAAGACACCCCAAGGTATTTCGTGATGGGCATAGTGAGTTCATGGAAGTTTTTATTTTTTGTCACAAGTTAGTGGAATATGAGACTTTGTAAGAAAAAAAAATATATAAAAAAATCATCATTTTCCGCTAACTTGTGACAAAAAATAAAAATTTCTATGAACTCACTATGCCCATCAGCGAATACCTTAGGGTGTCTACTTTACGAAATGGGGTCATTTGTGGGGTTTTTCTACTGTCTGGGCATTGTAGAACCTCAGGAAACATGACAGGTGCTCAGAAAGTCAGAGCTGCTTCAAAAAGCGGAAAATCACATTTTTGTACCATAGTTTGTAAACACTATAACTTTTACCCAAACCATTTTTTTTTTACCCAAACATTTTTTTTTTATCAAAGACATGTAGAACAATAAATTTTGAGAGAAATTTAAATAGAAATGTAGTTTTATTTGAAAAATGTTACAACTGAAAGTGAAAAATGTCATTTTTATGCAAAAAAATCGGTAAATATCGATTAATAAGCTCTATTAGTGAGAAGAAAAGGAGGTAAAATTCATTTGGGTGGTAAGTTGCATGACCGAGCAATAAACCGTGAAAGAAGTGTAGTGCAGAATTGTAAAAAGTGGTCTGGTCATTAAGGGTGTTTAAGCTAGGGGATCTGAGGTGGTTAAAGTCACTAAAAAGTAGTAGCCTCTCTCTAGCATTAGGGCGGAGAAGGTAAACTGAAGTAACTTTTCTAGACAAAAGTGTTAGGTTTAAGGATAAGACATATTTGTCAAACAACCTGTGGAATTTGATAAATGTGGCATAAAGTACTCCAACACAGACTCAAGCAAAATTCATTATAAATTCCCCCCTAAGATCTTCACTTGTTAATATACTAGGGCAAACATAATATTAAAAGATACTGTACTGTCATTTCATAAAAGGCAAACAATGTAATAATATGTAAGCATGTGTACATTTAAATGTTATAAAGCTTGGGTGATATATTGAAAAGAGTAAAAGGTTCTGAAATAGAAGCGACTCATGTTCAGCACACTCCCCTAGGCTACATTTTCTAATATGTCTTTTTTTAATAAAATGTTGCTCCAGGTGGTCAGGAATAGCTGCTCATTCACTAGAAAAGGTTCAGTCATTAGTGTACGGTAAAGTCAGTGGGGCTTGTCAGTTTTCTTTTACTGGACACTGAACATGAAGTTTTATTTTCTTTTATGCAAACCTTTATAGTGATTTGGTTGAGCACAGTTTCGCTTATGCAGCTGAATAACATCAGATCTTAACAGGAAGTGCCAGAAAGTATGATCAAAGATTGAGGACAGGAACACTGAATGTTAACAGGTATTCACCTCAAACAAAAGGTTTTAGAGGGCAACACATAGACCACCCCACTTGGACATGAAGCGATAAACCTCAAGGCCTGTGCTCGAATTAGAAACTCTTTGACCTTAAATAATTCATACTAAATCCCTGTTTTTTCAGGTTTCTTCACATAAGTCCTTTTGTAAAACATTTAAATATTTTGTACTGCTATTCGGATATCAGCAAACATTTACAGAGCTCTAAATCTCCTACAATTCCCTGGTCAGTCGTAACAGTAATCCTTTAGCATTTAAAATTTAACAAAATAAAGACAGAAGCATCCTATTAATTATACAGCACCAATATATTCCATAGCACTGGGCAGCCGCATGGTGGCTCAGTGATTAGCTCTAGTGCCTTGCAGCTCTAGGGTTCTATGTTCAAATCCGACCAAAGACATCATCTTCATGGAGTTTGTATGTTCTCCCAACGTGGGCTTCCTCCGGGTACTCCGGTTTCCTCTCACACTCAAAAGACATGCTGATCCGAGTGCTCCGCCGAATAATTAGGGTGATCAAATACAATTTAATAAAATGGAAGTGAATTGGAGAACCCCAGGCACCCCCTGCTCGGAAAAGAAGAGGGTGTCTGGTTCATAAAAAAGGTTAGAAATTGATGGAAACCCCATCAAAATGGTTTGGCAACAGCATTAATAGGATAGCTGGATGCATCTTAGACTCCTATTATGTATGACATACAATAGACAACCACACAAAGGCTATATGCCAAAATCCAGGTATGTACAAGCCATCCATCTATCCATGAGGCAGATAACAGCCAGCATACCTTACAATGGCAGCCTTGTGCACTATGAGATATTCCAAACCAGCTTTCATCTGACTGAGAACCTGTAAACCTCAAAGTTATTTTGCATCTGTTAGATGGCTTAGGTGGACCAGAACACCTAGATCAATATCATTAGGGCAACAAAAAGTTTTCCGATTGTCCTAACATAATATTCAATAACCTTTCTATACAGTTTTGTCATGTAAAAACTCATTTGCATAAACATGGGCATATGGGAAAGACATGCAAAGGAGCAGAATCTGCCTTGTTTTTCAGCTGTCATAAGACTAGGAAAACCAATAGATGGCGCTATTGAGTTATGACCAGCGCCCTCTATTGGTTTCACAGTCTTGAGACAAGACTAATATTTTTGTCAGACTATGAAACCAATAGAGGGCACTGTTCATAACTCTATAGCGCCATCTATTGGTTTCATAGTGTTCTGACAAGAATATCAGACTGAGTTATATGACAAGCTT
The DNA here is from genome assembly GCF_905171765.1 of Bufo bufo. Taxonomy (NCBI): domain Eukaryota; kingdom Metazoa; phylum Chordata; class Amphibia; order Anura; family Bufonidae; genus Bufo; species Bufo bufo. The sequence continues at coordinate 543,616,233 of NC_053390.1, read as the reverse complement.
ATTAGTGTAGCCTTTTGCATGGAAAATTTGCGATGAAAATTAGCAAATATCTCATGGTGCACAAGGCTGCCATTGTAAGGTATGCTGACTAAGCCTGTCATCTGTCTCATGGATAGATTGATGGCTTGCATATACATGGCTTTTGGCATATAGCCTTTGTGTGGTTGTCTATTGTATGTCGTACATAATAGGAGTCTAAGACGCATCCAGCTATCCTCTTAATGCGGTTTCCAAACCATTTTGATGGGGTTTCCATTAATTTTTTACCTTTTTTTATGAACCAGACACCCTCTTCTCTTCCGAGCAGGGGGTGCCTGGTTGTCTCCCATTGACTTCCATTATACTCGAGTGCTCGGCCGAGCACGTGAATATAGCAATGTGTTCGGGCCGAACACCTGAATACTTTTGTGCTCGATTATCACTAATACTGATAGGAAACCATTAGGGACAGCTTGATGCTAATGTCTGTAAAGCGCTGCAGAATTAGTCAGTAAAATAAATAATAGCACTGTACAGAGATTGTCGTCATTCACTGTTTTTGAGTGTGGGATGGACTATAGTAGAGTACATAGAGGAAACCCATGTAAATGTGGCAACAAAATATAAGTTCCCTGTCTATAAAGAAAAAATAATGATAAATAAGTAGAGCTAATTACTTTTACATACTTTTAAAATGTAAGCAGAGTTAAAGAGGACCTTTCATGGGTTTGTAGTAAGTGAGATAAATATCTGTACCTGCGGGGTACCTTTCCCCCCCCCCCACCGATTCTGCTGCTACCCTGCCTGTCTTTTTTTAAAATAGTTCTCCTTCGCCCCGTTATGGCCCCCCCCCCCCCGCAAATTTCAAGCTCAGTATGCTAAAACTGAGCATCGGAGCAATAAGGAGGAGATGCAGTCTTTCTCTGTGGGCGTCTATTTCTCCCTGGCTGTAGTGCTGTCCAATCGCAGTGCAAAGAAAAAACCTCCCTGGTAACAATTTCCTGGCTGCTGAGAGCCTTTATAGTGGTGTAGAACACTGTGCCTTGCAGTAACACGCATAGGGAGTCTGCTTTGGTAGTGAAATAATACTGTGAGTCCATATGACATACAGATGACAGGCGTCTCTCTTAGAATCACTGCACACTTCACTTATTTGGGCAGTCACTGGGCCAAAACTGACCAAATAACTCAAGTATGAACTCAGCCTTTAACACCATCACCAGCTGATTCCACATAGTTGTCTACAGAAACTGTTCTATTAAACGCATATACAAGTAGAGCCCCCCAGACAAGGGTAGAGATTTGCCCTTCCTCTGATCTGTCAGAACAATAACCCACAAAAAACTGATCCTGTTTGTGCAACATATACCATCACTCGGTCAGCATTTGCTCAATAATTCAGCAGTATTGCTAATGCCCAAAAAATACAGGAGTGGTCCTAAAACAGAGATGACACGTGAGTGGAATATTTGCATATCTTCAATGTTTTGTACCCACTCCTAATTTTGTCTACAGAATCATAAGCAAATTCTGATGGGACCATACAGGCCTTATAGCTCCTACACAGACAGGATCTGTTTTGCATCTGGCAGCAGTATGAGGAGGCCACCGAGTAGCACAATGACAGAATCTGGAGTTGGCAGCATCAGGAGAAGGCCACCGAGTGGCACAATGACAGAGTCTGGAGATGGCAGCAGAATGAGGAAGCCACCGAGTGGCACAATGACAGAGTCTGGAGTTAGCAGTAATATGAGGAGGCCACCGAGTGGCACAATAACACAGTCTGGAGTTGGTGGTAGCCTGAGGAGACCACAGAGTGGCCAAATGACAGAGTGTGGAGGTGGCAGCAGCAGAATCAGGAGGAGGCTACCGAGTGGCACAATGACAGAGTCTGGATTTGGCGGCAGCATGAGGAGGACACTAAGTGGCACACTGACTGAGTCTGGCATTAGCAGCAGTATGAGGAGGCCACCGAGTGGCACCATGGCCAAGTCTGGAGTTGGCAGCAGTATAAGGAGGCCACAGAGTGGCACAATGACAGAGTCTGGAGGTGGCAGCAGTATGAGGAGGCCACTGAGTGGCACAATGACAGAGTCTGGAGTTAACAGCAGTATTAGGAGGCCACCGAGTGGCACAATGACCGAGTCTGGAGGTGGCAGCAGAATGAGGAGGCCACTGAGTGGCACAATGACCGAGTCTGGAGGTGGCAGCAGAATAACGAGCCCACCGAGTGGCACAATGACAGAGTCTGGAGTTAGCAGCAGTATGAGGAGGCCACCGAGTTCCACAATACCACAGTCTGGAGTTGGTGGCAGCATGAGAAAACTACAGAGTGGCCAAATGACAGAGTGTGCAGGTGGCAGCAGCAGCATCAGGAGGAGGCTACCGAGTGGCACAATGACAGAGTCTGGAGTGGGCAGTGGTATGAGGAGGCCACCGAGTGACACAATTACCAAGTCTGGAATTGACAGCAGTATGAGGAGGCCACAGAGTGGCACAATGACAGAGTCTGGAGGTGGCAGCAGTATGAGGAGAAAATTCAATAATCCGCAGCACTCGCCGGTAGTTGGTGTATTCTATCTGCTTGAGTGAATAAATCACCGCTTTTTCACCAACTACCGGCGAGTGCTGCGGATTATTGAATTTTCTGGAAGACTTGGGACCCCCAGCCATGATCCCTATCTGCGTGCACCGTCCGGCTTGCAAGTCTTTTTACTGGTCTGTACCCAAGTGTGTGGGATGAGTAGTGCTGCCAATCCTTGAGTTTTTCAGCAGTATGAGGAGGCCACCGAGTGGCATAATGACTGAGTCTGGAAGTGGCAGCAGAATGAGGAGGCCACCGAGTGGCACAATGATAGAGTCTAAAGTTTGCAATAGAGATGAGCGAATAAAAAAAAAATGCGATTTGCCGGATCGCCAAATTTTGGGGAAAAAATTGGTTTGATCCGAATATATTTGCAGCGAATTAGGTTAAAAAATGTCTATTTCCTGGCTGCTGAGAGACTTTATAGTGGTGTAGAACACTGTGCCTTGTAGTAACACGCATAGGAAGTCAGCTTTTGTAGTGAAATAATACTGAGTCCGAATGACATGCAGATGACAGGTGTCGCTCTTAGAATCACTGCACACTTCACTTATTAGGGCAGTCACGGGGCCAAAACTGACTAAATAGCTCAATTATGAACTCAGCCTTACAGTTCGATGTTAGCGCCAAGAAGAAGCGCACTCCTTTTACACAGTCGCCAGCTGATTCCACATAGATGTCTACAGAACCTGTTCTATTAAACGCGTATACAAGTACAGCCCCCCGGACAGAGTGGAAAGGGTGTCAGCAGTAAGTTTGTGTTGAATTCACTGATTAATTTTCCCTTCCTCTGATCTGTCTGAACAATAACCCACAGTCAGTCAGCATTTGCTCAATAATCCATCAGTATTGCTAATGTAGTTGGCAGCAGTATGAGAAGGTTACCGAGTGGCACAATGACAAAGTCTAGAGTTGGCGGCAGCATGAGGAGACCACAGAGTTGACTCACGTTTGACTCCCACGTTTGACTCCCACTGCTGCCACCCTGCTGACTCCCAGCCATGCTTTCAACACATATAACCGCTGACGTGAACTGAGAATATATATATTTTTTTGTACTGAAATAGGCCACTAAATGCTTTCAACACATATAACCGCTGACGTGAACTGAGAATATATTTTTCTTTCTGTACTGAAATAGGCCGCTAAATGCTTTCAAGACATATAACCGCCCACGTGAACTGAGAATATATTTTTCTTTTTGTACTGAAATAGGCCAGTAAACGCTTTTGCCACAATTAAGTGCACCAGTGAAGTATGTATATTTTTTTTCTTTCTGTACAATTTCAACACATATAACTGTAGAAGTGAACTGAGAATATATTTTTCTTTTTGTACTGAAATAGGCCAGTAAACAATTTTAGCAGAAATAAATGCACCAGTGAAGTGCGTATATAAAAAAAAATTCTGTACTGAAATAGGCCAGTAAACGCTTCCAACTCATATAACTGCAGCATTGAACTGAGAATATATTTTTCTTTTTGTACTGAAATAGGTCAGTAAACGCATTTACCAGAAATAAATGCACCAGTGAAGCGCGTAAATATTTTAGTTTCTGTACTGAAATAGGCCAGTAAATGCTTTCAACACAAATAGCTGCAGGAGTAAAATGTGTATATATTTTTCTTTTTCCACAGATACAAGCAACTAAAGGCTTTTCAATATAGCACTTGCACACCAATAACAAGAACAAATTGCTGGAATGCCAGAGCTGTATAAAGGCTATTTGGATCCCCAAATAATGTTTCCCTACACTTTTAAATCGCTTTTTTTTTTACAATGAGGTTTTTCTAGCACTGTCCCAAGCGACTTCAGATCTCTCTCCCTGAACTAAGATGCTATGAAATGATTCCTCCCTATCCTTTCCCTCCACTTGTAAATCGCTTTTCTGGCACTGTCCCTAGCGCCTTCTGACTTCTCTACCTGCACTAAGATGCTGTGAAGTGATTCCTCCCTATCCTTTTCCTGCACTTATAAATCCTTTTTCAGTTTTTCCTATTGCTGTCCCTAGCCCCTTCTCACATCTGTCCCTCCAGTCAGAACACTAGAAAATGTCTGACTCTAAGATGGCCGCCACATTCATAGGGCTGTGCCATCACAGGGATCGCTGGCTGCTGATTGGCTGCATGCATGACATTATGGGTCATCCTGCCTTCCCAAAGTTCCTTGCCCCATGTCCTTACACGTGTAGCCACCATTGTAGCCGCCATTTTAGGAAAAATTTATTGCAAATCCAATTTTTTCTGAAATTCGGATTGAATTCCACTTTGTCTGATTCAATTCACTAATCTCTAGTTGGCAGGAGTATAAGAAGGCCACTTAGTGGCACAATAACCGAGTCTGGAGGTGGCAGCAGCATGAGGAGACCACAGAGTGGCCCATAGACAGAGTGTAGAGGTGGCGGCAGCAGCAGCATCAGGAGGAGGCCACAGAGTGGCATAATGACATAGTCTGGAGGTGGCAGCAGTATGAGGAGGCCACTGAGTGGCACAATGACACAGTGTGGAGTTGGAAACAGTATGAGGAGGCCACAGAGTGGCACAATGACAGAGTTTGGAGGTGGTGGCAACAGCAACAGCATCAGGAGGATAACACAGAGTGACAAGGTTACATAGTGTGGAGATGGCAGAAGCAGCATCAGGATACCACAGAGTGCCAAAGTGACATAGTGTGGAGATGGCAGCAGCAGCATCAGGATGCCACAGAGTGGCAAGGTGACATAGTGTGGAGATCGCAGTAGCAACAGAAGCATCAGGATACCACACAGTGACAAGGTGACATAGTGTAGAGATGGCAGCAGCATCAGGATACCACAGAGTGGCAAGGTGAAATAGTGTGGAGATGGCAGCAGCATCAGGAGACCACAGAGTGGCAAGGTGACATAGTGTGGATATGGCAGCATCAGCAGCATCAGGATACCCCAAAGTGGCAAGGTGACATAGTGTGGATATGGCAGTAGCAGCAGCAGAATACCACAGAGTGGCAAGGTGACATAGTGCGGAGATGGCAGCAGCAGCAGCATCAGGATACCACACAGTGGCAAGGTGAAATAGTGTGGAGATGGCAGCAGCATCAGGATACCACAGAGTGGCAAGGTGACATAGTGTAAATATGGCAGCATCAGTAGCATCAGGATACCACAAAGTGGCAAGGTGGCATAGTGTGGATATGTCAGCAGCAGCATCAGGATACCACAGAGTGGCGAGGTGACATAATGTGGATATCGCAGCATCAGCAGGATCAGGATACCACAGAGTGGCAAGGTGGCATAGTGTGGAGATGGCAGCAGCAACATCAGGATACCACAGAGTGGCAAGGTGACATAGTGTGGAGATGGCAGTAGCAGCAGCAGGATCAGGATACCACACAGTGGCAAGGTGACATAGTGTGGATATGGCAGCATCAGCAGCATCAGGATACCACAGAGTGGCAAGGTGGCATAGTGTGGAGATGGCAGCAGCAGCATCAGGATACCACAGAGTGGCAAGGTGAAATAGTGTGGATATGGCAGTAGCAGCAGCAGCATTAGGATACCACACAGTGGCAAGGTGACATAGTGCGGAGATGGCAGCAGGAGCAGCTTCATCAGGATACCACACAGTGGCAAGATGACAAAGTGTGGAGATGGCAGCAGCAGCAGCAGGATACCACAGATTGGCAAGGTGACATAGTGTGGATATGGCAGCAGCAGGATACCACAGAGTGGCAAGGTGACATAGTGTGGATAAGGCAGCAGCAGCATCATAATACCACAGAGTGACAAGGTGACATAGTGTGGAGATGGCAGCAGCAGCTGCATCAGGAGACCACTAAGTGACCCAGTGACAGAGTGGGGCAGTGCGTGGCAATACTACTACTCACTGACGAAGGTAGGTGAAAGAAGGAGCACTTGGCATTAAGTGGGTGGCAGCATCAGAGTAGTAGCTAAGGCAGATAGCCAGAAGAAACCGGTCTCTTTTTTCAAGGTTTGGGTGAGGTGGCATGCATGATCTAATTAGACGCGTTAGGCAAGTCCAAAGCTCCTAAACGAGGATGGTTTGGAGAACCTCTATGTGCGCGTACCCCCATATGAACTTTTAAAACAATATCCAATGGAGCGCTCCAGGATTTGAACAGCAGACATCCGATATACACAAGAAGGGACTGCGGTCAGTGCAGCCAGCCATTCGTCCAATACTTACCCACTTGACATGTGGGACGCCGGCCAGACACTCGGCACAGGACAGGAAACGACCGGCTAGGTGACGTCTTCCCACTAAACACGTGGGACGCGGACCAGACCCTCTGAACCACACAATTGTCGATGCAGGGGAGACTCATTGAGTCCGTGCTTCATGTGGGATGCCACAGCCGACTCCTGCCTTCCGCTCCTGAATAGAGTTGAGCGAACACCTGGATGTTCGGGTTCGAGAAGTTCGGCCGAACTTCCCGGAAATGTTCGGGTTCGGGATCCGAACCCGATCCGAACTTCGTCCCGAACCCGAACCCCATTGAAGTCAATGGGGACCCGAACTTTTGGGCACTAAAAAGGCTGTAAAACAGCACAGGAAAGAGCTAGAGGGCTGCAAAAGGCAGCAACATGTAGGTAAATCCCCTGCAAACAAATGTGGATAGGGAAATGAATTAAAATAAAAATTAAAAAAATAAAAATGAACCAATATCAATTGGACAGAGGTCCCATAGCAGAGAATCTGGCTTCACGTCAGCAGAGAATCAGTCTCTTCATGCCATAGCAAAGAATCTGGCTTCATGTCAGCAGAGAATCAGTCTCTTCATGCCATAGCAGAGAATCTGGCTTCATGTCAGCGCAGAATCAGTCTTCATGTCATAGCAGAGAATCAGGCTTCACGTCACCCACCACTGGAACAGGCCACTGTCACACATTTAGGCCCCGGCACCCAGGCAGAGGAGAGAGGTCCCGTAACAGAGAATCTGGCCTTATGTCAGCACAGAATCTGTATTAATGTCATAGCAGAGAATCAGGCTTCACGTCACCCACCACTGGAACAGGCCACTGTCACACATTTAGGCCCCAGCACCCAGGCAGAGGAGAGAGGTCCCGTAACAGAGAATCTGGCCTTATGTCAGCGCAGAATCTGTATTCATGTCATAGCAGAGAATCAGGCTTCACGTCACCCACCACTGGAACAGGCCACTGTCACACATTTAGGCCCAGGCACCCAGGCAGAGGAGAGAGGTCCCGTAACAGAGAATCTGGCCTTATGTCAGCGCAGAATCTGTATTCATGTCATAGCAGAGAATCAAGCTTCACGTCACCCACCACTGGAACAGGCCACTGTCACACATTTAGGCCCCGGCACCCAGACAGAGGAGAGAGGTCCTGTAACAGAGAATCTGGCCTTATGTCAGCACAGAATCTGTCTTCATGTCATAGCAGAGAATCAGGCATCACGTCACCCACCACTGGAACAGGCCACTGTCACACATTTAGGCCCAGGCACCCAGGCAGATGAGAGAGGTCCCGTAACAGAGAATCTGGCCTTATGTCAGCACAGAATCTGTCTTAATGTCATATCAGAGAATCAGGCTTCACGTCACCCACCACTGGAACAGGCCACTGTCACACATTTAGGCCCCGGCACCCAGACAGAGGAGAGCGGTCCCGTAACAGAGAATCTGGCCTTATGTCAGCGCAGAATCTGTCTTCATGTCATAGCAGAGAATCAGGCTTCACGTCAGCCACCACTGGAACAGGCCACTGTCACACATTTAGGCCCAGGCACCCAGGCAGAGGAGAGAGGTCCCGTAACAGAGAATCTGGCCTTATGTCAGCGCAGAATCTGTTTTCATGTCATAGCAGAGAATCAGGCTTCACGTCACCCACCACTGGAACAGGCCACTGTCACACATTTAGGCCCCGGCACCCAGACAGAGGAGAGAGGTCCCGTAACAGAGAATCTGGCCTTATGTCAGCGCAGAATCTGTATTCATGTCATAGCAGAGAATCAGGCTTCACGTCACCCACCACTGGAACAGGCCACTGTCACACATTTAGGCCCCGGCACCCAGACAGAGGAGAGAGGTCCCGTAACAGAGAATCTGGCCTTATGTCAGCGCAGAATCTGTATTCATGTCATAGCAGAGAATCAGGCTTCACGTCAGCCACCACTGGAACAGGCCACTGTCACACATTTAGGCCCCGGCACCCAGACAGAGGAGAGAGGTCCCGTAACAGAGAATCTGGCCTTATGTCAGCACAGAATCTGTCTTAATGTCATAGCAGAGAATCAGGCTTCACGTCACCCACCACTGGAACAGGCCACTGTCACACATTTAGGCCCCGGCACCCAGACAGAGGAGAGAGGTCCCGTAACAGAGAATCTGGCCTTATATCAGCGCAGAATCTGTATTCATGTCATAGCAGAGAATCAGGCTTCACGTCAGCCACCACTGGAACAGGCCACTGTCACACATTTAGGCCCCGGCACCCAGGCAGAGGAGAGAGGTCCCGTAACAGAGAATCTGGCCTTATGTCAGCGCAGAATCTGTATTCATGTCATAGCAGAGAATCAGGCTTCACGTCACCCACCACTGGAACAGGCCATTGTCACACATTTAGGCCCCGGCACCCAGACAGAGGAGAGGTTCATTCAACTTTGGGTTGCCCCACAATATAATGGTAAAATGAAATTAAAAATAGTATTGAATGAGGAAGTGCCCTGGAGTAGAATAATATATTGTTAAGGGGAGGTAGTTAATATCTAATCTGCACAAGGGATGGACAGGTCCTGTGGGATCCATGCCTGGTTCATTTTTATGAACGTCAGCTTGTCCACATTGGCTGTAGACAGGCGGCTGCGTTTGTCTGTAATGACGCCCCCTGCCGTGCTGAATACACGTTCAGACAAAACGCTGGCCGCCGGGCAGGCCAGCACCTCCAAGGCATAAAAGGCTAGCTCTGGCCACGTGGACAATTTGGAGACCCAGAAGTTAAATGGGGCCGAACCATCAGTCAGTACGTGGAGGGGTGTGCACAGGTACTGTTCCACCATGTTAGTGAAATGTTGCCTCCTGCTAACACGTTCCGTATCAGGAGGTGGTGCAGTTAGCTATGGCGTGGTGACAAAACTTTTCCACATCTCTGCCATGCTAACCCTGCCCTCAGAGGAGCTGGCCGTGACACAGCTGCGTTGGCGACCTCTTGCTCCTCCTCTGCCTTCGCATTGGGCTTCCACTGGTTCCCCTGTGACATTTGGGAATGCTCTCAGTAGCGCGTCTACCAACGTGCGCTTGTACTCGTGCATCTTCCTATCACGCTCCAGTGTAGGAAGTAAGGTGGGCACATTGTCTTTGTACCGGGGATCCAGCAGGGTGGCAACCCAGTAGTCTGCACACGTTAAAATGTGGGCAACTCTGCTGTCGTTGCGCAGGCACTGCAGCATGTAGTCGCTCATGTGTGCCAGGCTGCCCAGAGGTAAGGACAAGCTGTCCTCTGTGGGAGGCGTATCGTCATCGTCCTGTGTTTCCCCCCAGCCACGCACCAGTGATGGGCCCGAGCTGCTTTGGGTGCCACCCCGCTGTGAACATGCTTCATCCTCATCCTCCTCCACCTCCTCCTCATCCTCGTCCTCCTCGTCCTCCAGTAGTGGGCCCTGTCTGGCCACATTTGTACCTGGCCTCTGGTGTTGCAAAAAACCTCCCTCTGAGTCACTTTGAAGAGACTGGCCTGAAAGTGCAAAAAATGACCCCTCTTCCTCCTCTTCCTCCTGGGCCACCTCCTCTTCCATCATCGCCCTAAGTGTTTTCTCAAGGAGACATAGAAGTGGTATTGTAACGCTGATAACGGCGTCATCGCCACTGGCCATGTTGGTGGAGTACTCGAAACAGCGCAACAGGTCACACAGGTCTCGCATGGAGGCCCAGTCATTGGTGGTGAAGTGGGTCTGATCCGCAGTGCGACTGACTTTATGCAGCAGCTCTGACATGTCGGGGTAGTTGCGAATGAACTTCTGCACCACCAAATTCAGCACATGCGCCAGGCAAGGGATGTGCGTCAAACCGGCTAGTCCCAGAGCTGCAACGAGATTTCGCCCATTATCGCACACCACCAGGCCGGGCTTGAGGCTCACCGGCAGCAACCACTCGTCGGTCTGTTGTTCTATACCCCGCCACAACTCCTGTGCGGTGTGGGGCCTGTCCCCCAAACATATGAGTTTCAGAATGGCCTGCTGACGTGCTGTGCTGAAGTTGTTGGTGAAGGTGTGTGGCTGACTGGATGAGCAGGTGGAAGAAGAGGAGGAGGAAGCTGAGTAGGAGGAGGAGGAGACAGGAGGCAAAGAATGTTGCCCTGCGATCCTTGGCGCGGAAGGACGTGCGCCAAATAGCTCTCCGCCTGGGGCCCAGCCGCCACTACATTTACCCAGTGTGCAGTTAGGGAGATATAGCGTCCCTGGCCGTGCTTACTGGTCCACGTATCTGTGGTTAGGTGGACCTTGCCACAGATGGCGTTGCGCAGTGCACACTTGATTCTATCGGACACTTGTTTTTGCAGGGAAGGCACGGCTCTCTTAGAGAAGTAGTGGCAGCTGGGAACAACATACTGTGGGTCAGCAAGTGACATGAGCTGTTTGAAGCTGTGTGTGTCTACCAGCCTAAATGACAGCATTTCATAGGCCAGTAGTTTAGAAATGCTGGCATTCAGGGCCAGGGATCGAGGGTGGCTAGGTGGGAATTTACGCTTTCTCTCAAATGTTTGTGAGATGGAGAGCTGAACGCTGCCGTGTGACATGGTTGAGATGCTTGGTGACGCAGGTGGTGGTGTTGGTGGAACATCCCATGTTTGCTGGGCGGCAGGTGCCAACGTTCCTCCAGAGGCAGAGGAAGAGGCCGAGGCGGCGGCAGCAGCAGCAGAAGAGGCCGAGGCGGCGGCAGCAGCAGAAGAGGCCGAGGCGGCAGCAGCAGAAGAGGTAGCAGGGGGAGCCTGAGTGACTTCCTTGTTTTTAAGGTTTTTAATCCACTGCAGTTCATGCTTTGCATGCAGGTGCCTGGTCATGCAGGTTGTGCTAAGGTTCAGAACGTTAATGCCTCGCTTCAGGCTCTGATGGCACAGCGTGCAAACCACTCGGGTCTTGTCGTCAGCACATTGTTTGAAGAAGTGCCATGCCAGGGAACTCCTTGAAGCTGCCTTTGGGGTGCTCGGTCCCAGATGGCGGCGGTCAGTAGCAGGCGGAGTCTCTTGGTGGCGGGTGTTCTGATTTTGCCCACTGCTCCCTCTTTTGCTACGCTGTTGGCTCGGTCTCACCACTGCCTCTTCCTCCGAACTGTGAAAGTCAGTGGCACGACCTTCATTCCATGTGGGGTCTAGGACCTCATCGTCCCCTGCATCGTCTTCCACCCAGTCTTGACCCCTGACCTCCTGTTCAGTCTGCACACTGCAGAAAGACGCAGCAGTTGGCACCTGTGTTTCGTCATCATCAGAGACGTGCTGAGGTGGTATTCCCATGTCCTCATCATCAGGAAACATAAGTCATTGTGCGTTAGTGCATTCTATCTCTTCCACCCCTGGTGAAGGGCTAGGTGGATGCCCTTGGAAAACCCTGGCAGCAGAGTCTTCAAACAGCATAAGAGACTGCTGCATAACTTGAGGCTCAGACAGTTTCCCTGATATGCATGGGGGTGATGTGACAGACTGATGGGCTTGGTTTTCATGCGCCATCTGTGCGCTTTCTGCAGAAGACTGGGTGGGAGATAATGTGAACGTGCTGGATGCACTGTCGGCCACCCAATTGACTAATGCCTGTACCTGCTCAGGCCTTACCATCCTTAGAACGGCATTGGGCCCCACCAAATATCCCTGTAAATTCTGGCGGCTACTGGGACCTGAGGTAGTTGGTTCACTAGGACGTGTGGCTGTGGCAGAACGGCCACGTCCTCTCCCAGCACCAGAGGGTCCACTAACACCACCACGACCATGTCCACGTCCGCGTCCGCGTCCCTTATTAGATGTTTTCCTCATTGTTCCCGTTCACCACAATTTTGAGAATGGCAAATTTGGGAATGCTTTTTCAACCCAGAACAAAAAGTCTGCTTTGACGGTCACTACAAATAACTTGACCAGCTAAAACTGTGCAGATTTGGTTGAATAGAGATGTGAGACCTGTTTTTTTTTGCGCTGTGTGACAGTTATAGCTTTAATCACAGAATGACACTTCTATCAGCACGCTAGCGTGTGTCTTAGGTTTTTCTGAATGATACTATCAATAACTTCAATGGAAGATTTTCTTTTTGGGATAGATTTCAAGTAGGCCTGAAATACCACAAACTAGTTATTTTCAGAATGGCAAATTTGGGAATGCTTTTTCAACCCAGAACAAAAAGTCTGCTTTGACGGTCACTACAAATAACTTGACCAGCTAAAACTGTGCAGATTTGGTTGAATAGAGATGTGAGACCTGTTTTTTTTTGCGCTGTGTGACAGTTATAGCTTTAATCACAGAATGACACTTCTATCAGCACGCTAGCGTGTGTCTTAGGTTTTTCTGAATGATACTATCAATAACTTTAATGGAAGATTTTCTTTTTGGGATAGATTTCAAGTAGGCCTGAAATACCACAAACTAGTTATTTTCAGAATGGCAAATTTAGGAATGCTTTTTCAACCCAGAACAAAAAGTCTGCTTTGACGGTCACTACAAATAACTTGACCAGCTAAAACTGTGCAGATTTGGTTGAATAGAGATGTGAGACCTGTTTTTTTTTGCGCTGTGTGACAGTTATAGGTTTAATCACAGAATGACACTTCTATCAGCACGCTAGCGTGTGTCTTAGGTTTTTCTGAATGATACTATCAATAACTTTAATGGAAGATTTTCTTTTTGGGATAGATTTCAAGTAGGCCTGAAATACCACAAACTAGTTATTTTCAGAATGGCAAATTTAGGAATGCTTTTTCAACCCAGAACAAAAAGTCTGCTTTGACGGTCACTACAAATAACTTGACCAGCTAAAACTGTGCAGATTTGGTTGAATAGAAATGTCAGGTCTATTTTTTAGGCGCTGGGTGACAGGCTCAACTTGCCCCTGATGTAATATATGGCCAAAAAATAACCAGACTGTTGATGGTTAAATGCACTTCGGTGACACAGGCTCAGCCTGCAGCTGATGTAGTATATGGCCAAAAAATAATCAGACTGTTGATGGTTAAATGCACTTGGGTGAAACAGGCTCAGCCTGCAGCTGATGTAGTATATGGCCAAAAAATAACCAGACTGTTGATGGTTAAATGCACTTCGGTGACACAGGCTCAGCCTGCAGCTGATGTAGTATATGGCCAAAAAATAATCAGACTGTTGATGGTTAAATGCACTTGGGTGAAACAGGCTCAGCCTGCAGCTGATGTAGTATATGGCCAAAAAATAACCAGACTGTTGATGGTTAAATGCACTTCGGTGACACAGGCTCAGCCTGCAGCTGATGTAGTATATGGCCAAAAAATAATCAGACTGTTGATGGTTAAATGCACTTGGGTGAAACAGGCTCAGCCTGCAGCTGATGTAGTATATGGCCAAAAAATAACCAGACTGTTGATGGTTAAATGCACTTCGGTGACACAGGCTCAGCCTGCAGCTGATGTAGGATATAGCACAAAATAACCACACTATCGATGGTTAAATACACTTGGTGATAGCTCGTGCTGGCGCACCACAAGTCACAAAATGGACGCCGATCACCCCAGAAAAAAAGTGATCTAAAAACGCTCTGGGCAGCCTCAAAAAAGTGAGCAAGTCAATAATAGCACTTCAATGATCCACAGCTGCAGATCGATCACAGAATGAAGTCTTTTGGAGGAGTTAATCTGCCTAATCTCGCCCTAACGTCGCAGCTGCAACCTCTCCCTATACTGATCATAGCAGAGTGACGTGCGGCGCTACGTGACTCCAGCTTAAATAGAGGCTGGGTCACATGGTGCACTGGCCAATCACAGCCATGCCAATAGTAGGCAAGGCTGTGATGGCCTCTTGGGGCAAGTAGTATGACGCTTGTTGATTGGCTGCTTTGCAGCCTTTCAAAAAGCGCCAAGAAAGCGCCGAACACCGAACCCGAACCCGGACTTTTACGAAAATGTATACAGTTCGGCTTCGCTCATCCCTACTCCTGAACAGTGAGTAACAGACATTCATGTGGAATTTTAATATGAAAATACATCATTACAATCGCTAATTATAAACCGGTACCTATAACAAACCAGTTGCAACCACCAAATAATTGCTAAATTCGGAGAAACAACAACAAAATTTGCATAGATATGCACAATTAGCAAATGACACAAACTGATATCGCTGCTAGATTCATTCTAACCGGGACTAAGAGAATCAAATCTTCAGATACTGTTATTGGGAATAACTATGCATTAGGTCCCCAAGATATATACTGTGATATATTGTACTAAAATAATTTTACATTGTGGCAGAATCCCTCTGCAGTGAGACATCCTGTTGGGAAAATATATACAGTCGTGGCCAAAAGTTTTGAGAATGACACAAATATTAGTTTTCACAAAGTTTGCTGCTAAACTGCTTTTAGATCTTTGTTTCAGTTGTTTCTGTGATGTAGTGAAATATAATTACACGCACTTTATACGTTTCAAAGGCTTTTATCGACAATTACATGACATTTATGCAAAGAGTCGGTATTTGCAGTGTTGGCCCTTCTTTTTCAGGACCTCTGCAATTCGACTGGGCATGCTCTCATTCAACTTCTGGGCCAATTCCTGACTGATAGCAACCCATTCTTTCATAATCACTTCTTGGAGTTTGTCAGAATTAGTGGGTTTTTGTTTGTCCACCTGCCTCTTGAGGATTGACCACAAGTTCTCAATGGGATTAAGATCTGGGGAGTTTCCAGGCCATGGACCCAAAATGTCAACGTTTTGGTCCCCGAGCCACTTAGCTATCACTTTTGCCTTATGGCACAGTGCTCCATCGTGCTGGAAAATGCATTGTTCTTCACCAAACTGTTGTTGGATTGTTGGAAGAAGTTGCGGTTGGAGGGTGTTTTGGTACTATTCTTTATTCATGGCTGTGTTTTTGGGCAAAATTGTGAGTGAGCCCACTCCCTTGGATGAGAAGCAACCCCACACATGAATGGTCTCAGGATGCTTTACTGTTGGCATGACATAGGACTGATGGTAGCGCTCACCTTTTCTTCTCCGGACAAGTCTTTTTCCAGATGCCCCAAACAATCGGAAAGAGGCTTCATCGGAGAATATGACTTTGTCCCAGTCCTCAGCAGTCCATTCACCATACTTTCTGCAGAAGATCAATCTTTTTCCTGATGTTTTTTTTGGAGAGAAGTGGCTTCTTTGCTGCCCTTATTGACACCAGGCCATCTTCCAAAAGTCTTCGCCTCACTGTACGTGCAGAAGCGCTCACACCTGCCTGCTGCCATTCCTGAGCAAGCTCTGCACTGGTGGCACTCCGATCCCGCAGCTGAATCCTCTTTAGGAGACGATCCTGGCGCTTGCTGGACTTTCTTTGACGCCCTGAAGCCTTCTTAACAAGAATTGAACCTCTTACCTTGAAGTTCTTGATGATCCTATAAATTGTCGATTGAGGTGCAATCTTAGTAGCCACAATATCCTTGCCTGTGAAGCCATTTTTATGCAACGCAATGATGGCTGCACGCGTTTCTTTGCAGGTCACCACGGTTAACAATGGAAGAGCAATGATTTCAAGCATCACCCTCCTTTTAACATGTCAAGTCTGCCATTTTAACCCAATCAGCCTGACATAATGATCTCCAGCCTTGTGCTCGTCAACATTCTCACCTGAGTTAACAAGACGATTACTGAAATGATCTCAGCAGGTCCTTTAATGACAGCAATGAAATGCAGTGGAAAGTTTTTTTGGGGATTAAGTTAATTTTCATGGCAAAGAAGGACTATGCAATTCATCTGATCACTCTTCATAACATTCTGGAGTATATGCAAATTGCTATTATAAAAACTTAAGCAGCAACTTTTCCAATTTCCAATATTTATGTAATTCTCAAAACTTTTGGCCACGACTGTACAGTGAATCCTTTATTGTGGTAATACTCCAATTGTGGTAATATTCTAATTGTGGTGGATTATATTGAGACTGGATTATATCGAGACTGTTCCATAGCCAGATATTATAGCTAATTGAGGTCACAACGACTCAGAGGAGTCCTGAAAATATTGATCCTCCTTCAGGTCTAATATATATCCAAGTAGAGATTTCCCAACAGACCGCATAATATAGTGTATTATATTGTATTATATTCTATATGGTGTATTAATTGATTTTTTATTATAGATTTTTAAGGGATATGAATAATGTGGTTTTATAAATAAAATGTTGGTTCAGAGTGATTCCAGATGTTGAGTGCCTATCTTTTGAAACAAACTTATTATTAACGCAAGGTGATTGGGTGAATAATACCGATAGTGCACCTATTCCATACAAAAGGTGAGCCACCATGAAATACATCTATTAGCATCAGAGTAGTAGCTAAGGCAGGTAGCCAGAAGAAACCAGTCTCTTTTTTCAAGGTTTGGGTAAGGCGGCATGGATGATCTAATCAGATGCCTCAGTCACTGGTGAGTTGAAATCCTGGCTGAGCCATGCCTGATTCATCTTGGCAAAGGTCAGTCTCTCCACATTTTGGGTGGACAGGCGAGTTCTTCTTGGGGTAATTTTGGCCCCCTCCGCACTAAACACCCGCTCTGATGCCACACTACTCGACGGGCAAGACAGCTTTTCCAGGGCAAACTCTGCTAGTTGCGGCCACAAATCTAGCAGTGGTCTAGCAGATCTTCAATGTGGGTTGGCAGAGTGCTGTCCGAGTATGCCACCACCTGCTGGATCAGGTCCTGCTCCAGGTCTACCTGCTGCTGCTGGTGGGTAGTTTCTTCACTATGCGGGTGAAGAAA